>NC_090375.1:165828173-166149923 GCF_036365525.1 Heterodontus francisci | reverse complement strand
GATGGACATCGAAGTCCCCCACCCAGAGTACATTGTGTGCCCTTACCACCCTGAGTGCTTCCTCCAAGTAGTGTTCAACATGGAGGAGTACTGACTCATCAGCTGAGGGAGGGCGGTAGGTGGTAATTAGCAGGAGGTTTCCTTGCCCATGTTTGACCTGATGCCATGCAACTTCATGGGGTCTGGAGTTGATGTTGAGGACTCCCAGGGCAACTCCCTCCCGACTGTGCCGCCACCTCTGCTGGGTCTGTCCTGCTGGTGGATGGTGATGGCAGTGTCAGGGACATTGTCTAATTGGTATGATTCTGTGAGTATGACTATGTCAGGGTGTTACTTGATGAGTCTGTGGGACAGTTCTCCCAACTTTGGCACAAGCCCCCAGATGTTAGTAAGGAGGACTTTGCAGGGTCGACAGAGCTGGGTTTGCCATTGTCGTTTCTGGTGCCTGGGTCGATACCGGGTGGTTCATCCAGTTTCATTCTTTTTTATTGACTTCATAGTGGTTAGATACAGCTGAATGGCTTGCTAGGCCATTTCAGAGGGCATGTAAGAGCCAACCACATTGCTGTGGGTCTGGAGTCACATGTAGGCCAGACCAGGTAAGGACAGCAGATTTCCTTCCCTAAAGGACATTAGTGTGGTACAATCTGTTTCAGCGATCTGCCTGTAACATTTGAAAAGCCAGCAGTGTGCTCAAGCTGTGAGATATGAGTGTGAGACGAGGTTATGAATGTTTGGTATGAGTGGTTCTTGATACAGACTGTTGGTAGGTGAATGAAGCGGCGGTGATTAATTGAGTAGTGTATGATGCTAGTGGTGCAGTTGGTGGGATATGGCATTTGAAGCTACATTCACTGACCTTGACTACTCATGTGATGTCATTGAACTTTTTACGGTTATGCATACAGGTCCTCAGAGCTAAGCTGCTGGCATTGACCACCAGGGCAATCCGCTCTAATGCCTTTGTAATGTCTGTCAGATGGGCTTCCTCGCCCCAAAGCAAATTGGACCTCTCTCCTCCTGTCCACCTCCTGCACTATGGCTTCCAGTACTGCATTGGAGAACCTTGAAGCACACTGTCTGTCCTATTGCACCATTTCAACTCCTCTTTCTGCTCTTGAACCATTTCCAACATTGGCTGCAGCCGGATTGCACCTTGCCTTTAGGGGCTCCAGGTTCCAGGCTGGCTTTAAGAAATGCAGGTTAGCTTTCAGTGGTGCTTACCTCACACAAATTTGGGCCCCCTGCTGAGGTGTGCAGCCACTCAGCTGAGTGCTTCGAGCTGGACTGCACACCACTATCACTTAAATTAACAGGCAGCATGACGTTTGCATGCTGCCTGCATCACTACGAATAGGCATAGATTAATCACATATCACAATCCCAGCAGCTGCTCACTGACCTTGTCCAATTTATCCCCCAAAAAGGTGCAACTAAAATGCGACAACAGGGCATTGAGTTTGGCAGACAGGAAGTGCACATACATGTAAGCTTTTGAATGTGTTGGAGGTATGTATAGATTCATTCATGAGTTGAGCATTGAAATAAAATAGTACTGAATCCCTAATATGCATTTATAATTGGTGTTGATAAACTCTTTGCTACTTACAAGACACAGTGATATCCAGGTAGGGTAGTACTCCGACCCTTATAGGGAAGAATTAAATATTTATCATGCCGTCCATAATCCCTTCCTCATTTTCAGAAATGTTCATGCTTTGTCTCTAATCTCATAGATATAACATCAAATTGTGTATTCATTTAAGAAAAAAATTCACTTGATTTTCAACAGGTTCTACTCAATGCTGTTATTTGGAGCTGTTATCGCCTGGAAATTAGTGATTATGAATGGATGAACACTTAGCACATATATCTGTCCACTATTTTAGTGGTTGCATCATTCCAAGCAGAAGGGCCACCCGCGCATCAACACGAGCAGAATTTCTCACCCACAGCTGTTACAAAAATTTCTAAATTCACTTGTAACAGCCCTTCAAAACACTCCCACAGGGGATGCTGAGACCAAGTGGGCCCACATCAGAGACGCCATCTATGAGTCAGCTTTGACCACCTACGGCAAAAGTGCGAAGAGAAATGCAGATTGGTTTCAATCTCATAATGAAGAGCTGGAACCTGTCATAGCCGCTAAGCGCATTGCACTTTTGAACTACAAGAAAGCCCCCAGCGATTTAACATCCGCAGCACTTAAAGCAGCCAGAAGTACTGCACAAAGAACAGCTAGGCGTTGCACAAACGACTACTGGCAACACCTATGCAGCCATATTCAGCTGGCCTCAGACACCGGAAACATCAGAGGAATGTATGATGGCATGAAGAGAGCTCTTGGGCCAACCATCAAGAAGATCACCCCCCTCAAATCTAAATCGGGGGACATAATCACTGACCAACGCAAACAGATGGACCGCTGGGTTGAGCACTACCTAGAACTGTACTCCAGGGAGAATGCTGTCACTGAGACTGCCCTCAATGCAGCCCAGCCTCTACCAGTCATGGATGAGCTGGACATACAGCCAACCAAATCGGAACTCAGTGATGCCATTGATTCCCTAGCCAGCGGAAAAGCCCCTGGGAAGGACAGCATTACCCCTGAAATAATCAAGAGTGCCAAGCCTGCTATACTCTCAGCACTACATGAACTGCTATGCCTGTGCTGGGACGAGGGAGCAGTACCCCAGGACATGCGCGATGCCAACATCATCACCCTCTATAAAAACAAAGGTGACCGCGGTGACTGCAACAACTACCGTGGAATCTCCCTGCTCAGCATAGTGGGGAAAGTCTTTGCTCGAGTCGCTCTGAACAGGCTCCAGAAGCTGGCCGAGCGCGTCTACCCTGAGGCACAGTGTGGCTTTCGTGCAGAGAGATCGACTATTGACATGCTGTTCTCCCTTCGTCAGATACAGGAGAAATGCCGTGAACAACAGATGCCCCTCTACATTGCTTTCATTGATCTCACCAAAGCCTTTGACCTCGTCAGCAGACGTGGTCTCTTCAGACTACTAGAAAAGATCGGATGTCCACCAAAGCTACTAAGTATCATCACCTCATTCCATGACAATATGAAAGGCACAATTCAACATGGTGGCTCCTCATCAGAGCCCTTTCCTATCCTGAGTGGTGTGAAACAGGGCTGTCTTCTCGCACCCACACTTTTTGGGATTTTCTTCTCCCTGCTGCTTTCACATGCGTTCAAATCCTCTGAAGAAGGAATTTTCCTCCACACAAGATCAGGGGGCAGGTTGTTCAACCTTGCCCGTCTAAGAGCGAAGTCCAAAGTACGGAAAGTCCTCATCAGAGAACTCCTCTTTGCTGACGATGCTGCTTTAACATCTCACACTGAAGAATGCCTGCAGAGTCTCATCGACAGGTTTGCGTCTGCCTGCAATGAATTTGGCCTAACCATCAGCCTCAAGAAAACGAACATCATGGGGCAGGATGTCAGAAATGCTCCATCCATCAATATTGGCGACCACGCTCTGGAAGTGGTTCAAGAGTTCACCTACCTAGGCTCAACTATCACCAGTAACCTGTCTCTAGATGCAGAAATCAACAAGCGCATGGGTAAGGCTTCCACTGCTATGTCCAGACTGGCCAAGAGAGTGTGGGAAAATGGCGCACTGACACGGAACACAAAAGTCCGAGTGTATCAGGCCTGTGTCCTCAGTACCTTGCTCTACGGCAGCGAGGCCTGGACAACGTATGCCAGCCAAGAGCGACGTCTCAATTCATTCCATCTTCGCTGCCTTCGGAGAATACTTGGCATCAGGTGGCAGGACTATATCTCCAACACAGAAGTCCTTGAAGCGGCCAACACCCCCAGCTTATACACACTACTGAGTCAGCGGCGCTTGAGATGGCTTGGCCATGTGAGCCGCATGGAAGATGGCAGGATCCCCAAAGACACATTGTACAGCGAGCTCGCCACTGGTATCAGACCCACCGGCCGTCCATGTCTCCGTTATAAAGACGTCTGCAAACGCGACATGAAATCGTGTGACATTGATCACAAGTCGTGGGAGTCAGTTGCCAGCGTTCGCCAGAGCTGGCGGGCAGCCATAAAGACAGGGCTAAATTGTGGCGAGTCGAAGAGACTTAGTAGTTGGCAGGAAAAAAGACAGAGGCGCAAGGGGAGAGCCAACTGTGCAACAGCCCCAACAAACAAATTTCTCTGCAGCACCTGTGGAAGAGCCTGTCACTCCAGAATTGGCCTTTATAGCCACTCCAGGCGCTGCTTCACAAACCACTGACCACCTCCAGGCGCGTATCCATTGTCTCTCGAGATAAGGAGGCCCAAAAGAAAGAATTTTAATGCATGAACACATTTATTTTTAATAGATTAATGCCTCTGCGAAAATAGGGAGAGGAACATCATACACATCTGTCAAGTATTTGTCAGCTACTATTGTCAACAGTTATTTCCAGGCTTATATATTTAAATCTTGTTTATTAATGCTGCAAAGAGAGAATGGCTTCAGTACTTTTATTGACAATACAAAATATTTTCCCCTTCATTGAAATCAAATACCATACAATTTCTTCGCAAAATTTACTGCACCACATAAACCTACAGGTTTTGTCTGTCTTTCAAAAACTTTGGCCAAGAAATTTGACATCTGCTCAAAATGGTTGTGAGGTCAGCAGCTTTTTTCTATTCATTCATGGGATGTGAGCATCACTCGCTTGGCCAGCATTTATTGCGCAACCCTAATTGCCCTTGAGAAGGTGGTGGTGAGCTGCCTTCTTGAACTGCTGCAGTCCATGTTGGGTAGGTACACCCACAGTGCTGTTAGGAAGGGAGTTCCAGGATTTTGACCCAGTAGAGGGTGAACAGTCAGAGGTCGTGGTTCACATTGGTACCAACGACATAGGTAGAAAGAGGAATGAGGTCCTGCAACAAGAATTTAGGGAGCTAGGTAGTTGATTAAAATACAGGACCTCAAAGTTTGTAATGTCTGGATTACTTCCGGTGCCAGATGAATGCATGGCTGAAGAGGGAATGCAGGAGGGAGGGCTTTAGTTTCCTGGATCACTGGGTCTGTTTCTGGCAAAGGTGGGACCTGTACAACTTGGACGGGTTGCACCTGAACCGTAATGGGACTAACATCCTTGCTGGGAGGTTTGCTAGTGCTGTCGGGGGTGGGGAGGTATGGGGGGGGGGGGCTGTTAAACTAATTTGGCAGGGGGATGGGGTACAGTAGGGGATGATGCACATTCAAATATAGAAGAGAAACTAAGTCAGTCTGGAAGGCAGAGCAAATATAGACCAGTTAAGGCACAAGCAAATAATGCAAGGCTGGATTGCATCTATTTTAAAGCAAGGATTCTTACTAGTAAGGCAGTTGAAATGAGGGTGTTGATTAACACACGGGAATATGATATTATTGCTATCACAGAGACATGGTTGAGGGAAGGGCAGGATTGGCAGCTCAATATTCCAAGGTATCTTTAGAGATACAGCACTGAAACAGGCCCTCCGGCCCACCAAGTCTGTGCCGACCAACAACCACCCATTTATACTAACCCTAC
Organism: Heterodontus francisci; assembly: GCF_036365525.1. Lineage (NCBI taxonomy): Eukaryota > Metazoa > Chordata > Chondrichthyes > Heterodontiformes > Heterodontidae > Heterodontus > Heterodontus francisci. Next base: position 166,144,376 of record NC_090375.1, on the reverse strand, counting down.
AGTAATCCCATATGCCCTACCACCTACCTACACTAGGGGCAATTTATAATAGCCAATTTACCTATCACCTGCATGTCTTTGGCGGTGGGAGGAAACCGGAGCACCCGGAGGAAACCCACGCAGACAATAGGCATCTACATGTTGCGCCATGGACATTTGACAAAATGATTGACTCAGCCATAGACATGGGGGCAATTAATCTGTTTGCAAAGTGTATAGCCATCCTAATGCCATCGAAACACAGTCCAAATTTAAAATGCATTTCTCTCTATTTAGTGAGATACCTGGCAGTGGTTTTGCTTGCACAAGTAGTCAATGTCTGCCCGCACACTTGATGAAGCACTGCGGAGAATTCAGATAGATGTCCATCTGTCAGGAGTGATAGTGATCTCTCTCTCACCCCCCCTCTCTGTGTCTCCATCCCCCTCTCCCCCCCTCTAGGTCCATCCCCCTCTCCCCCCATCCTTGTCCATCCCCCTGTCCCCTCTTGGTGCCCATCTCCCTCTCCCCTCTCTGTGTGTATACCCCCCTCTCCCCCACCTCTGTGCCCATTTCTCTCTATCCCTCCCTGCCGGGTCCATCCACCTCTCTCCCCCGCCCCATGACCATCCCCCTCTCCCCCGCCCCCCCCCCCCCCCCCCCACTGTGTCCATTCCCCTCTTCCCTCTCCCTACTCCCTGGGCCGGTACTTGTTTGAAGGGCTGTCCAACTCTCAATGTGCTCCTTCCATGATGCACCTCTGGCTGTGTGCTGGCCCACATCCTGCTCTCCCCTCGACCTTTCTTTCCCTCTTTCCCCCATAGCAGCCATTCTTGCTCACTCCTTGAACCGTGTGAAAACAGCAGGGGCAGCCGATACAATCGCAACTGCGCAGTGGACCACCAATCAGTGCTCATCCCGCCCAGGCAGCTCACTGTCACTCCGAGGGAGTGAGCAAACACAGACAGGCATCCGCTGTCTGTCAGATGCAGGTCCTGCCTCTGGCTGACATACACTTTAATAGGAGAACCGTCAATCAAAGCCGAGCCACAGGCAGCTCACTGTCAGTGACAGTGAAGTGGTGGGCTGGATAGAAACCACAGACCGCAAAATTTTTTATCACGGACATTGGTGTCTATATATGGACACGTTGCTGACCCCTGACCTTGGTGATCTCCGCTGCAGTCAGAGTGTGGAGTTGGGTCACTCCACCTCCCATTCTGGGAATCTTCTGCATATTATAGGCTCTATTGTCCTGCAGGATGAAAGGAGAATGATTCATAAGGGGCTGGATTTTATGCTCTCCCCTTTGCAAGTTTGAAAGTAGGGAGAGCATTTAATCGGGTGTGATGGTGACAGGTGGGGACCTGTGGATAACCTCCTGCCACACTGCCAACTGAGGCCCCTAAATGGGTAACTAATGCCCAATTAAGGGCCTCTTCCCACCATCGCTGGAATTAGCCCGGCGGTGGGTGGGCCTGTTGCCATGTGGGGAGCATGACGAGCAAACCTGTGTGGGTTGCCTGCCAGCTCCTGGACGGGGTCCTTCGTCCAATGGCACTCAGTGCCTGATCAAGGAACCCGGCATCAGGAAGGAGGGGGCTAGCTGATAGCCACCCCCCCTGCCCTTGTTGCCTTCCCCCCTACAACCCCTCCCCTACAATCCCCACCCCGCAAAACGCCTCCCACCATCACTCACCTATGGCCTGGGTCCATCGATGATCCTGGACCTCAGTTGGGTGCAATACAGGCAGCAGCCACTACCTCCCTGTTGGCACTGCCCAGTAAAAGAGCTGCCGGTCTCTGATTGACCAGCAGCTCTCAGCGGGCAGGACTTCCATCCCTGGGGTCCTTAATCCCCGAAAAAGCCTGCTGCTGCCCAGTTAAGTGCCTGTTTGGCATGTAGTGCGGTGGGCCTTCCTGAGAAGAGGTGACGCAGTACTTTCGCCGGCTCTTCAGCTACAGTTCTTTACGCAGAGGGTGGTGGGTGCCTGGAACGTGTTGCCAGCGGAGGTGGTAGACGCGGGCACGATAGCGTCTTTTAAGATGTAGCTAGACAGATACTTGAATGGGCAGGAAGTAAAGAGATACAGACCCTTAGAAAATAGGCGTCATGTTTAGATAGAGGATCTGGATCGGCGCAGGCTTGGAGGGCCGAAGGGCCTGTTCCTGTGCTGTAAATTTCTTTGTTCTTTGTTCTTTGTATAGAATCTTCAGGCGTGACAGGGGAGGGTGTAAAAGAGGATGTGGCATTGCAGTGTTGATGCAGGAGTCAATTACTGCAGTAAGGAGGGATGATATCTTGGAAGGTAGATGAGGGTAAAGCAGTTGATGTAGTCTACATGGACTTCAGTAAGGCTTTTGATAAGGTCCCACATGGGGGACCATGGGATCCAGGGCAATTTGGCAAATTGGATCCAAAACTGGCTTAGTGGCAGGAGGCAGAGGGTGAGGGTCGAGGGCTGTTTTTGCGGAAGTCTGTGACGAGTGGTATACCACAGGGATCGGTGCTGGGACCCTTGCTGTTTGTAGTGTACATTAATGATTTAGACGTGAATATAGGAAGTATGATCAGTAAGTTCGCAGATGACACGAAAATTGGTGGGTGTTGTAAATAGTGAGCAGGAAAGCCTTAGATTGCAGGATGATATAGATGGGCTGGTAAGAAAGGCGGAGCAGTGGCAAATAGAATTTAATCCTGAAAAGTGTGATGTGATGCATTTTGGGAGGACTAACAAGGCAAGGGAATATACAATGGATGGTAGGACCTTCGGAAGTACAGAAGGTCAGAGGGATCTTGGTGTACTTGTCCATAGATCACTGAAGGCAGCAGCACAGGTAGATAAGGTGGTTAGGAAGGCATATGGGATACTTGCCTTTATTAGCCGAGATATAGAATATAAGAGCAGGGAGGTTATGATGGAGCTGTACAAAATGCTCGTTAGGCCACAGCTGGAGTATTGTGTACAGTTCTGGTCACCATACTATAGGAAGGATGTGATTGCACTGGAGAGGGTGCAGAGGAGATTCACCAGGCGTTGCCTGGGCTGGAGAATTTCAGCTATGAAGAGAGATTGAATAGGCTCGGGCTGTTTTCCTTAGATCAGAGAAGGCTGAGTGCGGATCTGAATGAGGTACACAAAATTATGAGGGGCATTGATAGGTTAGATAGGAAGAAACTTTTTCCCTTACCGGAGGGGTCAATAACCAAGGGGCATAGATTTAAGGTAAGGGGCAGGAGGTTTAGAGAGGATTTGAGGAAAATCTTTTTCACGCAGAGGGTGATTGGAATCTGGAACACACTGCCTGAAGTGGTGGTAGATGCAGTAACCCTCACAACATTTAAGTAGTATTTAGATGAAATGCCATAGCATACAAGGCTATGGGCCAAGTGCTGGTAAATGGGATTAGAAAAGATAGGTGCTTCATGGCCGGCACAGACGAAGGACCTGTTTCTGTGCTGTAAATCTCTCTGACAGTGAAGGAACGACAATATAGTTCCAAGTCAGGATGATAAGTGACTTGGAGGGGAGCTTGCAGCTGGTGGTTTCTACTGCCCTTGTCCTTCTAGGTGGTGCAGGCTGCGAGTTTGGAAGGTGCGGTCAAGGAAGAATTATCAAATTGCTGCAGTGCATCTTGTAGATGGTACACACTGCTGCCACTGTTGGCTGGTGGTGGAGGGAGTGATTGTTTGAGGTGTGCCAATCAAACAGGTTGCTTTGTCCTGGATGTTGTCGATCTTCTTCAGTGTTGTTGGAGCTGCATCCACCTTGGCAAGTGGAGACTATTTTTGTGGAAAAGACGTACCTGGGCAATTTTCTGCATTGTCAGGTAAATGTTAGTGTTGTAGCTGTACTGGAACAGCTTGGCTAGGAGCATGGCTATTTTTGGAGCACAAGTCTTCAGTACTACAGCTGGGATATTGTTAGGATCCATAGCCTTTGCTGTATCCAGTGCCTCCACATGATGTCAGGTGGAATTGTCTGAAGACTGTCATCTGTGAGAAGAGAAGGCCGAGATTGATCATCCACTCGGCACTTCTGGCCGAAGATGGTTGCAAATGCTTCAGCTTTGTCTTTTGCACTAACATTATTGAGGATGGGGATGTTTGTGGAGCCTCCTCCTCTGGTCAGTTGTTTAATTTTCCACCACCATTCACAACTGGAAGTGACATGACAGCAGATCTTTGCTTTAATCTGATCCATTGATTGTGGGATCACTTAGCACTCTCTATAGCATGCTGCTTCCACTGTTTAGCGTGCTTGTAGACCTGTGTTGTAGCTTCATCAGTTTGGCACATCATTTTTAGGTATGCCTGGTGCTCCTCCTGGCATGCTGTCCTCCACTCCTCATTGAACTAGGGTTGATCCCCTGGTTGATGGTAATGGTAGAGGGCAGGATATGCTGGGCCATGAGGTTACAGATTGTGGTTGAATACAATTCTGTCGCTGCTACTGGCACACAGCATTTCATGGTTGCCCAGTTTTGGCAGCTAGATCTGTTCTGAGTCTATTCCATTTAGCACGGTAGTAGTGCCACATAACATGATGCAAGGTGCCCTCAATGTGAAATCTCTACAAGATCTGTGTAGTGGCCACTCCTACCAATACCATCATGTGCAGATGCATCTGTAAAAGGTAGATTTGTGAGGACAAAGTCAAGCAGGTTTTTCTATCTTGTTGGTTTTCTCACTATCTGCTGCAGACCCAGTCTGGCAGATATTTCCTTCAGGAAGCAGCCAACTCAGTCAGCTCGGACATTAAACCCCCCACCCAGAGTACATTCTGTGCGCTTGCTACCCGCAGTGCTTCTTCCAACTAGTGTTCACATGGAGGAGCACTGATTCATCAGCTGAGGGATGGCAGTAGGTAATTAACAGCAGGAGGTTTCCTTACCCTCTCAATCTCCTGGTCAGATACCAGCAGACTAGAGAAGCCGCCAGAGTAAAGGCATAAATGACCATGTTCAGCTGTTGCTACATTTCTCTCAAGCATTCAGCCAGTCTCCCAGTGAAGTTAAAGCAGTAGACTCAGAGAACGTAATTCAGGGCCTATGTGTCTCTTGTGTTAAAATGTTCAACCCCCACCAAATCATATATAAATCAGGCCAACATTAATTGAACTCTAAAACAGAATGAAACCGGACAGACCACCCAGCATCGACCTAGGCACCAGAAACAATGGCAAACCCAGCCCTGTCGACCTTGCAAAGTCCTCCTTACTAACATCTGGGGACTTGTGCCAAAGTTGGGAGAGCTGTCCCACAGACTAGTCAAGCAACAGACTGATATAGTCATACTCACGGAATCATACCTTACAGACAATGTCCCTGACACTGCCATCACCTTCCCCGGGTATGTCCTGTCCCACCGGCAGGACAGACCCAGCAGAGGTGGCGGCACAGTGGTATACAGTCAGGAGGGACTTGCCTTGGGAGTCCTCCACATCGACTCGGGACCCCATGAAGTCGCATGGCATCAGGTCAAACTTGGGCAAGGATTACCACCTACCGCTGATAGCTGATTACCACCTACCGTCCTCCCTCAGCTGATGAATCAGTACTCCTCCATGTTGATCACCATTTGGAGGAAGCACTGAAGGTGGAAAGGGTGCAGAATGTACTCTGGGTGGGGGACTTCAATGTCCATCACCAAGAGTGGCTTCGTCGCACCATTACTGACCAAGCTGGCTGAGTCCTAAAGGACATAACTGCTAGACTAGGTATGCAGCAGGTGGTGAAGGAAGCAACAAGAGGGAGAAACATACTTGACCTTGTCCTCTCCAATCTGCCTGCCACAGATGCATCTGTCCATGACAGTATTGGTAAGAGTGACCACCGCACAGTTCTTGTGGAAACAAAGTCCTGCCTTCACATTGAGGATACCCTCCATCATGTTGTGTGGCCCTACAACTGGGCTAAATGGGATAGATTTCAAACAGATCTAGCAACGTAAAACTGGACATCCATGAGGTGCTGTGGGCCATCAGCAGCAGCAGAATTGTACTCAACCACAATCTGTAACCTCATGGCTCGGCATATCCCCCACTCTACCATTACTATCAAGCCAGGAGACAAACCCTGGTTCAATGAAAAGTGCAAGAGGGCATGCCAGGAGCAGCACCAGGCATACCTCAAAATGAGGTGTCAACCTGGTGAAGTTACAACATAGGACTATCTGCATGCCAAACTGCGTAAGCAGCAGCACTAGCCAGAGCTAAGCGATCCCATAACCAACAGATCAGATCTAAGCTCTGCAGTCCTGCCACATCCAATCGTGAATGGTGGTGGACAATTAAGCAATTAACTGGAAGAGGTGGCTCCACAAATATCCCCATCCTCAATGTGGGGGACTCCAAAACATCAGTGCGAAAGATAAGGCTGAAGCATTTGCATCAATCTTCAACCAGAAGTGCCGAGTTGATTATCCATCTCGGCCTCCTCCTGAAGTCCCCAATATCACAGATGGCAGTCTTCAGCCAATTCGATTCACTCCACATGATATCAAGAAACGACTAAAGGCACCTGATGCTGCAGAAGCTATGGGCCCTGACAATATTCAGGCAATAGTACTGAAGACCTGTGCTCCAGAACTTGCCACGCTCCCAGCCAAGCTGTTCCAGTACAGCTACAACACTGGCATCGACCCGGCAATGTGGAAAATTTCCCAGATATGCCCTGTACACAAAAAGCAGGACAAGTCCAATCCGGCCAATTGCTGCCACATCAGTCTCCTCTCAATCATCAGTAAAGTGATGGAAGGTATCATCGACTGTACCATCAAGCGGCACTTGCTTAGCAATAACCTGCTCAGTGATGCTCAGTTTGGGTTCCGCCAGGGCCACTCAGCTCCTGACCTCATTACAGCTTTGTTTCATACATGGACAAAAGAGCTGAAATCAAGAGGTGAGGTGAGGTGAGAGTGACTGACCTTGACATCAAGGCAGCATTTGACCGAGTATGGTATCAAGGAGCCCTAGCAAAACTGAAGTCAATGGGAATCGGGGGGAAAACCCTCCGTTGGCTGGAGTCATACCTAACGCAAAGGAAGATGTTTCTGGTTGTTGGAATTCAAACATCTCAGCTCCAGGACATCACTGCAGGAGTTCCAACCATCTTCAGCTGCTTCATCAATGACCTTCCTTCAGTCATGAGGTCTGAAATGGGGATGTTCGCTGATGATTGCACAATGTTCAGCACCATTCGTGACTCCTCAGATACTGAAGCAGTTCGTGTTGAAATGCAGCAAGACCTGGACAATATCCAGGCTTGGGCTGATAAGTGGCAAGTAACATTCATGTCACACAAGTGCCAGGCAATGACCATATCCAACAAGAGAGAACCTAACCATCTCCTCTTGACATTCAATGGCATTACCATCACTGAATCCCACACTAGCAACATCCAAGGGGCTACCACTGACCAGAAACTGTAGTAGCCATATAAATACCGTGGCGATAAGAGCAGGTCAGAGGCTAGGAATCCTGCGGCAAGTAACTCATCTCCTGACTCCCCAAAGCCTGTCCACCATCTACAAGGCACAAGTCAGGAGTGTGATGGAATACTCACTCTCCACTTACCTGGATGGGTGCAGCTCCAACAACACTCAAGAAGCTCGAAACCATCTTGGCCAAAGCAACCCCCTTGATTGGCACCCCATCCACAAACATTCACTCCCTCCACCACTGATGCACAGTGGCAGCAGTGTGTACCATCTACAAGATGCACTGCAGCAATGCACCAAGGCTCCTTAGACAGCACCTTCCAAACCCGCGACCCCTACCAACTAGAAGGCCAAGGGCAGCAAATACATGGGAACACCACCACCTGCAAGTTCTCCTCCAAGTCACAAATCATCCTGATTTGGAACTGTATCGCCATTCCTTCACTATCGCTGGGTCAAAATCCTGGAACTCTCTTCCTAATGATTAATGATTTGGAGGAAAGTATAGGTGGACTGATTAGCAAATTTGCAGACGACACTAAGATTGGTGGAGTAGCAGATAGTGAAGGGGACTGTCAGAGAATACAGCAGAATATAGATAGATTGGAGAGTTGGGCAGAGAAATGGCAGATGGAGTTCAATCAGGGCAAATGCGAGGTGATGCATTTTGGAAGATCCAATTCAAGAGTGAACTATACAGTAAATGGAAAAGTCCTGGGGAAAATTGATGTCCAGAGAGATTTGGGTGTTCAGGTCCACTGTTCCCTGAAGGTGGCAACGCAGGTAAATAGAGTGGTCAAGAAGGCATACGGCATGCTTTCCTTCATCGGACGGGGCATTGAGTACAAGAGTTGGCAGGTCATGTTACAGTTGTATAGGACTTTGGTTCGGCCACATTTGGAATACTGCGTACAGTTCTGGTCGCCACATTATCAAAAGGATGTGGATGCTTTGGAGAGGGTGCAGAGGAGGTTCACAAGGATGTTGCCTGGTATGGAGGGCGCTAGCTATGAAGAGAGGTTGAGCAGATTAGGATTATTTTCATTAGAAAGACGGAGGTTGAGGGGGGACCTGATTGAGGTGTACAAAATCATGAGAGGTATAGACAGGGTGGATAGCAAGAGGCTTTTTCCCAGAGTGGGGGTTTCAATTACTAGAGGACACGAGTTAAAAGTGAAAGGGGAAAAGTTTAGGGGGGATATGCGTGGAAAGTTCTTTACGCAGAGGGTGGTGGGCACCTGGAACGCATTGCCAGCGGAGGTGGTAGATGCGGGCACGATGGATTCTTTTAAGATGTATCTAGACAGATACATGAATGGGCAGGAAGAAAAGAGATACAGAACCTTAGAAAATAGGCGACATGTTTAGAGAGAGGATCTGGATCGGCGCAGGCTTGGAGGGCCGAAGGGCCTGTTCCTGTGCTGTAATTATCTTTGTTCTTTGTTCTTTGTTTAACAACACTGTGGGTATACCTACCTCACATGGACTGCAGCGGTTCAAGAAGGCAGCTCACCATCACCTTCTCAAGGGCATTTAAGGATGGGCAATAAATGCTGGCCTGGCCAGCAACATCCACATCCCATGAATGAATAAAAAAAACTAAAGAAGAGAGAAGACTTTGACAACTGGGGAAGGATTATGCCTAGATTAGGATTTCTAAATAATGGAAATGAAATTGAAGTGACTTACTTTATTGAAATTTTATGTGTTGAAATTTTTCACTGGACGACGGAGGTGGAGGGGCGACATGATAGAGGTTTACAAAGTTATAAGCGGCATGGACAGAGTGGATAGTCGGAAGCTTTTTCCCAGGGTGAAGAGTCAGTTACTAGGGGTCATAGGCTTAAGGTATGAGGGGATGTGCGAGGCAAGTTCTTTACACAGAGGGTGGTGAGTGCCTGGAACTTGTTGCCGGAGGAGGTGGTGGAAGCAGGTACCATAGAGACGCTTAAGAGGCATCTTGACAAATACATGAATAGGATGGGAATAGAGGGATACGGATCCCGGAAGTGCAGAAGGTTTTAGTTTAGGCAAGCATCAAGATCGGCGCAGGCTTGGAGGGCCGAATGGCCTGTTCCTGTGCTGTACTGTTCTTTGTTCTTTGTGTGGATTAAGTCAGCATCTGCTATATTCTGTTCCTGTTGCAAATTATCCATGGATTGAGTAACAGCAAAGCAGGCAACGTTTTCGTAGATGGTTTGGAGAATTTACAGCTTTCTGTGACTTTGTTCAATATCAGTGTTGAAGTTCCTCATCTTAACTCATAAACAATATTCCTCTGTCAAACTTCTGTTGAATAATTCAAAATTCAGTGAGTCATACTGATATTTGGCAGTAGCACCGACAGGCAATAGCTTCTGTCAGCTACCCAATCACACGGATCACACCATTTTCCTGTCAGTCCTGCCACTAGTGATACATCAGCTGCATAATATATTTAAGCAGGATGAACATGCTGAAAGTAAACACAGGAAGCATCAATACGGGCTTGCATGTTGTACTTGTACAGACTGAGTCTGATTTAACTTGATTCTAACCATTACTGTCAGAAGGTGATGGTTTGTGTCACTTGCTCAAGTGCAACTAGCTTAAATACTGGACAGAATTCTAGGCCTCCTAGTTGTAAGTAGAACAGGTGACTGATTTGTGCTAGGGACATTTGCCCGTGGGCATGGTTTAAGCCTTACTATCTGTTAGAAACATAGAATCATAGAAAGTTTAAGGCACAGAAAGAGGCCACTTGGCCCAACGTGTCTGTGCCGGCCAAAAAAAGATCCACCTATTCTAATCCCACCTTTCAGCATTTGGTCCGTAGCCCTGCAGCATACGGCACTTGTGGTGCATATCCAGACTCTTTTTGAATGAGTTCAGGGTTTGTGCCTCAACTACCCTTTCAGGCAGTGAGTTCCAAACCATCACCAACCTCTGGGTGAAAACGTTTTTCCTCATCTTCCCTCTAATTTTTCTACCAATCACTTTAAATCTCTGCTAAGGTGAATAGACCCTTCACCTCCACTCTATCCAGGCCCCTCAAAATTTTGTACATGTCTATCAGATCTCCCCTCAGCCATCTCTGTTCCAAGGAGAACAACCCCAGTCTATCCAATCTTTCCTCATAGCTGCATTTTTCTAGTCCTGGCAACATCCTTGTAAATCTCCTCTGTGCCTTCTCTAGTGCAATTACATCCTTTCTGTAATGAGGTGATCAGAACTTCACACAGTACTCAAGTTGTGGCCTAATCAATGAGTTATATAGTTCCAACACAACCTCCCTGTTCTTGTATTCTATACTTCAGCTAATAAAGGAAAGGATTCCATATGCCTTCTTAACCACCTTATCGACCTGTCCTGCTACCTTCAGGGATCTGTGGACGTTCACTCCAAGGTTCCTTACTTCATCTACATTTCTCAGTATTTTCCCATTAATCATGTATTCCTTTGCCTTGTTTGACCTCCCCAAATGCATCACCTCACACTTCTCCAGGTTGAATTACATTTGCCACTTTTCTGCCCATCTGACCAGACCATCAATATCTTCCTGCAGCCTACAGCTATCCTCCTCACTAGCTACCACACGGCTCTGACTAACTGACACTTCCTCATGTCTGTTGAAAATGAAGAGCCAACATTCATTTTAATGGATGATAGCTGTCCAATATTTTACATGCAATCACTGCTTCTCATACGCTCAGTTTGCAGTCTGAAGCAATACTGTAAAATAGTTTGCTTTTAGAATTGGCTTCTAGCTGTCTTGGGAATTTCTTAACTATATGTCTGTGTATATGTGTCTGTATGAAGGGTTTTTACACTGCTAAGATTCATGCGTGTGGGGGAAAGCCTGAACTCTACTGATGATTACTAAGGTTAGTGCAACTTTTCTGAATATGTGGCCAACTTTCAGTTCCTCTCTTTGCTTGATGTACTCCTGATCCAGAGAGCCATACAATACAGGACCTTCTGATTGACTTCACAAAATAGGTCAAATGTACATAGGATTGACACCTCTGTCCTATTTATCCCTTGAACTCAATGGCCATATATTCGAAATAAAAACATAAAGTACTGGAAATACTCAGGCAGGATCTGTGAACAGAGAAACAGAGTTAACATTTCAGACCAATGACTCTTTGTGTAAGAGTACTTAGAGATGTAACAGTTTTAGCAAGGCAGGGAAAGTGGGGAGGGGAGGAAAGAACAGAATCTGTGATCGGGTGGCAGGCAGGGAAAATTAAAATCTGTTTTATATCAGGAGGAACTTGTAAGAAAGACCGACACCAAGCTGGCCAGATCACATGTTTAATGATATCATCACACACTGGACATTCTCATAACATAGGAAAAGAGATGATAGCACAAGGCAAAAAGTGATAGTAATGAGACAATTAAAGAAACAAAAGATGTGTTAAGAGGAGGTGTAAATGTGAATCAACAGCTGACATCCAAAAACAGTAACACATAAAACAAAAGAAATAAAAATGCAGGCAGAGTGTATGATTTGAAATTGACTCAATGTTGAATCAGAAGGCTGCAACGTACCTAATCGAAAGATGTTCCTTCAGCTTACACTGAACTTCATTGGAATAGTATAGGAGGCTGAGGACAGAAATGTCAGTGGGAGTGAAGTAGAGAATTAAAATGACAGACGACCAGAAGCTTGGGGTCACGCTTGCGGACTGATCACTGTTTCACCTAATAATTTGATCACTCCTGAAAGTGGGTGCATAGAGGGTGGGGCATGCATTGCACATGTCTGTTCACGTCGTGCTGGGACCTAATTATCATAAGTCAGGCGTGCATTACCCCACCACTTATTGACTGCATGCATCTTCGGGGGTGGAAGATGGGAAATTGGACCTCTCTGACACCACTTGAAGGGCAGCCAGCACCTCTTAAAGGGGTGGTAGAATATGACTGCAGACAGGAGAGATTGCTTGAGAATATAGTAATGGCTGCACGACATGTAGAATGAGCTTTAAGGTTCTTCAACACCATGTTGGAAGTCCTGATCTAGGCAGTGGATAGGAGGAGGGAGCTTCTGTTCCTTCGCAGGAGGCAGGAAGTCCTCCAGGAAATAAACGCCCCACCACTGTGGATAGGTCACAGGCTCATAGAGCTTGCACAGGAGGTCAATAGCAGGATCTTTCCTGCTAGGATCTTGGAAAAAGTTCAATGGCTTCATCAGAGTTGTCAAGAATCCTCTCTCTCTCATCAAATGCTCTCTCCTCATACCTCCACCACAGGCAACCTCACTGCTTACAACACTTTCCTCCTCAACTTCTATTCACTCTCCTACAATCACTGTTCCACATTTCCGACCACCTCCTTCTCCTGCTGCTCACACACTTCACACTTTTCACTTTCATCACTATTGCAACCGTCACTTCCTCGCACCTCACATCTTCCACACAACATATAAACTATTGAACTAATCCAGAAAGATATTTAAAAATAAAATCAACAAAAGGAAATATTAGGAGGAGTGACCTAAACCTTGGTCAAAGAGGTGGGTTTTAAGTAGGATCTTAAAGAAAGGGAAGGAAGAGGAGAAGTTTAGGGATGGAATTCTGGAGCATGGGGCCAAGACAGTTGAAGGTAATTACAGCAATAGTGTCATGAATGGAGGGAGAATTTGCTTGAGGCCAGAGAAAGGAGAGTTCAAGCGAGAAGTTGTAGAGCTGGTGGAAGTAACAGAGAACAGAGCTGATGAGTGAGAATTGGTGTGTGATAGGATACGGGCAGCAAAGTTTTAGAGGAGCTGTGGTTTATAAAGGATGGAAGCTGGGAGGCTGGCCAGAAAGGTATTGGAATTGTCAAGCCTAGAGGTGACAATGGCAGCAAATGGATCAAGGTAGGCAGGTGGTGCAACCAAGGTGAAAGTAGGTTACGGAGAATATATAAAAGATCAGAACTTCAGTTGAGGGTTGAATAGCACACTGAGGTTGTGATCAGTCTGGTTCAATCTGAGACAGTAATTACAGAAGGGGGTAAAATCACCGTCAAAGGTGCAGAGGTTGTGTTAGGGGCAGGGGGTCAAGTATGATCTCTTTGCCATGCTAATTTCTAACCAGAAGAAACTGCATCTCATCCAAGCCTGGATATCGTACAAGCAGTCTAATGGCAAAGAGGCAGTGAAGGGGTTAAGTGAGGTGGTGGAGAGGTAAAGCTGGCTACTGCCAGCATACAGGTGGAACCATGCCTCATGTCTTCAGCTGATGATTCTAATGGGCATAATAATGATGAGGAAGTGTTTGTGGGGTCTGAAAGTTTAGTTCTTAGGAACATAGGAACATGGTAGTAGGAGTAGGCCATTCAGCCCTTCGAGCCTGTTCCACCATTCTAGATCATGGTTGATCATCTACTTCAATGCCATATTCCCGCCCTATCCCCATATCCCTTGATGTCATCAGCAACTAGGAATCTATTGATCTCTGTCTTGAACTTACTCAGTGACTGAGCTTCCACCACCCTCTGGGACAGAGAATTCCAAAGATTCACCAGCCTCTTAGTGAAGAAGTTCCTCCTTATCTCTGTCCTAAATGGCTTGCTCTTTATTCTGAGATTGTGTCCCCTGGTTCTAGACCCCACAGCCAGGGGAAACATCCTTTCTGCATCTACCCTGTCTATCCCTTTAAGAATTTTGTAAGTTTTGATGAGATTGCCTCTCATTCTTCTCAATTCCAGAGAATACAGGCCCAGTCTCCTCAATTTCTCCTCATAGGACAATTCCACCATCCCAGGATTCAGTCTAGTGAATCTCCACTGCACTCCCTCTATGGCAAGTACATCCTTCCTCAGGCAAGGGGACCAGAACTGCACATAATATCCCAGGTGCGGCCTCACTAATGCTCTAAACAATTGAAGTAAGACTTCTTTATCTTGTACTCAAATCCTCTTGCAATAAATGCTAACATACCTTTTGCCTTCCTAATTGTTTGATGCACTTGCATGCTTCTTCTCACAGTGCAGTGTGATCTATATTACAGGTAGGGCCTTTTAGTTTAGTTTAGTTTAGTTTAGTTTAGAGATACAGCACTGAAACAGGCCCTTCAGCCCACCGAGTCTGTGCCGACCATCAACCACCCATTTATACTAATCCTACACTAATTCCATATACCTACCACATCCCGACCTATTCCTATATTTCCCTACCACCTACCTATACTAGGGGCAATTTATAATGGCCAATTTACCTATCAACCTGCAAGTCTTTGGCATGTGGGAGGAAACCAGAGCACCCGGAGGAAACCCACGCAGACACAGGGAGAACTTGCAAACTCCACACAGGCAGTACCCAGAATTGAACCCGGGTCACTGGAGCTGTGAGGCTGCGGTGCTAACCACTTCTGAATTGTGGGAAATAGGACTCTCCTTTCCATTAAAATTATGATTGTCATGAATGAAACTCTCTCCAAATGTGGAACAGCTGGTAGAGCTGGATATATCTGTGGAAAAGAACAAAAAACATTTATTTTCCATTCATATTTATTTGCATATTTGATTGACCAGCTTAATGTTACCTTTATATAATATTTTATTTTCTCCTCTAACTTATTCAAGTCCTTCACTAATATTTTATGTTGAAAGCAGAAATGGGTATTGTATTTCAAATCAGACAAAATGTAGCACACAGTATGGACCATTAGCTACACACTATATAAAGAAACCCATACAGTAAGCTCCTTATGACATTCCCTTTTACCATATCAGAAAAGAGCAATTCTGGGGCAAGAGGAGGACTGGCGCATGTAGCCATTCTAAATGAATGCCTGTCCCACCATAGCGAGAAACAAAGGGCAACTTTTACCTCCACATAAATCACCATAGAACAGAATCCACGTTTTCACCCACACCAGAACAATATCAAAGGCAGCTGTACACAGCATTTCTCCCTCTCTCTGTACACACCTGGAGAGGGGAAGCTCTGAAAGAAGATTACTGGGCTATATCTAGTCAAAGCAAGCCGCATAAAAAGAGGAAGAGAGGAACATCCAGCAGAAAGCTGGTTTTGAGCACTTGTTCCGCACTATGACTACCTCTTGCTCCGTGGTTCATCTGATTAGCCTCGTGTAAGTTTGACCATGAGTTTAAGAACATGCAATGTCTTGGAGCATTCAAGAAAATGAATCAATGGATTGTTTGCAAATAAATAAATGGTCTGTCTGGTTTTTATTGAAACCGTACTCTAATCCAGCCCTGCTTCAAAGAGTCACAATATACATATCAAAATCTGACAGATTTAAGTCTCAGAACTTTTTGAAATATTCTACCACCTACTGTCCCCTTTTCCTATGGGTCCTCTGCAGAATTTGGCTTGTATTTGCCACTTCAAAACACTAATTTAATTTTATTGCAAACATGTCACAAATGCAAATTTATTTTAGTTCCACTGAGAATATTGTAGAAATATGATACAATTCAAAAGGGCTCATATGACATATGGCCTAGACAAGACATACTGCTAAAAGTCAACAGTTCTGCTCCATGATACAACATTATGCATAACTAAAGTGTAAATGCAAATTTAGCTAAGATATCCTTTCTAATATATAACATTGATTTGTTGTATGCATCAGGTAAATTTGCCTGTTGGATTGCTTGGCACAGTGCACAAAGGAAAATCGAGTTAGGAGGATCCAATCCCTGTAAGACAGCCAATCTAATTTTCTGTCAATTTTGTCTATGCACTGAACTTAGGAAAAGTAATCCCACTGTATTGACAGTATTAAAGCATGTTCTGAGTGACATCAGTAAGTGAAATAAAAGCTTAGTAATGTCAGATGTTTGTGCCTTAATTAATTCACCTTCGTTTCATCTACTCCGAACAATTGACTCAGTTGCTGAGTTTAAATGGACAATGTCTTCTTTCTTCTTTGGCCTCCTTGTCTCAAGAGACAATGGGTAAGTGCCTAGAGGTGGTCAGTGGTTTGTGGAGCAATGCCTGGAGTGGCTATAAAGGCCAATTCTAGAGTGACAGACTCTTCTACAGGCGCTGCAGATAAAATTGGTTGTCGGAGCTGTTACACAGTTGGCTCTCTCCTTGCACTTCTGTCTTTTTTCCTGCCAACTGCTAAGTCTCTTCGACTCGCCACTCTTTAGCCCCACCTTTATGGCTGTCCACCAGCTCTGGCGATCACTGGCAACTGAGTCCCACGACTTGTGGTCAATGTCACAGGACTTCATGTCACCTTTGCAGACGTCTTTAAAGCGGAGACATGGACGGCCGGTGGGTCTGATACCAGTGACAAGCTCGCTGCACAATGCGTCCTTGGGGATCCTGCCATCTTCCATGCGGCTCACATGGCCAAGCCATCTCAAGCGCCGCTGGCTCAGTAGTGTGTATATGCTGGGGATGTTGGCCGCCTCGAGGACTTCTGCGTTGGAGATACGGTCCTGCCACCTGATGCCAGGGATTCTCTGGAGGCTGCGAAGATGGAATGAGTTGAGACGTCACTCTTGGCTGACCAACGTTGTCCAGGCCTCACTGCCATAGAGCAAGGTACTGAGGACAGAGGCTTGAAACATTGTAACCTTGCCCTTAAACCACGGAAATGATTATTTATGCTATTTCTATTCTTTTGTGCATTGAAGATGGTTGATCTATAGCAATATGGCATGTTAATGCTACTTGTCCTAAAATTCTTCTATTATTCCAGGCTAACATGTAGACACTTTTTTTTTTGGTTAAGTACCAATTAAGAGTGAACATGCAAATTTGCTTATGCTCACCTTCCAGCTAACATAATGTTGATGACATCCACAAAGCCAAACTTCTACCAGGCTCCCTCCTGCGCCAGCCCTGAATCGCATCTTTCCTCCCAACTCCCCTCATGGCCTATCTAAGCTGTTTTCACCCATTATGTCCACCTTCCATGCACTTGATCCAATAACGGCTAAACAACTAAACCACCTAACTTCTATTTCTGGCCTCATAACTCTCCAAAATTGTTGAGGGTTAATTTGAATAATACCCAAACTCAGGCGCAGGGATCATGATGTGCGATTAACCTACACTTGTTCACTACATTGCATGCAGCATGTCAAATTGGTGCTGCTTGCAGTTTTCCATGATTGCTGCATGCAGCCAGCACTCCCTGTGCTATTCATTGGCTATACCCATCAGTAGGAGTCCAGATATTGCAAATGCCTAGCATTACGTAAAGGCAGCCTGCACCTCAGACGTGCTTTGTGGCTGCAAGAACTGAATCTGTGCTTGATACTTTGACCAATGACTGACCATGGTAGAGAACATGCACTAAGGTTTTCAGACACTGCATGGAGGGTTACGTGGAGAGGTGGAATGGAGGAGAGAAATCTTGTATCTTCAAAGGGTCAGGAGGCTGTGGGAAGAAATAGCAGTGGAGGTCAATGCCTGGAGCGTTGCTCCAAAAATATGGATGCAGTACAAGAAGCAGTTCAATGATCACACATGAACTATGAAGGTCAGTGAGCTTATTTTCAAATGGCATATCCTACCAACTGCACAATTATCTTCATCCATTGCTCAATTCTCTATATCCCCCATCATCCATCTACAATCTCTGTCCATCAGGACTCAACCCTAATGTCCATATGCTTTACTTCACACTCTCATTTACTGTTGCTGCAAGCCTCACACCAACATCTCGCAGCTCACATATACTGGAAACTATTCATCCATGATAGCCACATCACCCAAACATATTGCAGGACATTCATTGGCACATTTCCCTCTTTCTTGCAGGAAAAAGTGGCGCATAACAGCAGGAAAGATGTTGAGGGGAACAAGCACAGTTGCATGTTTTAACTCTTATGGAGGAGACAATGCTGGCCATCATGGGAAGGGGCATCACTGAAGCCATGGCCAATGGCGAGGCTGAAGTGATTGATGCTGAGGGTATCTGACATCAGAATCTGTCTGCTCTACATGCTGCCAGCAGATGTTAGGTGTGTATATGTGCAAACCCCTAATCTTCCTTCTCTCCATTTTACATTTAAAATACCCAAAAACTGGAACCTGCCCAGGCAGTGGAGGAAGGGGAAAAAGAAAGTGAAGAAGAAGAGACGTTATCATTTGATTTCACATTCACAGCCACCAATTCAGAGACTGATACTGAGCACATTTCAAAGGATAGGATAGAGGTAGGATCTGTAAGTGCTGAAACTCTGGGCATGAATGCACAGGAACCAGATTGGAGGGAAAGGATAACACAGCTACCAGCTCACCAGAAAGTGAAGTCACACACTACTTCTGCTGCACAGGACTCACATGAGGACTTTGATAGGTCAGGCAACAAGAATGTTGATGGGTTTACACACCCAAATGTTTGGTGCACTGGAAAGCCTGCCAAAAAGCATGCACCCAATGGTTGAAGGATGGAAATGAGCAGCACCAACGTGCTGAGTTCACATGAGCTGCACGCAAGGTAATGTGCATGCAGTCAATGGCACTCTGAACCACAGGGAAGCCTGCAATCCATGCAAACCCACATGTCAATTGCTCCTGCTCGTCTTTGACAAGAAGGAACAGGATGTCTGTGTTCGAGCCTCAGTGAGCTCCATTATATAATAGTGTACTGCAAACTGCAAGATGTTGCCTATATCTCCAGCAGCAATCTGGAAGGAGCCAGAAGCACAAAAGGTAAGAGCCACAGCACCTTGACAGCCATAGGCAATGCTGTCCTTGCCCTGCTTTGAAGTTGCACCAGTGGCTGCAGGAGTTATTGGATTTTAGTCACAACCTCCTTAGTGAAGCAAAGACATCTCATGCATTAGTCCTTGCTGAAGCTGAGGTAAGAGAATTGATCTCTAAAGGCTCTTAATGAATATGGCCTCCTGCTGAGATCCCTTTTTCCACTCCTTCTGCTGTCTCTTCAAACAGCTTGTCCTGCTCTGCATGGCCTCTATTCATTATCCCAGTCATGCTCAGTTTCCACAGGAAGATCTATAAGGCCACCCATGTGTGGAAACAACTTGTATCAGCACAAGTTTTTAAAAAGAGAGAAAACTACTTCAGCACCAGCCAGACCATTGCCCCCAGACTATTCAAACTTTAGCCAAATATAGGAAAGCTCCAAAAACACATACAATTGAACCAGCAGCCAGAAGAAATAATCCAACAAATAACTTATAAGCAGTTCATTATCCATAAATAGTGCTAGTGGGGAGGTCCTTCATTCTGTTTAATGTCAGGTTCAGCTGTGCGGCGTTAGGGCAGGAGTGTGAAGTTTAAAAATGGCAGTTGTGGCATCAAATCAGCGCTGCACAGTGATTGACATCAGAATCTGTCTGCTCTACACTCTGCCAGCAGATGGTGTGTGTGTGTGCGCGCGTGCACTCGCGCAAACCCCTTTTACCAAGAGGCCATCCTGTACACGCACTATCAGAAGTATGAATGGATCTCGGACCCTATCTTTGAGCATTAAGTGTTGTGTAGCATCTAAAAATCTTGCGCTACAAAACCCAATTTAGCCCCATGGAATTAGGTTCTGCATGTATGGTGATAACACCCAGCCTTTAATGAAGAAAAACAAGAGGCCAGAGTCAGAGAGAGGCTTGGTAAAAGGGGTACACAGACACACACACACACCATCTGCTGGCAGAGTGTAGAGCAGACAGATTCTGATGTCAATCACTATGCAGCACTGATTTGATGCCATAACTGCCATTTGTAAACTTCACACTCCTGTCCTAACGTCGCACAGCTGAACCTGACATTAAATGGAATGAAGGACCTCCCCACTACCACTATTTAGGAATAATGAACCGCTTATAAGTTACCTGCACCACAACCTCTCTTGATCCCTCCACTGCCTTCATGCTGTCAAACTGCTTGCCCAGTATGCATTCTTTGATAAGCCACAATGTTCTCCAATTAAACATGAAGACGACAAAAGCCAACAACTTTAGCACCCACCACAAAATCCGTAACCTTGATAAAGATTCCTTTGCCCTCACTAGCCACTGCCTCAGACTGAAATGTTCACAACCTCACCTGCCTTCACTGCTACCTCAGCTCACAAGATCTTCATCCATCCCTTGGTCCCATTCAGACTCAATTATTCCCATGCTGTCCTGGTAGACTTCCTATCCTCCACATGCTACTAAATTTCAATGCACCCAAATTTCTCCATCCAGCACCAAAGCCTACTCATCCATCACCCGTGGCCTTGCAGACTTACATTGGCCCTGCAAACTCTCCTAATTCTCCCTACCTCCCTCTGACTCTGGCCTCTTGTTTTTCTTCATTAAAGGCACTACATAAATGCAGGTTGCAATTAGGTAGCAGAGGGAGTTATTGAAGGTCCAGTATAGAGAAGCACACATGAAGAGGTGCTACCCAACGTTTTCATCCAAACCTGCACAAGTGCATCAGCAAGTGTTAGAATGTGAAGCATGGTGGAGGAAGAGGAGCAGCATGACAGGTTTAAGACCAGTGCAGCTGGACTAACAGCAGCTACTAACACCCATGGCAACATATACATTTAACCTCAAAATGATGGATGAACATGTTTAAGGAGCCAATGCCTCCCTGACAAAGCTGATGAGAAATTGTACCGTCTCCTGGAACCAGAACCACCACCATAACAACAACAACTTATAGCATCTTTAACATAATAAAACATTCCAAGACACTTCACAGGAGCACGAAACAAACAAGATATGACACCGAGCCATATAAGGAGATATTACTTCAGAGGACCAAAAGCTTGGTCGTAGAGGTAGGTTTTGAGGAGTGTCTTAAAGCAGGAAAGAGAAGTAGAGAAGTGGAGATGTCTGGGGAGTGTATTCCAGAGCTTAGCGTCGAGGCAACTGAAGGCTCAGCCACCAATGGTGGAGCGATTAAAACCGGGTATGCTCAAGAGGCCAGAATTAGAAGTGCACAGATATCTCGGAAAGCTGTGGGGCTGGAGGAGATTTCAGAGATAGGGAATGGTGAGGCCATGGAGGGATTTGAAAACAAGGATGTGAATTTTAAAATCAAGATGTTGCTTGACAGGGAGCCAATGTAGGTCAGCGAGCACAGAGGTGACAGGTGAATGGGATTTGGTGTGATTTAAGACACGGGCAGCAGAGTTTTGAATGCCCTCCAATTTCCAGAGGGTAGAATGTGGGAGATTAGCCAAGAGCAGATTGGAATAGTCAAGTCTGGAGGTCATGAAGGCATTAATGAGAGTTTCAGCAGCAGATGAGTTGAGCCGGGGCGAAGTCAGGCGATGTTACTGAGGTGGAAAAAGGGGGTTTTAGTGATGGTATGAATATGTGCTCAGAAGCTCACCTCAGGATCAAATATTGCGAACAGACTGGTTTAGTCTCAGACTGTTGCCAGGGAGAGGGGTAGAATTGTTAGCTAGGGAAGGAAGTTTGGAGTGGGGACTGAAAACAATGGCTTCAGTCTTTCCTATATTTAATTGGAGAAAATTTCTGCTCATCCAGCAATGATGTCGAAGAATCAGTCTGGTAATTTAAGCAACAGTGGTTTAGTCGAAAGAGATGGTGGTGAGGTAGAGCTGGTTGTCATCAGTGTATGTGTGGAAACTAATGCTGTGCTTTTGGATGATGTCATAGAGTCAGAGAGTCTTTTACTGCACAGAAGGAGGCCATTCACTTCATCGAGTCCATGCCAGCTCTCCGTAGAGCAATCTAGTCAGCCTATTCTCCCGTTCAATCCCCGTAGCCCTGCAAGTTTATTTCCTTCAAGTGTCCATCCAATTTCCTTTTCAAATCATTGTTTGCCTCTGCCTCTACCAGCCTCATAGGCAGCATGTTCCAGGTCATTACCACACACTGCGTAAAAAAGTTCTTCTGCACATTCCCTCTGCATCTCTTGCCCAAAACTTTAAATCTATGTCCCCAAGTCTTTGTACCATCAGCTAATGGAAACAGTTTTTCTTTGTCTACCAAATCCAAACCTCTCAAAAATTTGTACCCTGTAGGCCAGAACCTAAAATGTTACCATATGTTTTCATAGTTTTGCAATTGTCAGGACGTAACTATTTTACAATTGTTCATGGCATAAGTTAAAGGCCTATTCATAATTGATTGGATTTTACAATGACTGCAATTTTACAAGCGTTGATGGGCTAATCGGGAGGGGTTGAATGTTGAATTGATTAGGTTTTTCAGTTGTTAATGAACAACTGAAATATTGTGGTCACAGAAATCCTGTCTTGTTTATTTACAACAATACAACCATGAACCCAGCCTAATGGGTCAGCCTGAGCCGGGAGCAGTCAAATCACAAGCCATAGACCAGGACAACAGAGACGAAGATAAAGAGTGGTCTGCTAGACATGCAGGCATTTCGGAACTGCACCTACAGGAACAAAGGAAAAGGAGTTATCCCGCAAATCTGAACATCAGTGCTCAGTGAGGGCAATCAGATAACCTAACCAAGTGAGAAAAGAGCAATTGTCTCATCAGACAAGCAGGTGCCAGAAGGAGCCTGCAAAAGATGGTAATAGCGACATCAGAGAAGGATACCCCGGGGATCGGCACTGCAGTCAGGAACCATCGGAAGATGCAGAGAGACGGGATGAGAGTGGAGTGACTAACCGACAGAGTCCGCTCCCACGCAAAGGCAAACTCGGAAGGCTTGGGTGAGAACCTTGTTGTATCACTAATATACCTTGTGATCAATAAAAGGGTTGCTGTGTGTCACTAGAATATTTCATCTCACCTGATTCATTGTCGCCTCGAGTAAGGGTCCGAATTCTGACTTGTTAAGACCTCTACATTCCCTATAACACCTCTATCAGATCTCCCTACAATCCCATTTGCTCCAAGCAGAACAACGCCAGCTTCTCCAACCTAACCTTGTAACTAAAATCCCTCATCCCTGGAACCATTCTGGTAAATCTCCTCTGCACCCTCTCAAGGACCCTCACATACTTCCTAAAGTGTGGTGATCAGAACTGGATGCAATAACCAGAGCTTTATAAAGGTTCAGTATAACTTCCCTGATTTTGCAGACAATGCCTCTGTTTATGAAGCCCAAGATCCCATATGCTTTGCTGAGCACTCTCTCAATATATCCTGCCACCTTCAAAGATTTATGCACATGTATCCTTCTGTCCTTGCACACTCTTTAGAACTGTGCCATTAGTCTATAGGACTTTTCCCCATCCTTCTACCAAAATTCATCACCTCATACTTCTCTGTATTAAATTCCATTTGCCACTAGACTGTGCCACTAGTTCATTTACCTTATTGCGGATGCTTCGTACATTCAGATAGATAACCTTTAATTTCATTTTTTTTACTGCTACTCCCTGCATGAACCTTACTCACTGAAGCACAATTACTGTTAAACTCTGTCCCTCCTGTCACACTCTGTT
This sequence comes from Heterodontus francisci, assembly GCF_036365525.1. NCBI lineage: Eukaryota > Metazoa > Chordata > Chondrichthyes > Heterodontiformes > Heterodontidae > Heterodontus > Heterodontus francisci. The sequence continues at coordinate 166,120,643 of NC_090375.1, read as the reverse complement.
TGTCTTTACCCACATCACTAGATGGTTCTATTGCCTTGACTTTTCTCTTTGATTTCTAAATTTCCCTTCCCCCTCCCCCCACACTCACCCCATTAGTTTAAAGCCCTATCCACAGCCCTAGTTATATGATTCATCAGGACATTGGTCTCAGCCCAGTCTAAGTGGAGCCCATCCCAATGGAACAGCCCCCTCTTTCCTGAGTACTAGTGCCAGTGCCCCATGAATCGAAACTACTCTTTGAGCCACTCTAATCTGCTTGACCCTGTATCAATTGACGTTTGGCTCAGGTAAAAATCCAGTGATGATTACCTTTGGTTTTCTATGTTTTAATTTGGACCCTAGCTCCTCAAACTCTCTCAGCAGAACATCATTCCTCATTCTACCTATGTTGTTGATTCCTATGTGGATGACGACAACTGGATCCTCCCCCTCCCACTCCAAGTTCACCACCAACCACAAGGAGATAGAAACATAGAAAATAGGAGCAGGAGTAGGCCATTTGACCCTTCGAGCCTGCTGCGCCATTCATTATGATCATGGCTGATCATCCAACTCAGTAACCTGTTCCCGCTTTCGCCCCATACCCTTTGATCCCTTTAGACCCAAGAGCTATATCTAACTCCTTCTTGAAAACATACAATATTTTGGCCTCAACTGCTTTCTGTGGTCGCAAATTCCACAGGTTCACCACTCTCTGGATGAAGAAATTTCTCCTCATCTCAGTCCTGAATGGTTTACCTCATATCCTTAGACTATGACCCTGGTTCTGTACTCCCCCACCATCGGGAACTTCCTTCCTGCATCTACCCTGTCAAGTCCTGTTAGAATTTTATAGATTTCTATGAGATCCCCCCTCACTCTTCTAAACTCAAACAGATGTCCGTAATCATGGTACCAGGCAAGCAACACAACCTGGTCACAGCTGCAGAGAACAGCATCTATCCCCCCGACTATACTGTTCTATATCATGACCACATTCCTTTTCGCTCCCCCTACTTGAATGTCATCCTGCACCATTGTGCTAAGGTCAGTTTTCTTATCCACAGTCTTTGTTCTCCTCCACACAGGTAGCAAGCACCTTCTACCTGTTGGTCTAAGTCAAGGGCTGAGGCTCTTCCATCACTTTATGCTGAATCCCCATTCCTGTCTGACTCACAGTCACATCCTCCAGTCCCTAACCATTGACCTACTCTAAAATTCTACATAATATATGGCGTGTGACTGCCTCTTGAATTAAGGGGTCCAGGTAACTCTCCCCCTCCCCGATGCTCTGCAGTATCTGCAATTCAGACTTCATCTCAGAAACTCTGAGCCGAAGTTGCTCCATCTGCAGACACTTACTGCTGATATGGTTGTCCAGAACTCCAATGCATTCCACAAACTCCCACATATTGCAGTCATGGAACATCACCATCCCTGCCATGTCTGTCTAACCTTATTTATTTAATTTGGCAATTAGTTATGAATTTATTCAGCTAAAGTAATAGCAAGTTAGAGTCCCTAGCTTGAGACAAAAGAACACTCACCAACTGCTGGAGGTTGAACAAAAAGGTATAAAAAGCAACATCTGTTTTCCCTTCTCCACTGAATTCCCACCTGCATCAAATTCCTGCTTGCACCAAATTCCCAACGTAACACTCAGTCCTCGTGACTCCTCAGATACTGAAGCAGTCCATGTAGAAATGCAGCAAGACCTGGACAATATCCAGGCTTGGGCTAATAAGTGGCAAGTAACATTCGTGCCACACAAGTGCCAGGCAATGACCATCTCCAACAAGAGAGAATCTAACCATCTCCCCTTGACATTCAACAGCATTACCATTGCTGAATCCCCCACTATCAACATCCTAGGGGCTACCATTGACCAGAAACTGAACTGGAGTAGCCATATAAATACCGTGGTTACAAGAACAGGTCAGAGGCTAGGAATCCTGAGGCGAGTAACTCACCTCCTGACTCCCCAAAGCCTGTCCACTATCTACAAGGCACAAGTCAGGAGTGTGATGGAATACTCTCCACTTGCCTGGATGGGTGCAACTCCAACAACACTCAAGAAGCGCGACACCATCCAGGACAAAGCAGCCCGCTTGATTGGCACCCCATCTACAAACATTCACTCCCTCCACCACTGATGCACAGTGGCAGCAGTGTGTACCATCTACAAGATGCACTGCAGCAATGCACCAAGGCTCCTTAGACAGCAGCTTCCAAACCCGCGACCTCCACCAACTAGAGGGATAAGAGCAGCAAATACATGGGAACACCACCACCTGCAAGTTCCCCTTCAAGTCACACACCACCCTGACTTGGAACTATATCGCTGTTCCTTCACTGTCGCTGGGTCAAAATCCTGTAACTCCCTTCCTAACAGCACTGTGGGTATACCTACCCCACATGGACTGCAGCGGTTCAAGAAGGCAGCTCTCCACCACCTTCTAAAGGGTAATTAGGGATGGGCAATAAATGCTGGCCTGGCCAGTGATGCCCACATCCCATGAATGAATAAAAATGAAAGCACTATGTCGTCGGTTTACTCCATGCATTAGCAAAACCTGTCTACTTTTATAGAGAGCTGATGATTCACACCCAAGGTGCAACTGTTAACTCAGCTTCCTGCTATAGTAATTGACACCTATTCAAGCAACCACTTTCAGCTGATTGGCAGATAACTGCCACTGCCAGGGAGCTGAACCTTTCTGTTGGTCACTGATTTTGCCAAACGCAGACCCATTGCATTATTACAAGTGCTGTGAAGCTCTCAGCTTATGGTTCTCTGGAGTTGGTCTCCAAGCATGTTGAAGTTGATTGTTATTGTGCCTTAGATTTTGGACTCTGATGCTTCAACTGTATACCTCAGAGATACTTCAACTGTATATCTGAGCTTTCCTCTGTAAATGCTATTAATGCTACATGTCAGTAGAGCTTAGAACCTTTGCTCTACAACACTACTCAGCTGGATGGCAATTGTGTCAACCTAGTTTACATTGTCTCTGTTATTTCTGCTACTAAATTAATTGCCATTTCACAACTGGATACATGTGGTCTTAATGACAAAGCAACTCAATAAGAATCATGGCAATGCTTGGCATCAACTCAGCAGCAGAGAATCCTTCTTCAATCTCCACCTTGCCCATTACACATCCATGTGAAGTGATTCTTCCTCTATATCTGTGAAACCCTGTAGAGTGCTCAGGGCTGAAATGGGTGTGCCAGCCTAACGCTTGAACTTCAGCAAGAGGCCAGTTGAACCACTACTGAATTTGAGCTGCCTTGGATTCAATTACAATGATGAGGGTTGGGAGGGAAACCATGTGCAGAGCTCAGAGGAGGCCTGTACCATTTTGACACCGGGCCTCATTTGAATAAAGCAAGACAATCAATGAGCAGGAGCAAAAAATTGGGTTGGGTGTCCAAGGACGCTGGAGGACCCAATGGAATGACACATGCATAAAATTGGTGCTGGGGAAAGGAGTGAGCAGCTGATAAGGCACTCGGGCTGCAGAGAGCTCAGAACACCTTGGCGGGCTTGTGGAATCTCTCCTGCTCCACCTGGTCTGCAAGGATTCAACAAAAAATAACATTTTTAAATGTACTGTGGCCTCTTCCGGCCACTCTGTGGTTCCCACTGTGGTTTGGCGATCACAGTTGGTCCTGTGCAGGCCTCCTGCGTCTGAAAGTAAAAATTCCATTGCAGTGTCCATGACGGTATCGGGTTGCAGCTATCCAATGTCAATTAGGCCCTTGCTTGCTGAAGGAAAATGTACCCCCCATGCCCATTCTCAGGTAAGTTAAGTTAAGATGGTGGGGGAGGGGGGAGGGGTTGGCGGGAATATGTCCACAATCCTGAGGACACTCCCATCATCTTAACTTTCAGAAAAAGCCACACAATAAGTTCATGTGCAAACTCGAACAAGTTGATTGTTGGACAAAGCATACACGCATTCATTGCTTCACACCTGTTGAAACACAAATACATCAAATCATAGAATCATAGATAATTACTGCACGGAAGGAGGCCATTTGGCCCATCATATCCGCGCCAGCTGACAAGTAGCCATCCAGCCTAATCCCACTTTCCAGCTCTTAGTCCATAACCTTGTTGGTTACAGCACTTCAATTGCATATCCAAGTACTCTTTAAATGTTATGAGGGGTTCTATCTCTAGCACCCTCAAGGTCCCCACCACCCTTTGTGTGAAAAGTTTCCCCTTGAATCCCCTCTAAAGCTTCTACCTCTTACCCTAAATCTATGCCCCTTAGCTATGAAGCCCTCAAACAAAAGGAATCGGGCCTTCCTATCCACTTTATCTCGACCCCTCATAATTTTGTACACTTCAATTAGGTCTCCCCTCAGCCTCCTCTATTCAAAAGAAAACAACCCTAGCTTATCCAGCCCTTCCTCATAACTAATTTTCTCCAGTCCAGGCAACATCCTCATTAATCTGCTCTGTACCCTCTCTAGTGCAACTACATATTTCCTATGGTGCAGTGACCGGAACTGTCCGCAATACTCCAGCTGTGGCCTAATTAGTGTTTTATACAGTTCCCGCATAACCTCCCAGCTCTTATATTCTATGCCTCAGCTAATAGAGGCAAGTATCCCATATACCTTTTTGGCCATTTTATGTACCTGTCCAGCCACCTTCAGGGATCTGTGGACATGCACTCCAAAATTCCTTTGTCACTCTACACTTTTCAGAATCCAGCCAATTATTGTGTATTCCCTTGCCTCGTTAGCCTTCCCAAAATGCATTACCTCACACTTCTCCAGATTGAACTCCATTTGCCACTTTTCCTCCCACTTGGCGAATCCATTGAAATCTTGCTGCAATCTACAGCTTTTTTCCTCATTATCAACCACACGGCTAATTTTTGTATCATCTGCAAACTTCTTAATCATCTCCCCTACATTCAAGTCCAAATCATTGATACATATCACAAAATGCAAGGGGCCTAGTACTGACCCTTGCAGAACTCCAATTGAAACAGCTTTCTAGTCACAAAAGCACCCATTAGCCATTACCTTTTGCTTCCTGCCTCTGAGCCAATTTTGGATCCTACTTGCCACTTTGCCTTGGATTCCATGGGCTTTTACTTTCATGACCAGTCTGCCATGTGAGACTTTATCAAAAGCCTTGCAACAATTGATATAGGCTACGTCAAATGCAAAACCTTCTTTGGTACTCCTTGTTACTGCCTCAAAAAAATTCAATTGATAGTCAGATACGATCATCCTTTAACAAATCCATGCTGGCTGCCATTGATTAATCTGTGTCTTTTAAATGAAGATTTATCCTGTCCCTCAGCATTTATTGCCCATCCCTTATTACCTTTGAGAAGGTGCTAGTGAGCTTCCTTCTGGAACCACTGCAGTCCTTGGGGTGTAGGTAGACCAATGGTGCACTGTGGAAGGGAGTTCCAGGACCTTGGCCCAGCGACAGTGAAATAACGGCGATATAGTTCCGAGTCAGGGTGGTGTGTGACATGGAGGGGAACTTGCAGTTGGTGGTGTTCCCGTGCATCTGCTGCCCTTGTCCTTCTAGGTGGTAGAGATTGCAGGTTTGGAAGGTGCTGTCTAAGGAGGCTTGGTGAGTTGCTACAGTGCATCTTGTAGATGGTACACACTGCTGCCACTGTGTGTGAGTGGTGGAGGGGGTGAATGTTTGTGAATGGGGTGCCAATCAAGCGGGCTGCTTTGTCCTGGATGGTGTCAAGCTTCTTGAGTGTTGTTGGAGCTGCACCCATCCAGGAAAGTGGACAGTATTCCATCACACTCCTGGCTTGTGCCTTGTAGGTGATCGAACAGATATTGGGGAAACAGGGAGTGAGTTACTCGCAACAGAATTCCTAGCCTCTGACCTGCTCTTGTAGCCACAGCATTTAGGTGGCTGGTACAGTTCAGTTTCTGGTCAATGGTAACCCCAGGATGTTGATAGTGAGGGATTCAGCGATGGTAATGCCATTGAACATCAAGGGGAGATGATTATATTTTCTGTTGTTTTAGATGGTCATTGCCTGGCACTTGTGTGGTGCAAATGCTACATGTCACTTATCAGCCCAAGCCTGAATGTTGTCCAGGATCATGTCATGGATGATGGTCAAGAGAAGCCCATAGCATTTGCATCACGTATGCGGACCAAGAGTGAACGTACCTACGCACAGATAGAAAAGGAAGCACTTGGAATCACCTTCAAAATCAAAGAGTTTCACCAGTTTTTGATGGGTAGAAACTTTATGCTAGTTACAGATCATAAACCCCTTGTAGCTATTCTGGGTCTAATGTTTGCAATGCCGACAATAGCAGCCTTAAAGATACAGCAGTGGGCTGTACTTTTCTCACAGTACTGTTGTGGAATCACTTTAAGAGGCTGTAAGTGATGAGTCACCAGAGGAAGTGATGTTGCATCACACACGATCAGAGAGTTGTGGGTGTATCCCAACAAAGTAAGACGTGTAGATGTGCTCCTGTAGTAGCTATGTATATATATGTTCTACATACGAAGATATGAATTAGGAGCAGGAGTAGGCCACCGGCCCCTCGAGCCTGCTCCGCCATTCAATAAGTTCATGGCTGAACTGATTACTCCACATTTCCACCTACCTCCGATAACCTTTCACTCCCCCCCCCCTTGCTTATCAAGAATCTATCTACCTCTGCCTTAACAATATTCAAAGACTCTGCTTCCACCGCCTTTTGAGGAAAAGAATTCCAAAGAATCACAACCCTCTGAGAGAAATAAATTCTCCTCATCTCAGTCTTAAATGGGTAACCCCTTATTTTTAAACAGTGACTAGTTCTAGTTTAAGTTACAACAAAAACCCATGTATTATTTCTATTTAAATTGTAGACCTGTGAATCTTACAATAGTTCATACTCCAAAGGAACAGGTAATATTTTATTCTGGCAGCAGTGGGATGTTTCTGAAAAATACCAAATATTACATAGTGCAGTGTTTGATCCTTTCTGAAGAACACACCAAGAGGGAACAAAGAATAGGTGATTGCTTACCTGGAGTGGCTGAAGATCCTGCAGGAGTCCAGTTGGTAGAAGAACCCATAACAGTGCAGTAAGCTAGGATGACAGGAGCTGCGGAAATGTTGAAACTTTCAATACAGTAGGGAAATTGCCAGGGGATCAGAGCTTTGAACTAAGGGTCAGAAAATTTGGAAAGAAGTAGCTGCAGCCATTACTGTTTTAGTTTCTTTGGGTTTTTTGCCTTTGGGTGAGGCCTAAGCCAAAAAGAACAGGAAGAACTCAACAGCTTCACTGGAGGTCCATAGTGCAGTGAAAAATGTTGGTTGTGGCAGCTACTGGTACTGCAAGCTGTAGGAATCTATGGAAAAAAACTTGCTCTTAGTTTTAAAAAGCTGTCTGTGCAAACAAAGAAAGTTGTTGTCTCACAGTTAAAAATGACAAGCTGTGTATACTAAAAAGCAGCTGTCATCTCACTCTTAAAGGGGCAATTCTACAGAAAAACAAATCTGTCTAAAAAAGAAAAAAGAAAGCTGTGCCTGTAAAACAGAAGACCTGTCAAATATACAGCCTGTGAAAAACATGTACCTAGTAAAAGAAAACCTGTGAAAAGTTCTATATTTATACAGAAACAGGATCATTAAGAAAATGGCATTCAAGTGTCCAGTTATGGATTGGAGGCCGTCGGACATAGCTTCTGAGCTTAAACTGTTTCAACAACTGATGGAACTGTGTTTCCTGCATCAAGAAATGAGCAAACCAGAGAAACAAGCTATAAAAATCAAGATCACACTAGGCAACAAGGGCCTGCAACGGATCAACACATCAGGATTGTCAGCTGAGGATCAGAAGGACCCTAGCAAGCTATGGGCATTCTTGGAAGATCAACTCAAGGTAAAGGTCAATTTCCGACTGCATAGCTTATGACCTACGGGCAAAGGCAAGATGAGTCCATTGACCAGTTTGTTGCAAGGTGCCGAGACAAAGCTCCAGATTGCGACTTTGCAGATGTTGAATTGTCAAACTGGTTATAGAACCAGTAATCATATCTACCCCAATACAGGCTTTTCAAAAAGACCTGCCAGAAAAGAAGAAAGGGAAAACCATGGATACACTGCACATGGAAGGAAATTTGATGCTACCATGGCTGGGCGCAAACAGTTACAAGCATTTGAGGCACCTACTACAATTGGTATGGTAACCAAGGCTGAAAAGTCTGCAAAGCTTGTGGCATGCGAGGACATTGGACAAGGCAGTGCAGAAGGCTGAGCTCAGGTACTGCACACAGGAATGGTGGCAGATCACATGCAGAGATAACGTCTGCAAGACAGGATGGCAAACGCAACAAAAATTATGCCAACACACAACAAAAGCCCAAGCAGGTACATCAAGTGAGCAGAGAGAAAAATTGCCAGGAGGAAACGGATGAAGAATGCACTCAAGTGAACGGCAAGCATTGTAAATGTGGATCAACGTGTCAATGCTATTACGCAATCGGAGGCATTTGCCATGATCCAGATTATATGTCCGCCAAAGAGCGGAAGGCACAAGCTCAGAGTAAAAGTCAACACTGGAGTAAGTGCAAATATTCTGTCCATCTGTATACTGAAGGACACTTACTTAAAGAAATGGGAATCTATGGTATGACCCACTATAGCTAGGCTGACAGTCGATAATGGTTCTCCAATCAAGTGCATTGGAATGATAAACTTTCACACCGCTATGGGAGCTCCATATGGTTACCTTAAATGTTTTATATTGTAGATACAACTGGACCAGCTATCGCAGGACGTCCAATATGGCGAGATTTACGAATTGCCACACAACATGGATTTAGTAACGCACCGAAGATGGTAGAAAATATCCAGGTAAAGTGTATCAGGTCAGTCCGTGTAAAGGACAACATAAAGGCTGGATGTCTTGACACGAAGAGGCAATATGACCAGGAGTCTCTCCTCGGGCTTCAGTTCATTGCAGCAAGTACCCAGAGGCCAGAGGGATTGCTGGTGATTGGTGATGCTGCCAGTCATCATTTTGCTAAGCTTTCCAAACAAGGGAAGATGAAGGCATCATATGACAGGCAAGCAGGGCCAGAATTAGCTCGATTGCAAGCAAGAGAGTCAGAGTTCTCAATCATGCGTCGAGAACTTGGTATCCTGCAGAGGTTGCCAGGATATGCGACCAGCCTAGATCTTACGAGGGCCAGACCACCCAATGGTACGATTCTCAGATGGAACTGAAATCAACTATGAGAGCTGTACGACAACACCACATATGACAAACCTGTGACATTGCGGACATGTTCAAAGACAAAGTCTGAAGATGAACGTACAGAGGCTACGAGCACAGAGGAAGAGCATGTTAACCAGAGTTCTGAGCCACCAGAGTCTCAGAGATGTCGTGAAGATGAGCTCAGATATGAGAAGAGGTTTACGTTAACAAGATCAGGATGAATAAGCAAACCTCCTCTACATTTTAGAGAGTGTTAAACTTGCTTACTTGTAACTTACATTTTGTTTTATTCCTGTATAATAAGTCTGAACCGCAACATCATTGTGTATTGTGCATATGTTTTTACCTTTGGACAAAAAGGGAAAGTTGTGGGATCGCTTTAAGAAGCAGTAAGTGTAGAGTCACTGGAGGAAGTGATGTTGCATCACATATGACCAGAAAGTTGTAGGTGCAGCCCGACAGAGTTAAGACATGTGTAAATGTACTCCTGTAGTAGCTGTGTGTATATATGTTCTAGTTCAAGTTCTAATAAAAACCCACGTGTTCTGTAGTCCTGTGACTCTTACAATACGAACATACGAATTAGCAGAAGTAGGCCATTCGGCCCCTCGAGCCTGCTCCACCATTCAGTAGATCATGGCTGATCTGTTAGTATTTCTAATTCCACACTCCCATCTACCCCCAATAACCCTTGATTCTCTTGCCTAACAAGAATCTATCTACCTCCACCTTTAAAATATTCAATGCTCCTGCCTCCACAACCTTCTGAGGCAGAGAGTTTCAAAGTCACATAACCCTCTGAGAAAAAACATTTCTCCTCATCTCTGTCCTAAAAGGGCATCCCCTAATTTTAAAACAGTGCCCCCTACTTCTGGACTCACCCACAAGAGGAAACATCCTCTCCACACCTACCTTGTCTAAACCGTTCAGGATCTTATAAACTTCAATCAAATCTCCCCTCACTTTTCTAAACTCCGGTGAAAACAAGCCCAGTCTGTCCAACCTTTCCTCATAAGACAACGCACTCATTCCAGGTATCAATCTAGTAAACCTCCTCTGAACCACCTCCAACAGATTTACATCCTTCCTTAAAAAAGGAGACCAAAACTGCACACAGTATTCGAGATGTGATCTCACCAATGCCCTGAATAACCTAAGCAATACATGAAGAAGGAATTTTCCTCCACACAAGATCTAGGGGCAGGTTGTTCAACCTTGCCCGTCTAAGAGCGAAGACCAAAGTACGGAAAGTCCTCATCAGGGAACTCCTCTTTGCTGACGATGCTGCTTTAACATCTCACATTGAAGAGTGCCTACAGAGTCTCATCGACAGGTTTGCGGCTGCCTGCAATGAATTTGGCCTAACCATCAGCCTCAAGAAAACGAACATCATGGGGCAGGACATCAGAAATGCTCCATCCATCAATATTGGCGACTACGGCTCTGGAAGTGGTTCAAGAGTTCACCTACCTAGGCTCAACTATCACCAGTAACCTGTCTCTAGATGCAGAAATCAACAAGCGCATGGGAAAGGCTTCCACTGCTATGTCCAGACTGGCCAAGAGAGTGTGGGCAAATGGCGCACTGACACGGAACACAAAAGTCCGAGTGTATCAGGCCTGTGTCCTCAGTACCTTGCTCTATGACAGCGAGGCCTGGACAACGTATGTCAGCCAAGAGCGACGTCTCAATTCATTCCATGTTCGTTGCCTCCGGAGAATACTTGGCATCAGGTGGCAGGACTGTAACTCCAACACAGAAGTCCTCGAGGCGGCCAACATCCCCAGCTTATACACACTACTGAGTCAGCGGCGCTGACTAATTTTTCTTAATCGTAGGAATTTACTTATTCTGAGTATTCTGAAATATCCCCATAAATGTCTGCCACTGCTTCTATATTGATCTATCTCCAAGCCTAGTAACCTAGTTCACTTTAGTTAGCTCAGCTTTCATGCCCACATAGTTGCCCTTATTCAGTTTAAAATGCTAGGCTTAGACCCACTCTTCTCTCTTTCAAACTGGATCTAAAATTCAATCATATTGTGGTCACTGCTACTTAGAGGTGCCTTTACTCTGAGGTCATTAATTAATCCTGTCACATTACACAATACCAAGTCTAATATAACCTGCTGTCCAGTTCACACACCAAAGGAACAGGTAATATTACAAACACGACTACAACATTGAATATCACAGTTCAAGGAGAATGCTCTGGCTGACGCAATGTTGCATTTACTGCTGAAGCCCCAAAAGTAGGATGTAAAGGTGCAATATTCACAATAGGAGTTTTGAATGAGGACTTTCCAATGGAACGAGGAATGCAAGTGATATTGCAGCAGAAACTCAGAAAGACCAATTTTGAGCAGTGTATCGACAAAGAACTGAAACTATTCCACAGTTGACATAATGAGTTGTCATGTGAGCAACGATGCACTAAGTGGGATCACAGAGTGATAGTTTTTAGAGATACAGCACTGAAACAGGCCCTTCGGCCCACCAAGTCTGTGCCGACCATCAACCACCCATTTATACTAATCCTACACTAATTCCATATTCCTACCACATCCCCACCTGTCCCTATATTTCCCTACCGCCTACCTATACTAGGGGCAATTTCTAATGGCCAATTTACCTATCAACCAGCAAGTCTTTTGGCATGTGGGAGGAAACCGGAGCACCCGGAGGAAACCCACGCAGACACAGGGAGAACTTGCAAACACCACACAGGCAGTACCCGGAATTGAACCCGGGTCACTGGAGCTGTGAGGCTGCGGTGCTAACCACTGCGCCACTGTGCCTAGTTCTTTAAGAGACAAGATTTTGGCAGAACTTCATACTGAACATACGGGTATAATTAACGCAAAATCCACAGCCAGAAGTTTTGTTTATTGGCCTGGTCTAGATGGTGATCTAGAATCATTGGTTAGCAAATTTACCATTTGTCTAAACTGCAGGAATAAGGCACCGAAAACTCCTTTACAACCATGGTCATGGGCGACACGTCCATTTCAAAGAGAGCAGGTAGACTTTTGCGAAAAGGAATTTGACAATTTCTTGGTGTTTATTGACAGTCACTCTATGTAGATCACAGTAAAGCATGTGGGTCAAAACATCAATGCTTAAAGGACAATGCCAGGGAAAGGGTTGGCCCACTCAAAGACAGAGGAGGGAATTTATGCGTGGAGCCAGAGGAAATGGGCGAGGTACTAAATGAATACTTACATCAGTATTCACCCAAGAGAAGGACTTGGTGGATGATGAGTCTAGGGAAGGGAGTGTAGATAGTCTGGGTCATGTCGATATCAAAAAGGAGGAGGTGTTGGGCGTCTTGAAAAACATTAAGGTAGATAAGTCCCCAGGGCCTGATGGGATCTACCACAGAATACTGAGGGAGGCAAGGGAGGAAATTGCTGGGGTCTTGGCAGAAATCTTTGTATCCTCATTGGCTACAGGCGAGGTCCCAGAGGACTGGAGAATAGCCAATATTGTTCCTTTGTTTAAGAAGGGTGGCAAGGATAATCCAGGAAATTACAGGCCGGTGAGCCTTACGTCAGTGGTAGGGAAATTATTCGAGAGGGTTCTTCGGGACAGGATTTACTCCCATTTGGAAACAAATGGACTTATTAGGGAGAAGCCGCATGGTGTGAAGGGGAGGTCATGTCTCATTAACTTGATTGAGTTTTTTGAGGAAGTAATAAAGATGATTGATGAAGGAAGGGCAGTGGATGTTGTCTACATGGACTTCAGTAAAGCCTTTGACAAGGTCCCTCATGGCAGACTGGTAGAAAAGGTGAAGTCACACAGGATCAGAGGTGAGCTGGCAAGAGGAAAGAAAACTGGCTCGGTCATAGAAGACAGAGGGTAGCAGTGGAAGGGTGCTTTTCTGAATGGAGGGCTGTGACTAGTGGTGTTCCGCAGGGATCAGTGCTGGGACCTTTGCTCTTTGTAGTATATATAAATGATTTGGAGGAAAATGTAGCTGGTCTGATTAGTAAGTTTGCGGACGACACAAAGGTTGGTGGAGTTGCGGATAGTGATCAGGATTGTCAGAGGATACAGCAGGATATAGATCGGTTGGAGACTTGGGCAGAGAAATGGCAGATGGAGTTTAATCTGTACAAATGTGAGGTAATGCATTTTGGAAGGTCTAATACAGGTGGGAAGTATACAGTAAATGGCAGAACCCTTAGGAGTATTGACAGGCAGAGAGATCTGAGCGTACAGGTCCACAGATCACTGAAAGTGGCAACGCAGGTGGATAAAGTAATCAAGAAGGCATACGGCATATTTGCCTTCATCCGTCAGGGCATAGAGTATAAAAATTGGCAAGTCATGCTGCAGCTCTACAGAACCTTAGTTCGGCCACACTTGGAATTTGCGTACAATTCTGGTCGCCACACTACCAGAAGGAGGTGGAAGCTTTGGAGAGGGTACAGAAGAGGTTTACCAGGATGTTGCCTTGTCTGGAGGGTATTAGCTATGAGGCGAGGTTGGATAAACTCGGATTGTTTTCACTGGAATGACGGAGGTGAAGGGGCGACATGATAGAGCTTTACAAAGTTACGAGTGGCATGGACAGAGTGGATAGTCAGAAGCTTTTTCCCAGGGTGGAAGAGTCAGTTACTGGGGGACATAAGTTTAAGGTGAGAGGGGCAAAGTTTAGAGGGGATGTGCGAGGCAAGTTCTTTACACAGAGGGTGGTGAGTGCCTGGAACTTGCTGCCGGGGGAGGTGGTGGAAGCAGATATGATAGCGACGTTTAAGAGGCATCTTGACAAATACATGAATAGGATGGGAATAGAGGGATACGGACCCAGAAGTGCAGAAGGGTTTAGTTTAGACAGGCATCAAGATCGGCGCAGGCTTGGAGGGCCGAATGGCATGATCCCGTGCTGTACTGTTCTTTGTTCTTTTTTCTTTGACAACAGTGGATTTACAGTCCATCTTTGCTTGTCCTGGTTTACTGGAGGAGCTTGTCTCGGATAACGGCCCTCAATTTCCTTCTGCTCTGTTTCACAATTTCATAAAGTAAAATGGTATCAAACATACCCTCACTCCTCCATATCATCCGGCATCAAATGAAGCAGCAGAAAGATCTGTGAGAATAGTCAAGGAAGCACTCAATAGGCATGTGCTGCATGGATATTCAAGTTCCAGCATGAAACAGAAATTAGCTAATTTTCTGCCAAAGTGTAGAACAACTCCACATTCAACTACAGCGTATACATCTGCTGAACTCTTAATGAAGTGAAGATTAAGAGCATGTTGGTGTTTAGTTCTACCAAATTTGACTGCTAAAGTTGAACAAAAGCAGTTTATTCAGAAATTTCAGTACGACACAAACAAAAGAGAATGTAGTTTCAGGAGAAATTAACATGTTCGTGTTCTGAGCCCCCCTCAGAGGTCACAGATGTGGGAAATGCAGTAAAAGTCTGTAGTACTAAGAAATACTTAGTTGAAATTTGGGGAAATATGATGAGGGTTCACAGAAATCACATGATTCCAGCGAGGGATGATCCAAAACTTGAGCTTGACCTATTTGATAGCAAGCTTTTGCCAGAGTGTGAAGCAGTTCAAACTTTGATGTTTGAAATATCAGTATCAGAAAAAGAAGCATGATATTCTGTAAGTCCTGAACGAAAGCAGACAGTCCAAATCCTGACTGTACATCAAAACCTGAGGGACGATCAGAATGACTTCGTAAACCAGTTGTTAGACTTGATTGATAGATATTGTTTAAAGAAAGAGTCGGTCGTTATTCTGCCGAGTGTGCATATTCTCAAAGATTAGTTTGTTTTTGAAGTTGTATAATTAGTGTACCTGCAAATAGTTTTAAAAAGGGAGAAGCATGTAATGTATTCCCATATTATGAGCATGTCCAGTGCATGATGACATTATTAAAAATCTGATATGGCCATCTTGGTGTCTGTCTTTCTTTGCAAATTCCTTCCAATAGAGAACAACCAGGGCGTAAAAAAACAACTCATTGCATGTCCCAGACTCCTCCATCACCATCCCTGGGTATGTCTTGTCCCACTGGCAGGACAGACCCATCAGAGATGATGGCACCATGGTATACTGGGAGCCCTCAACACTGAGTCCAGACCCCGTGAAGTCTCATGGTATCAGGTCAAACATGGGCAAGGAAACTTCCTGATAATTACCACCTATCACCCTCCCTCAGCTGATGAATCAGTACTCCTCCATGTTGAACACCATTGGAAGAAGCACTGAGGGTAGTAAGGGCACAGAATGTACTCTGGGTGGGGGACTTCAATGCCCATCACCAAGACTGGCTCGGTAGCACCACTACTGGCCAGTTCGTTGAGTACTGAAGGACATAACTGCCAGACTGGGCCAGCAGCAGGTGATGAGGGAACCAATAAGGGAAAAACCTGCTTGACCTCACCCTCATCAATCTACCTGCCACAGATGCATCTTTCCATGACAGTATTGGTAGGAGTGACGACCGCACAGTCCTTGTGAAGGCGAAGACCTGACTTCACACTAAGGATACCATCCATCGTGTTGTGTGGGATCATGCTAAATGGGACTGATTTAGAACAGATCCAGCAATTCAAAACTCAGCATCCATGAGGTGCTTTTTTTTTATTCTTTCTTGGGATGTGGGTGTCACTGGCAAGGCCAGCATTTGTTTCACATCCCTAACTGCCCTTGACAACTAAGTGGCTTGCTAGGCCGTTTCATAAGGCAGTTAAGAGTCAACTACATTGCTATGCCTCTGGAGTCACAGGTAGGCCAGACCAGGTAAGGACATCAGATTTCCTTCCCTAACAGACATTAGTGAACTGGAAGAGTTTTTACAACAATCGATGATAGTTTTGTGGCACAATTACTGAGATGAGCTTTCAATTCCAGATTTATATTAATTAATTGAACTTAAATTCCACCAACCATGGTGGGATTTGAGCCCATATCCCCAGGGCATTATATTGGGCCTCTTGATTACTCGTCCATTGACATTACTACTACAGCAGCATCTCCCCTGTGTACCATCACCAGCTGCAGAACTGTATTCAACCACAATCTGTAACCTCATGGCTTTGCATATCCCTCACTCTATTGTTACATTCAAGACAAAGGATTATCCCTGGATCAATGAGGAGTGCAGGAGAGCATGCCAGGAGCAGCACCAGGCATAACAAAAATGAGGTTCAGGGAAGCTGGAGTCACTGCAGATCATCAGGGAGCAGGAGAGTTTCCTGGATCGTACTTTACAGGAGGTGGTCACCCCACAGACAGTAAGAGTTCAAGATACTAGGTATCCGGAAGACTAGGAAGAGGCAGAAGGTGCAGGAGGCTTCAGGGTGCGTGCCACTCTCAAACCAGTACTCAACATTGGAGACTGCTGGAAGTGACGATACCCTGAAGGAGTGTGGTCCAGACCATGACACTAATGAACAAGGGACTGTACAGGAGGGAGCAGCAAATTGTAGAAATGCAGTTTTAGTTCCAACAGACATGAATGTGTATTTCAGTGCAGGAGAAGGTGGATGTCATGTGACTTTGTCCTCCATCTTGTTGAAGGCAAATATACCAGACTTTTCAATTGTTTCCTTTCAAATAACTTTCCAGTTTATGTTTGTATTTCCATCGCTGTACATCCCATGAGCGTGACAGGGGAGGAATCAAGAATAATTATGGCCAGCTGCATTCTCCACAATTTGGCTTGGGGGAAGAACTCAGACTAGACATAAGTGCAAGGGAGCCCATGTCCTCCTAAGTCAGCAACTCTGTGAAAATGTAAATGCTATTTCAACACTGGAAATACACTGAATTATTTTTAAAATATGTCAATAGAAAGCAGCCTGACACTTACCTGCACTCTCTCTGAGGTATGGTAATGTTCTACGCTTTTATTGTGTCCTGCTTATGTTTCCTCAGAATCCTATTGATGACATTCCATTTGTCTTTGCTTCATGCAGGTTTTTATGTTGCAGTGTAGCCAAATAAACTCCATAGGAAATTTGGGCATAAGTTCCTGTCAGCAAGATCGGCATAGAAACCAGGATAAATTATGCCATAATTTTGCCGTAAATAGGATCACAAAAATTCAAGGCTTATATCCTCACCTTCACTGTTCCAACAGGCTTGGCCAAAGCTTATTCAAAATCTTGTAGCACTAGCAGAACAAGCCCAAGTAATATCCTAATCACAATAATAGCAGGGGACTGAAACAGAGTGAGTTAAACTGATATGCTTTATATCTGGGGTATATCTGTGTATAGCCTATAATATGAACAAAAGTGAAATTCTTGCATTTATCGGGCCGCTTCTTCAATCACGTTCCCCCACCCTCTGAAATTTGATGCTTCAGCATCACCCCTTTGCTACCTCCCTTCCAGTCTTCAAAAACCTCCTCTTTGTCAGAGCTTTTCTTCTTTTTGACCCTTTCCTTGTGCACCGCCAAGTCTAAGATGTCGCTTTAAGTTTAATGTGCACTATCGAAATTAAATTGTTGCCACAATTAGGATCTTACCACATTGAAATACTCCAAAATGCTTCCTACTTTTGGAGTGCAGTGATTAGTGCCATGTAACCAAAAAATATGGGAAAAATCTTTTATTAATGAAGATTATTACAAAGGTCAGCAAAATGCAGAACCATATTCATTTTATCTTGTGTTATTTTCAGGAATGCTAATGTATAATTTTGATTTTGATTCCCATATTTGTCGTACTTCAGTAAGCAAATTAATAGCTATTGTTGGTTGCTTCTGCTGGTAAAATTTGCAGCCCAGTTAATATTGTACACATATTCATTGTCTTTCACTCAATGCACGTCTTCAAAGTAAATCAAGGGAAAAATTAGCAAGCTGTGAGGAAGTGACAGTGATGCACACCAAAGGTTCAGATAACGACAACAGATGGCAAATCATGTTACAGAGCTATGTTGAAGTCACGATCTCTCATCTCTGGAATAGAGGAATGAAGCTGAAATGGTGAGGAGGAAATCTCTTGCAGGCTCAGCTCAGCTCCAGTCAAGGTCATCTGACACTGAAATATCCTTGATGTGAGGAGCACTAACTACACTAACTAGAACAGTAGTGATAGTCCTTGCAGAGACCACAGGCTCAAGAGCTTAAATAAGTATTTTCATTTCTTTTTATAATGACTGCAATACTTTACTTGTCTCATTACATTACATTAATACTGATAAATAAGAGTTTTATATGCCCACAATCACAGGTGAAAATAGATACACAGTTGAAAACAACCAATTTTAATTGATTTCTTTGAGTAATATTTTATTGTTAGGTTTAATATTTAACTTTATGTTATTGGTATGAGAATGCATTGATGTACCTTTAGCACCATTTGCTATGTTGCCCATGGAAGCATTAGACTTAAGAAAAGTAATGATTTCTCCCTCGTCAAACGTCAGTTGTGTGGTTCTGGAGCAGAAGTCACTTGAACAGCTCACGCTTTAAATTTAAAACTTTAGCAGCGGATCAAGAAGGCGGCTCACCTTCTCAAGAGCAGTGAAAGCAAGGCTAGTACGTAGTGGCAATTGAGGGGCTGGAATCAATCCGAGCGAAATGTGGCAATAAATACTCAGTACTCACAGCTACTTTCTTACCTGCCAGTGGGAAAGGGTACTTTTGCTGAGAGTTTACTTTCTACACTTTGGAAGTGTAGTATAAGGGTATCATAGGGTTAATCTTGAGAGAATGTATCGCCCACCGCCATGATGTAAGAGATCATGTGGGAGAGACTCAAGAACAGTTACAGCATGGCTTTTGAAGGCGACAACAGGCTAGTGTGGAGTGTATATAGTTACTATACAATAAAGATTAATGTTTAAACAATACAGTCTAAGAACCTCTCTGGTTCTGGCCACTGGCATTATAAAGATGCAATTCAAGTGCCTTGAGAGATCTGGAGGTGCCCTTCAGCGTGCACCAGTCAGGGTTTCCAGAATGGTTGTGGTCTGCTGTGCTTTGCATAACATTGTGGAGCAGAGAGATTTGGACCTACAGGAGGAACAAGGCAAAGAGCTCAGAACCTCCTCAGACCCATGTGGAAATACAAAGCTTTACTTTTCCTGCTTCTACGACATGCTGCAACCCTGTGGCTTCAGCAGAGGTAGAGGCAGGCTGTTCAGATGTATGCTCTGACTGCTGAGATGCTCTTGGCTGATGTCCTCTGGGTTTTGGAGCCTATGAGGGCCCTGACAAAGACTGCTTCACTTGCACTTGTTGCAGGAGCAGCATGTCGGGACAGACTGGTCTGGTGTGATGGGGGTGGGATGGAGTGGGGGACAAAGTGTGAGAGGTGAAAGTGCTCTGATTAAATTCCCAACCTTCGTGTCCCCCTTCACAATCATTCCTCTCATAGCCCAGCTGCAGTTCACTGCTAGCACTCTGCTGGAGAACATTTTAGTGCAGCTAGTGAGCTGCAGTAAGTCCAAGGCTAGAGTATCAATCATCCTATTTAAGGTGGCAGACATGTCGACATCCAGAGTCTGCATGACCATGGTCAAGGCCTACATGGAATCATTTGATTGGAATGTTTGATGCTCCAGGGCTTGGACCACTCTATCCATCAAAGAACACATTATCTCAAGGTTTTGCAACATCAACCCACTGTCGCGAACAGATGAGAACCAATGTAAATTTTGTTTTTGTACACTTGGGTGTTATTGAAAACTGCCATTTTACACAGCCTGTTTAAGTTATGTTCCACAATGGAGGAGGTAGGACAGCTACTTGAAGGGGTCCAGTCACATGACTCAGAAGCCACCCTTTTCAGTCCGTTTGAATTTGAAACAGTTTCAGTTTAGGGAACAGCTTGCTCAAATCACAGCTGCCTGCAAGCTGCATCTCACTTCTCTCTGAGGCCTTTTTTCAAGTAGCAAGAAAATTTAAAAGAAGACACAGGCTGCAAAACAGCAAGAAAATTAAAAAGAAGAAACGGGCTGCAAAATAGCAAGAAAATTAAAAAGAAGGCACAGGCTGCAAAACATCAGGAAAGTCTGCTCTCTGCCAGTTTCCTCTCCATCTAAAAAAGGTAACTTCAGAAATTAAGCTGCATTAATTCACCCCCAAGAGTGCAAGAAGAAGAAACTGTAAGAGAAGAGTTATTTCCAACGACTCCTACCCCCTCGGCATTTCCAGTTAGTGATCTCCAGTTTTGGACTTTCTGTTCATTAAAACAGACTCTAGTTTCAACTGAAACCCATGTTAGTTTATAGTTAACCTAATTTTCTATTTAGCAAATGTCCTTGCCTTTTTATGCCTTTACCCTTTCCTTATATGTTTGTGAGCATGTGTTGCAAAGTTAATCCCCTTTTGAGTTTAAGAGTGTGTGTGACTAAACCCTACATCTTTTTTTTAACTTTAACAATAGTGTTGTTGGGGTCCTTTACAAGTCGGGGTTCAAGGGAGGGGAAAATTCAATCATAATCTGTTCACGGACAGGTTGTGGGAGATACAGAGAAAGTTGCTTTATAAAAAAGATTAAATACCTGTTCGTAACACCACTCATGCTTGAGACAGTCTCTTCCATTCCCTCTGCAATCATGGTGACTGTAAATGGAAGGCTTTTCAATGCATTGCACATTATCTGCTGCTCCTCAGTGATTCTCCTTTTCATCAACTGCATCCAGGGTAGAGCATCTGTGTCCAGCTGAGCAGAGCTTGGAGAGGGCTGCGCCCTCCAGCATAGACTCTCCATAGCTGTCCCTGCCACCAACATCTGCTCTTGCTCACTTGTGAAGTGTAAGTCACCAGGTGAAAGCCCAACTAGCTGTGTATGATGTCCCACTTAAGTACAAGCATTTTAGCTTGTGCATGATTTGCATTAGTCTTGTGATGCTGCACTTTCAGAAGGATTCAATCCTCTGGAGAAGCATCGTCCGTGCCCTCCAACAACTCCAGTAAGATCTCACCTCTTGTGTCTCTTCCTCTGTAGTTTTTAGTTGAGAGATGACTGGAGGATCACCTCTGGCTCTCTCCCTCTTCCTGGTGTTCTCTGCTCTCTTCTCCTGCAATGAGAGAAAGAAGAGACCCCTGAGTGTGTGTAATGGCATGTGGTCAGCCAATGGATGTCCTGTATTTAGTGATGGTGAGTATCAGGGAGAGGCATAAAATTGCACAAGGATAAGGGTGATTGGCAGTGGCAGATAGATAGATTGCGATGTGAGGACATGCATAGAACGAAAAGAATAGATGCACCTGCACGGTAAGTGTACGTGAGGAGTGATGTGATGGAGTAGGCTTGAGAAGGCAGATTGATAGTTTGGAATGATGCACATAGAAGGATGTAGGTGAATGTGCAACTGTACTCACCTTTCCTGATCTGATTAGATTATTAGAGTGTTTCCTCCACAAATGCCTCACCTGCTGAGTATTCCCAACATTTTCTGTTTTTATTTCATATTTCCAGCATCCACAGTATTTTAATTTATTAAGATGTTCCTACGTGCTGGCATACTTACATTGGCACCCTTGCGTAGGTCATAAAAAAATTCCACTCCTTGCTCCCAGATTTAGGCCACATCTCCATCCATGCAGGCCTGAGGCCTATTCTCAAAATAGAGCCATAATTTGCTGCAAGAGTTCCTGTAGTCACTCTCCAGCATCTACCAGTTGAATGGGGCCATTCTGTCCTGAGTCATTTGTCTGCCAAAAAAGAATAGCACGTTTAATCCAACTGTACTTAAAGAGCAGCTGACAGTCGAATTCCAACACACACCCTCCCAGCATGTCACATTCCCACTGCATGCACAGGGTCTGATACTGCTGCACTGGGATTACATCATCAATCACTGTTACAATCCCCATGGAGATCAATAAACCAAAAGAACTGAATTTGCTGAATGACACCAATATAAAAAATGGACAAGATTTCACTTTTATAGCTTTTACTTTAACAATCAAATCAAAATCAACATAAATTAAACATGAATTACCAGACAAATCATAGTCAAGATATTACAAATTACACATTCACTATCAGATACAACAAAGATGGATCTCACGGATTTACTGGTCAGTCCACTCAGCAGATAGGGCATCAATTATAGCCGCAAAGTTCTTCAAAGTTCTAAACTTCCACAGGTAGATTTCCAGCTCCTTTCTTCAGAGGTTTAGCCACCAATTTCATCCGACAGCAGTTCCCCTTCAAGCCAAACTCCACGAGTATGGTCTTCATCAAAATAAGGACGCACTTTTCAGAACCTTCTCAGCTCTGCTCACGACAGACTTGATGGTATAGTTCCACCAGTACTACTTTTATTCGAGTCCTTCAGTGACAACCCTGTACACTATATGGCCAGGTCTGGTTAATCAGTTACTCTAAGTAACAGAAAAAGCTCCCGGATCTAGTCTTCATTTTCTTCAAGCTGCCTGCATTGCACCCTCCTGCCTTCTGAGCTCCGTATCTTTTTGTTTATCTGGTTCCAGCCAGTTTCAGTTTCCCCAGAGAAGTTTTTGGTCGGAATTTTACACCATCCCAACAAGCCGGATGGTGTCTGGATGGGGTTGGCATAAAATGGAGCAGGAGGCTCTGGGAGGCTTTCCTGACCCACTCCTACCTCCACCCCTTTACGTAGGGCGGGGGGGCGAAAAACGGCCCGTCCGCCCCAGGCCAATCAAGGCCTTTAAGTGGACACTTAAGGGCCTTCGCCCACCTCCACATGGATTTTACGCATGGCAAACGGGGGTCCTGGAGCTGGGAAAAGCTGGCTGGGAAAAGCAGGCGGCTTCCAATCGTCTCGGAGGGACTGCCCTGCTCATTGGGCACAGGCTGCCCGACAGAGGGCCGCCGCCGCTACCCCAATCACCCCCATGACCCAACACTCCCCCCCCCCACCTCACCTTCCCCCAAACGACCACCCTTGCCTCGCCAGGGCCTGATCAATTACCCCCGGCGAGGCAACCAAAACTTACCTGCCTACGGATCCCAGGCATCTTCTGTGCCTGCTGGACTGCAGCCCCAGCAGTGGCCACCACTCCCAGTGGCGCTGCTGGGACTACAAGCTGCCAGCCCGCTGATTGGCCAGCAGCTCAATGAGGCGGGACTTCCTCCCTCAAACAGGTGGAAGTCCCGCCTTGGAACAATTAAAGCCTGGGGACCCATAAAATATGGAACGGATCCCCAGGAGAGGCAGAAGCGGGTTCGCCACCGACATTTACGTCGGAGGCCGGCTCCCGTCCGCCCACCATAAAATTCCAGCCTTTGTTTCAATTTCTGTTAGGGCAGTCTGCCCCACTTCCTCTGTTCCAGTACCTCACAGACTGTCTCAAAAAACGAAACAAGCTTTGCAATCTAGGTCTGTGCACTAACAGAACATTTGAAAAGTCATCTATTCAGACAACAGCTTGCACATGCTCCCCCAATGGGTCCAGCAAACCACAGATTCAATGATAACCAAAGAATAATTGCAAAAGACAAAACAAATATGAAGGAGTAAGACATTAAAATCGTGGAAGAGGAAGGGAAAAACATTTTAAAACACTTGAAGTGGCAGAGAAGGTAGGAAATGTAATCAGGAAACAGTGGATGTTTCCCTTATATTGTACAGTATGCATCATTAATGGAAGACTCCCAAGGACAATGTTGCATGAAGGAGTGGAGAGTAGCTTTACTTTATTAAGAAATCAGAACAGAATAAGATCTGGGGAAGTAAAGGAAGAAAGTTCGGAAAGAGAAAACAAAAGTGGTTAAACTTGGTGATAATTCACTGAAATCCAATGGGGTCCTTATCACCTAGGCATGGAATGACTGATGATATATTCATTTTCCCCAACAAAATTCAGTTGTCAGCATTTGTTAAGCTATCACTGAGACTACAGGAGTCTGCACATAAAATTCTATAATAATCGGTTCATAAATAATGTTTCCCTTTAAAATATTTCAAGCAAAGTTCACCATGAAGTGCTGATCTTTGCTGAAAAATATTCTTCATTTGCCCTTAGGAATCCAGCTAAAATATTGTTTCACTAAGGCAGAAAAAAGCTTTGACCATAACACAGCAATAGTAGTATTTTAAAAGGCACATCATTATTGTCTCTGCAGTGGTTATTTTGTTCTCCCAAATAAAGCTAGGGACCATTATGAGGTCCTTGGGGCCAATTATGGCCATAAAGTTTAAACTAAATGATGCTGGTGCGACTGCTATCAATCGATGCTAACTTTTCCAATTCTCCTAGCATGTTTATAATTACACTTCAGAATGTAGTGGACATCTGAGGGCACTGTTTAGATCTTCCCATGCTTTACTTGCTACTTAACCAAGTATGGGATGTAGCCAGCTACATGAAGTTGGTGCACAACCAATCCTTTCCCCTTTCAGGCCTGCATTCCTGGAACTTAAGCACAGATATTAACCCTACCTAACTAGTGGAATCTGAGTGGATATGCAGTTAAAATTCCTTGGGTTTCTTACCCACTGGAAAGCCACCTGGTGACTGTGAATTTTTACTCAGGCTTCTGGATGGGTGACTAGGTCACCTGCCTAAAGCCAGCAGGGTTCTTCATTAAATATGCAGATAGAGGTCCAATGGTGACATATAGGTAATATAGCAAACAGCTTGTTTGTGCCACCACTAAAATATTTTCCAACCACCTACAATTACAACAAATGGGAACTCCAGTACAGACGATAGTGTTTTTCACTTTCTTGTAACAGAAGAGAGCCCCACACTTTGTGCTGAATTATCGGCTCCCACCATGAGCGGGAATGGAGACGGTTGGTGGTGGAAAATATTGGTGCTAGCCGGTGTGCCGGTTTCCCGACGAGACTCTGGGCGCCAGCCAGTTTCACCAGGATGGGTGGGGGAGGGGGCGGCCCCAAAATCCTGGCCGATCCATTACGAAGGCCAATTAAGATGGTTAAAGAGAGCTCATTAAGAAGAATGTTATTTTCACGGAGCGCACAGGCTGTATGTACTATCTGGGCAGACCAGCCGAAGGCAGACTGAGTGGGGAGCTGGTCATGCCCATCCCAAGGAATTAGCTGGGCCCCATAAAAGGGTGAACAGTGCAGAGGGGGATTCGCCCATTTGGAAACATGTCATCAACTCAGCCCAGGTGGCGGGGAGAGTGGGCAGTGAGCGCTCGGGCAGTGCAGGAGGTCCTCACCCTCCTGGCATCACAGTGTCATAAGAGGAGGGGGCTTGGCTGCCAAGCACAATTGGAGGGCCACCTGAGTGCAAGGAAGGCTGCAGCTGGCAATAGGGGCACGACTCTTAGATTTTGCTCCTAGTGGCAATGAGGAGCAACATCCTTCACAGGAAGGGCAGAGCCCCAGGCATCAGGACGACAGGGGAGAGGGATAAGGGGCAGGAAGGTAATGGAGGCCATACCCTCAGCATAGCTTCTACCACCGAAGATGGAGCTACCCGGAGATGACCAAGAACCAGTGTCGCAGAAGACTGTGACTCTCCGGGCAGATGGTCACATACATCTGTGCCCTCTTCACTAAATATTTCACCTCACAGGACTGGTTGCTCACCCTCAAAGTCACTGTAGCCTTGAATTTCTTCGCTTCTGGTTCCTTCTAAGGATCAGATGCAGACCTTGGTTGCATCTTGCAAATGGCAGCACACCACTGTATCCCGCAGGTCATTGACACCCTACTTGCCAGAGCTGGACAGTACATTCAAGTCCAGAAAGATGGGTCCTTGCAGATAGTCTTTGATTGCACCCATGTGGCCATCAAGGGACAGTGTCCGGACAGTGAGATTCATCAACAGGCAAGGTTTCCACTCCCTCAATGTTCAGCTGATCAGCGACCACAACAAGAGCTCCCTCCTTGTTTGCACTTGCTTTCCTGGCAGTTGTCATGAGTCCTTTGTCCTCCGCCAGTTCAGGTTGTCTCAGATCTTCAATCCAATCCCCAAACTCCCTGGATGGATTCAACGGGTCAAGGAATATCCCTTGAAGTGATGGCTACTCACCCCTCGATAACAACCCCGACAGAGGCACAGAGGTGATAAAATCAAAGCCACCTCCTCACCAGGTCAACCATTGAGCCATCGGGTTTCTGAAGATGCTGTTCTGGTGCCTGGACCAGTTGGGTGGTGCCCTGCAATATGCTCCTTCAAGGGGCTCGGTCGTTGTGGTGGTCTGCAACGCTCTCCATAACATGATCCTCCAGAAAGCTGTGGACCTTAAGGAGTAGGACATGGAAGAGGAGGAGGAAGAGAAGGCTGAGGGGATAGATGCAAAACACTGACGTGCCCCAGCTGCACATGGAGGTGGATGAGCCCGGCACAGGGCTCAAGGGTCTCATCAGGATGGCAAGAATGTCGGGGATCATCTGATTCTGGCACGTTTCAACTGAGCACCTCTGACCCAGGATGAACAGCATGGTCATTAACTCACTCTGAGCTGCCTGTACTAACACTTCAATTGAAGACGCAGCCTGGAACAGGTGAACTCTTACCGGCAATGAATGATGCACAACTACCTAGAGGATTCATTGTCACCATTGACAATGCTGTCCCTCACCACTTCATACTTCTTGTCCTTTCATTAATAAATGGAGGCTCACACATCTGCCTTCAAATGTCATTATTTACATTGTGCTTGTAAAGGTAAACAGTGCACAGTTACAGAAAGAAGATCTCCCAGTGACCCACTCAGTGCTCTGTGCAACACAGTGGCTTCTGCATTCGGCCACTTCTACACAGTGCTCCCCTTGTGGCCTCAGATGAGGTGGAGGCAGCCTGCTGACTTGTTTCAGCTTTAGGCTGAGATGCACATGGTGGTGGTCGTTGTCATGAAGGTGCCTGTGGCGACATCTCCAGAAGCTGCTGCACCTGAATCATTGCAGGGGCAGCCTCTGTCACTGGGCCCTGCTGCACAAATGCTCCCTCTGTCAGAGGAGCCAAGGAGGCTGAAGATGATGATGGGGTCCCATGAGGTGTGGCACCATCATCCTCTTCAGTGACATCCTCAGCTTGTGGCTGGCGCTCCGGATGGCTGCAGGAGTGCACCAGCTAGGGCATATCGAGCATCCCCTCCAAACATCCCTGCATCATCAATGGCACTGACTGGTCCATGCTATATAGTGTGCATGCATCATGTATACGTCAGTGCGCACGCAAGTGATGCCGCACTTGGCTCTCCATGAGACAAGCCACTCTCTCTATGGAGGAAATCATGCACGCAAAGCCTTGAGCCAGGGTGGCTCACATGAGTGGATAGACTCCTCCATCCTCTGCCCATGACCCTAATCTGCCTCAGGGAACTCCGACATGTGGGAGCACATTTGCTGCTGGTGGTCTCGGTAGAGTCTCCTTTCCTGTGACTCCTGAGGCCCTGCATCTGTGCCCAGCTGAACAGGGCTGTCCTCCCTCCTCCATGGCGAGCTGCCCACATCTGCTTCTACCTCCTCCTGCATACCAGTGTCATGCTCCTCACCCTGTGCCATCCTACCTAACCATACACAAGGACCCACATTGGTGACTGTATCTGCACTGTTGGACAGTGCATTTATAAGGTGTGATGGGTGTCCCTTTGGATCTTTGCTGCTACTCTTGGCCGGTGATGGTGAGAGAGATGGTCTCCTTGGCACAACGTCTAGACCTGTGAGAAACACAAGAGATCATGAGAGCCAGCCTTGGAGAGCAGAAGCCTCTCTAATCACCTGCTCTAGCATGATTGCTCACCTCGCTGTGGTCAACTTCCTCCTGTTCTGTCATTCTGGCTATTTCCATCACTCCCTCCTGCATGGCTTTGATCACTCGCAGGTCAGGAACTCCTCTACCAGTCCGGGCCCTCTCCTGGGCATTATGGGCCCATTTCCCTGCAAGGACAAAGGAATGTGTGATTGGCACTGCTGTCCTCTATGGCCAATACCAGCTGCTCCTATTCCAAGAAGCTGCATGTTTCAGTTTTGGCAGGTTCTCAGCAGCACTATGGCTCTGGGCCATTCTGAAGGGTCAGTAAGTGCCTTGGGCACACATTCCTCCCATGTTCCGGAGCAGCATGCACCCTGACGTTTATCAGCTGGTGTGTCTGCTGGAGCGTGAATACCTAGAGGCCTGTCCTTAGCATTGTGGTTGCACTCACCTTGCCAGTGTGTATCAGGTAATGGAATCTCTTTCGACACTGGATCCAACCTCTGTGGACCACACTTCTTCTGCTAGCTGTGTCAGCTATGTGCATCAATGCATGCGTAGTCTGTGTGGGTGGCTTCTTCCTGCCAACCTCCAGGAAGAAAACCTTCCTCCTCTCCGTCACAGTCTCCAGGAAGACCTCCAGATCCACATCACAGAATCGAGAGGCTGCCCTGCTCGGAGTTCTAGGCCTCTGGCTCTCTTGACATTCTAATCTTCTAATCTTCTCAGCTCTTGTGTTCCAGCCCCCATGGCCAGTAATTGGCCCCCAAATCCGTCTCCATGTCAATTAGGATGTGCCCCGTGAAGCTTGGGGCTGATGACTGTTTCCCCCCAGGGTCAGGTCCGTGACCCAGAAACATTCCCGACTTCCGTTTTCTACGCCTGCAGCAAAAATCCAGCCCTCCATGTTTTTACCTACCTCTCCTGTCTCTTCAATCCTCATTTCTGTACCAAGTGGGAAAAGCTCATGGACTTCCTCATCTCCAAAACTGTGACTATCTGCTTGACAGCCTTAGCCTCCTGCTGTCCCACAGTTCGTTCTTTCTAGTCCCCACCTTCATGTATCCTCCACTACAGCCTTGAACCCACAATACCCTTGTTGTCCCTTACCTTCTTCCAAGCCCTCCTTCATCAAATCTTCCATCTGCTTCCTCAGCTTTCATTTTGCTACGTTAAAGGGATTTATGTATAAGAATGTTAATGTTGTTGGAACATCAGTCCCCTTCCTTCTAATATGGTAGACCAGACAACCTATTGCTCCACTATATATGATAGCTAATGTCATCATGACACAATGGCCACAAAATGTCTTTAAGTCTGTAAAAGTCAGTAATAGAAACCACTCAGATGATGAAATAAACTCAGTCATCCAAAAGACACAAATCAAATGAGATTGAAGGGTATCTAATTGTGTCTACATATAATTTCCAGCCAATAAATTTTTGGGCTTCTGTTCCACTGAGGGAACACTCACCTGCCTTTGCCCAAAGCCAGAGACCCTTTTCCAGATTCAGGGGGAAGAGCCATTTGCATAGCCAGGACAAAGCACCAGCACTTGCGATCCACCCTTCCAAGATGAGTGAAGCTCTCCAGAAACCCAAATGGGCCAGAGAATTTATTTTTAAACTCTTCAGCTTGCTCTGGTGCCACTCCAACTAGAGAATTTAGTAAATCCACTTTAGATTTGGAGTCTTTAGAAGTCCTCAAAGAGACTCACATCAGTTCTCAACTGGAGTGAGTTCTGCTTTTCAAGGGCTTAAAGAAAATAATTTCTCAGAAGCCTGGACGCTCCAGTCAACATGCCTCCTTTGCTGGGGAAGGGGCAGGCATTCGACCCACCCAGGACCTCCTCAACTGGAATTTAAAAATCCAACCAAATGAAGCGGAATCTCAGCAGAAGAGGGATGCAGCTCGTATTTTACCACCCCCAGGTGTAAATGCTCAAGAATATCAGAGCCGCCATGTGCAGGCTGTGCCTTTAAAGACAAAAATAGCATAGTGATAACATTACTGGGCTAGTAAACTAGAGGCCCAGACTAATAATCTGGAAACACGAGTTCAGATCCTACCACGGTAGCTGGTGGAATTTAAATTCAGTTACTTAATAAGTCTGGAATAAAACACTAGTCTTAGTAATGGTGATGATAAAACTACCTGATTGACATAAAAACCCAGCTGGTTCACTAATCCTTCAGGGAAGGAAATCTGCTGTCCTAGCCCAGTCTGGTCTGCATAAGACTCCAGACTGACAGCAATGTGGTTGCCTCTTAACTGCCTTACAAGGACACAAGAAATAGGAGCAGGAGTAGACCATGTGGCCCATCGAGCCTGCTCCACCATTCAACACGATCATGGCTGATCTTAGGCTTCAACTCCACTTTCTCGCCCGCTCACCATATCCCTTGATTCTTTGAGAGATCAAAAATCTGTCTATCCCAGCCTTAAATGTATTCAACAATGGAGGAGGCACAACCCTCTGGGGTAGAGAATTCCAAAGATTCACAACCCTTTGAGTCAAGTAATTTTTCCTCATCTCAATCCTAAATGATCAGCTCCTTATCCTGAGACTGTTCCCCGGTGTTTTAGATTCCCGACCAGCAGAAACAATCTCTCAATGTCTATACTGTCCAGCCCCTTGAGAATCTCGTAAGTTTCAATGAAATTGCCTCTCATTCTTCTGAACTCCAGAAAATATAAACCCAATTTACTTAGCCCCTCATCATAGGACAACCCCCCACCCCCATCCCAGGGACCAACCTTCACTGTACCACCTCCAATGCAAGTATATCCTTTCTTAAATGTGGAGACCAAAACTGCACACAGTACTCCAGATGTGGTCTCACCAAAACCCTATACAATTGTAGCAATACTTCCTTATTCCTGTACACCAATCCCCTTGCATTAAAAGCCAAAATGCCATTTGCCTTCCAAATGCTCTAGCAAGCCATTCAGTTGTAAAAGCTGCTACAAAAAAGTTGAATAAGAATACCAGCGGACAGACTGCCCAGCATCGACCCAGGCGCTGGAAACGATAAAAGCACATCCTGCCCAGTCGACCCTTCAAAGTTCTCCTCACTAACGTCTGACAACTTGTGCGAAAATTAAAGAGCTGTCCCACAGACTAGACAAACAACAGCCTGACATAGTCAGAGTCACCAAATTATACCTTACAGCCAATATTCCAGACTCCTCCATCACCATTCCTGGCCATGTCCTGTCCGAATGGTGGGACAGACCCAGCAGAGGTGGTGGCACAGTGGTATAATGTGAGGAGGGAATGGCTCTGGGAGTCCCCAACATTGACTCCGGATCCTATGAAGTCTCATGGAATCAGGTCAAACACTTACTCAGCTGATGAGTACCAGTCAGCAGGTCTGGCAGCATCTGTGGAAAGAGAAGCAGAGTTAACGTTTCGGGTCAGTGACCCTTCTTCGGGACAGGTCTGTTATGCATTTATCTCATTAAGCACAGTGGCACAGGCATCCTCAATGTAAAGACGGGACTGTGTCTCCACAAGGACTGTGCGGCAGTCACTCCTACCAATACTGTCATGGACATATAAGAGGTCATTTAAGTTTTTCCTCTTTGCTCTATGACCTTCTGGCTGGTTATTTTCTGTGACCTTGTCCTATCTACACCTTCTCCTTTGTTATCTCTTGCCCCACCCCCCCCTTTATTTGCTTAAAACCTTTCACATTTCTAATATCTGCTAGTTCTGAAGAAGGGTCACTGACCTGAAATGTTAACTCTGCTTCTCTATCCACAGATGCTGCCAGACTTGCTGAGTATTTCCAGCATTTCTTGTTTTTGTTTCAGATTTCCAGCATCCGCAGTATTTTGTTTTTATATTATTATGATGAGTACCAGTACTTGTCCACGTTGAACACCACTTGGAAGAAGTACTGAGGGTAGCAAAGGCAGATAATGTACTCTGGGTGTGAGACTTCAATATCCATCACCAAGAGTGGCTCAGTAGCACCACTACTGACGGAACTGGCTGAGGCCTAAAGGATATAGCTACCGGACCGAGCCTGCAGCAGGTGGTGAGAGAACCAACAAGAGGAAAAACCAAAAATAAAAGCAAAATACTGCAGATGCTGGAAATCTGAAATAAAAACAAGAAATGCTGGAAATACTCAGCAAGTCTGGCAGCATCTGTGGATAGAGAAGCAGAGTTAACATTTCAGGTCAGTGACCCTTCTTCAGAACTAGCAGATATTAGAAATGTGAAAGGTTTTAAGCAAATAAAGGGGGGGGTGGGGCAAGAGATAACAAAGGAGAAGGTGTAGATAGGACAAGGTCACAGAAAATAACCAGCCAGAAGGTCATAGAGCAAAGAGGAAAAACTTAAATGACCTCTGATATGTCCATGACAGTATTGGTAGGAGTGACTGCCGCACAGTCCTTGTGGAGACACAGTCCCGTCTTTACATTGAGGATGCCTGTGCCACTGTGCTTAATGAGATAAATGCATAACAGACCTGTCAGCTCAACACTGGGAATCCATGAGGTGCTGTGTCCATCAGCAGCAGCAAAATTGTATTCAACCCCAAGGGGCGGCACAGTGGCGCAGTGGTTAGCACCGCAGCCTCACAGCTCCAGCGACCCGGGTTCAATTCTGGGTACTGCCTGTGTGGAGTTTGCAAGTTCTCCCTGTGTCTGCTTGGGTTTTCTCCGGGTGCTCCGGTTTCCTCCCACATGCCAAAAGACTTGCAGGTTGATAGGTAAATTGGCCATTATAAATTGTCACTAGTATAGGTAGGTGGTAGGGAAATATAGGGACAGGTGGGGATGTGGTAGGAATATGGGATTAGTGTAGGATTAGTATAAATGGGTTGTTGATGGTCGGTACAGACTCGGTGGGCCGAAGGGCCTGTTTCAGTGCTGTATCTCTAAACTAAACTGATATGTTACCTGTGGGAACAGAACCATTATGGATTACTAACAGGACAGTTCAGGGCTGGAAAAGCAGCGTTATCAGCAAAGCAGACAGCTGCAGACTGCCTAATAATAACCCTTTGTACAACAGTCAGCCTAACGGTTCACAAGGAGATAAGGGGATGGGAAACTGCTGAAGAAGTTAAAACAAATTGCTAAGACAGGACACCAATCAGGCTTTGACAACATGAAACTGCAGGGGTCAGTAAACCAATTGGGAACAAAGAAGGGGTGTTACTGACTTGTATGAACAACTATAACTAAGGCTTGATTTGACGCGCAAAGGTAGTTCTGTTAGTTCTTTGAGTTCAGTAGTTCAGTGTTAGTTCATTATGTTCAGTGTTAGTTCATTATGTGTGTTTTAGTTTTAGTTTAGTGCAGTATAGTTCAGTTCATTGTTCTTTGTTAAGTTTTCTGAAGATGTAACAATTAAGTACTGCAATAAAGTTTCTTAAAGCTACAGTCGGACTTTGTCTCTCTTTGCAACTGATGAGATCCAACAATCAGATCTAACATTACCTCAAGGCCTAGCATATCCTTCACTGTGCCATTACGATCAAGCCGGGGAATCAGCATTGTTTCAAAGAGGGGTGCAGAACAGCATGCCAGGATCAGCACCAGGCATACCTAAAAATGAGATGCCAACCAGGTGAAGCTACAACACAGGACTGTATATATGCTAAACAGCGGAATCAACATGCAACTGACAGAGCTAAGCAATCCCACAACCAACGGATCAGATCTAAGCTCTGCAGTCCTGCCACATCCAGTCCTGAATGGTGTTGGACAATTAAACAACTAACAGGTGGAGGAGGCTCCACAAATATCCTTATCCTCAATGATGGGGGAGCCCAGCACATCAGTGCAAAAGAAAAGGCTGAAGCATTTGCCACCATCTTCAGCCAGATGTGCGAGTGGATGATCCATCTCGGCCTCTTCATTTCCACACCATCACAGATGCCAGTCTTCAGCCAACTCAATTCACCCCTCATGATATCAAGTAAAGACTGAAGGCAGTGGATACAGCAAAGGTAATGGACCCTGACACTATCTGGCTGTAGTACTGAAGGATTGTGCTGCAGTTCTAGGTGCAGCCTTAGCCAAGCTGTTCTAGTAAAGCTATACCACTGGCATCTACCCGACAATGTGGAAAATTACCCAGGTGTGTCCTGTCCACAAAAGGCTGGACAAATTCAATCTGACCACTTACCTTCCCATCAGTCTAATCTCAATCATTAGCAAAGTGATGGAAGATGTCGTTGACAGTGCTATCAAGCAGCACTTAAACAGCAACAACCTGCTCACTGATGCTCAGTTTAGGTTCCGCCAGGGCCACTCATCTCCTGACCTCATTACAGCTTTGGTGCAAACATGGACAAAAGAGCTGAACTCCAGAGGAGAGGTGAGAGTGATTACCTTTAATATCAAGGCAGCATTTGACTGAGTGTGGCATCAAGGAACCCTAGCAAAATTGAAGTCAATAGGAATCAGGGAGAAAACTCTCCACTAGATGGAGTCATACCTAGCACAAAGGAGGATGGCTATGGTTGTTGGAGGCCAAACATCTCAGCCCCAGGACATTGCTGCAGGAGTTCCTCTGGGTAGTGTCCTAGGCCCAACCATCTTCAGCTGCTTAATTTATGAGCTTCACTTCATCAAACGGTCAGAAGTAGGGATGTTCCATATGCAGCAAGAACTGCACAATCGCTAGGCTTCGGCTATAAGTGGCAAGCAACATTCGCGCCACACTGGTGCCAAGCAATGATGATTTCCAACAAGAGAGAATCTAACTATCTCCCCTTGACATTTAATGGCATTTCTATCACTGAATCCCCGGCTATCAACATCCTGGTGGTTACCATTGACCAGAAAATTAACTAGACCAGCCATATAAATATTGAGGTTACAAGAGCAGATCAGAGGCTGGGAATTTAGCGGCGAGTAACTCACCTCCTGACTTCCTAAAGCCTGTCTGCCATCTACAAGGCACAAGTCAGGAGTGCGATGGAATACTCTCCACTTGCCTGGATGGATGCAGCTCCAACAACACTCAGGAAGCTCGACATCATCCAAGACAAAGCAGCCCGCTTGATTGGCAACCCATATACAAACATTCACCCGCTCCACCACCGTGCACAGTGGCAGCAGTGTATACCATCCACAAGTTGCACTGCAGCAACTCGCCATACCTACCTTGACAGCACCATTCAAACTCGCGACCTCTACCACCGTGAAGAACAAGGGCAGCAGATGGGCATGGGAACACCACCACCTGCAAGTTCCCCTCCAGGCTATACATCATCCTGACTTGGAAATATATTGCCATTGCTTCACTGTCGCTGGGGCAAAACCCTGGAACTCCCTCCCTAACAGCACTGCGTGTACCCGCACCAGATGGACTGCAGCGGTTCAAGGCGGCAGCTCACCACCACCTTCTCAAGGACAATTAGGGATGGGCAACAAATGTTGGCCTTGCCAGCAATGTCCACATCCCATGAAATAAATAAAAAAATGTATTTAAAAACTGGGCTTGGAAAAAAAGTTGTTATGCCTTAATTACTAAGAACTTTAGAATCATAAATACTTCCAGAAAGAGGCCATCTGTTCCATCATTTCCGTGCTGGTGCCTTGCTGCAGCAATCTGAAACTCAACCAACTGTTCTGTTTCTCTCTATAGCCCTCTATCTTCCGTGGCTTCAAATGTTTATTCATTTTTCGTTTTAAAATGCAATGATCTCCACTTCAACTACTCCCTCTGGCAAAGAATTCCATGCTCTAACAATCCTTTGCATATAGAAATTTCTCCTAACCTCCTTCTGCACTCTCTTAGTGACAATATAAATTGATGGCTCCTCATTGCTGACTGCCCAACCAGAAGAATTGGTCCATCCCTGTTCATCTTTTGAAATTACAGCTATTTTAACATCTAATAGTTGTTGGACATGGACAGAAGTATTTGAAGGCATTTCCAAACTTCAATAATGCGATACACCACCCAGACAAGGTGGTAGATATAACATAACATTTGGCATAACAGATCTGATGGAACTTGTTATGAGGAGCGAGCAAGCCCCTCAGGACTAGCAATTATAACAGTTCTACATTACAACAGTCCAACAGTCACCATATTTTATTTAATCCAAACTACACCAAATCGTATTTACCTGAGATTTAAATAATTTCTTTCAATAAATAAGAAATTTAACCAGCTTTGAAAATGGGATTATGAAACTAAATAATTTGTGAACAGAGTAAGACTTATAGAATCATAGAAATTTCAGCACAGAAGGTCATTTGCCTACCATGCCTGAGCCATTGTTAGCTCTGCATTGA
Organism: Heterodontus francisci; assembly: GCF_036365525.1. NCBI lineage: Eukaryota > Metazoa > Chordata > Chondrichthyes > Heterodontiformes > Heterodontidae > Heterodontus > Heterodontus francisci. The sequence goes on along the minus strand of NC_090375.1, from coordinate 166,084,577 downwards.
CTTTATCTGCTGTGATTGCAGGAACTTTATTAACAAGCAACGTCCTCTACTGGTATTTATCTAAGACCCATAAAGGATATGGCATTATAGTAGTTATATTAGTGGACTAGTAAACCGAAGCCTAGTAATGAACCAGAGACGTGAGTTCATATCCCACAATGGTAGATGCGGAATCTAAGTGTAATTAATTCAATATATCGGAAACAAAAATAGAAGTACTGGTGACCATGAAACTACAGGATTGTTGTAAAAACCCACCTGGCTCACTAATGTCATTTAGGGAAGGAAATTTGCTGTCCTTACCCAGTCTGGCCTCCAGATCCACAGCTATGTGGTCAAATGTTAACTACCCTCTACATTAGCCTAGCAAGCTACTCAATTGTATCAAAACTGCAATGAAAACCTCTAATAAGAATAAAACCAGATGGACCAGCCAGCATTGACCTTGGCATCAAATTTGGATATAACAAAGGTACACCTTCAGGGCAATCCACCTTGCAAAGTCCTCCTCACAGGATACGTGTCAAAATTGAGAGAGCTGTTCCACAGACTAGTTACGCAACAGACTGACATAGTCATACTCACAGAATCACACCTTTCAACCAACATCCCAGCCTCCACCAGCATCATCCCTGGATATGTCACTTCCCACCTAGCAGGACAGCAACTCTAGCGGTTGTTGCACAGTGGTATACAGTCTGGAGAAAGAGATCCTAGGAGTCCTCAAGATTAATTCTAGACACCGTGATGTCTCAAGGCACTAGGTCAAAGATAAGCAAGGAAATACCCTGCACCACCTACCTCCCTCCCTCAGCTGATGAATCAGTGCTCCTAAATGTTGAACACCACTTGGAAAAATGTACTCTGGGTGGGGAACTTCAATGTGCATCACTAAGACTGGCTCAGTAGCACCACTATTGACTGAGCTGGCCAGGCCCTGAAAGACAGACCTGCCAGACTGGCCAGTGAGGGAACCAATATGAGAGAAAAACCTGCATGGCCTTGTCAAATTCCCTTTGATCAATATCCTGAACAATCACTATTAACAGGAAGTCTAATTGGACCAGCAACATAGTGTGGCAACAAGAGCAGGTCAGAAGTTGAGAATTCTGCAGTAAGTAACTCACTTCCTGACTTCCCAAAGCCAGTCCACCATTGACAAGGCACAGGTCAGGAGTGTGATGGAATATTCTTCAGATTCCTGGATGGGTGCAGCTCCAACAACATTCAGGAAGCTCGACACCATCCAAGCCAAAGCAGCCCGCTTGATCGGCATCCCACCCACCACCTTCAACAGTCACTCCCTTCACCACTGATGCACAGTGGCAGCAGTGTGCACCATCTACAATATGCACTGCAGCAACTCACCAATGCTCCCTCAACAACAGCTCCCAAACCCACAATATACCACCCAGAAGGACAAGGGCGGCGGGCACATGGGAACACCTGCAAGTTCCCATCCAAGTCACACACCATCCTGACTTGGAAAGATATTGCCATTCCTTCATCATCGCTGGGTCAAAATCCTGGAACTCCCTCCCTAAGAGCACTGTGGGCGTACCTACACCACATGGACTGCTGCAGTTCAAGAAGGTGACTCACCACGACCTTCACAAGGGCAATTAGGGACTGGCAATATATGCTGGCCTTGCCAGTAATGTCCACATTCCATGAATGTAACCTAAAACATCATTGTATTTTATTCAACGATTCTTTGATTTTATTCTATCCTTAAATCAATTACATATAAAGAAGTCTTGCATCCAGCATCTGTTATATGTCCACTCATCCAGCTCTTCCTGTATATTAGAACATTACAGCGCAGTACAGGCCCTTCGGCCCTCGATGTTGCGCCGACCTGTGAAACCATCTGACCTACACTATTCCAGTTTCATCCATATGTCTATCCAATGACCATTTAAATGCCCTTAAAGTTGGCGAGTCTACTACTGTTGCAGGCAGGGCGTTCCACGCCCCTACTACTCTCTGAGTAAAGAAACTACCTCTAACATCTGTCCTATATCTATCACCCCTCAACTTAAAGCTATGTCCCCTCGTGTTTGCCATCACCATCCGAGGAAAAAGACTCTCACTATCCACCCTATCTAACCCTCTGATTATCTTATATGTCTCTATTAAGTTACCTCTCCTCCTCCTTCTCTCCAACGAAAACAACCTCAAGTCCCTCAGCCTTTCCTCGTAAGACATTCCCTCCTTACCAGACAACATCCTAGTAAATCTCCTCTGCACCCTTTCCAAAGCTTCCACATCCTTCCTATAATGCGGTGACCAGAACTGCGCGCAATACTCCAGCTGCGGTCTCACCAGAGTTTTGTACAGCTGCAGCATGACCTCGTGGCTCCGAAACTCGACCTCCTACTAATAAAAGCTAACACACCATATGCGTTCTTAACAGCCCTATTAACCTGGGTAGCAACTTTCAGGGATTTATGCACCTGGACACCAAGATCTCTCTGTTCATCTACACTACCAAGAATCTTCCCATTAGCCCAGTACTCTGCATTCCTGTTACTCCTTCCAAAGTGAATCACCTCACACTTTTCCGCATTAAACTCCATTTGCCATCTCTCAGCCCAGCTCTGCAGCCTATCTATGTCCCTCTGTACCCTACAACATCCTTCGGCACTATCCACAACTCCACCAACCTTCGTGTCATCCGCAAATTTACTAACCCACCCTTCTACACCCTCATCCAGGTCATTTATAAAAATGACAAACAGCAGTGGCCCCAAAACAGATCCTTGCGGTACACCACTAGTAACTAAACTCCAGGATGAACATTTGCCATCAACCACCACCCTCTGTCTTCTTTCAGCTAGCCAATTTCTGATCCAAAGCTCTAAATCACCTTCAACCCCATACTTCCGTATTTCTGCAATAGCCTACCATGGGGAACCTTATCAAACGCCTTACTGAAATCCATATACACCACATCCACTGCTTTACCCTCATCCACCTGTTTGGTCACCTTCTCGAAAAACTCAATAAGGTTTGTGAGGCACGACCTACCCTTCACAAAACCGTGCTGACTATCGCTAATGAACTTATTCTTTTCAAGATGATTATAAATCCTGTCTCTTATAACCTTTTCCAACATTTTACCCACAACCGAAGTAAGGCTCACAGGTCTATAATTACCAGGGCTGTCTCTACTCCCCTTCTTGAACAAGAGGACAACATTTGCTATCCTCCAGTCTTCCGGCACTATTCCTGTCGACAATGACGACATAAAGATCAAGGACAAAGGCTCTGCAATCTCCTCCCTGGCTTCCCAGAGAATCCTAGGATAAATCCCATCTGGCCCAGGGGACTTTTCTATTTTCACACTTTCCAAAATTGCTAACACCTCCTCCTTGTGAACCTTAATCCCATCTAGCCTAGTAGTCTGAATCTCAGTATTCTCCTCGACAACATTTTCTTTCTCTACTGTAAATACTGACGAAAAATATTCATTTAACGCTTCCCCTATCTTCTCTGATTCCACACACAACTTTCCACTACTATCCTTGATTGGCCCTAATCTAACTCTAGTCATTCTTTTATTCCTGATATACCTATAGAAAGCCTTAGGGTTTTCCTTGATCCTATCCGCCAATGACTTCTCGTGTCCTCTCCTTGCTTATTTAGCTCTCCCTTTAGATCCTTCCTGGCTAGCTTGTAACTCTCAAGCGCCCTAACTGAGCCTTCACGTCTCATTCTAACATAAGCCTGCTTCTTCCTTTTGACAAGCGCTTCAACTTCTTTAGTAAACCACGGCTCCCTCGCTCGACAACTTCTTCCCTGCCTGACAGGTACATACTTATCAAGGACACGCAGTAGCTGCTCCTTGAATAAGCTCCACATTTCGATTGTGCCCATCCCCTGCAGTTTCCTTCCCCATCCTACGCATCCTAAATCTTGCCTAATCGCATCATAATTTCCTTTCCCCCAGCTATAATTCTTGCCCTGCGGTATATACCTGTCCCTGCCCATCGCTAAGGTAAACCTAACCGAATTGTGATCACTATCACCAAAGTGCTCACCTACATCTAAATCTAACACCTGGCCGGGTTCATTACCCAGTACCAAATCCAATGTGGCATCGCCCCTGGTTGACCTGTACAGATGAATCAGTTGTAGAGCAAGGTCACATGCTGCAGAGGACACCTGCAGCCAACCTACACCATTGCTTTTAACTTTTCAGCCTCTACCTTCTTCCAGGCTAGCACAGAGATCATCTACAGAATTAGCCAAAGTGCTGCCCATACATGTATCAGACAGGTGAATTTCATTTCCTTTACCACTGAAACGCAACAAGAGCATAACCTAGCTTCCTAATTTTATTGCATTGGTAAATGTCCTCAATTTGACTGCATTGCTGCATTTCCCCAAAGTACAAGGATCATTGATAGCACCTATGTCTAGTCCCACTCTTCTGCTCAGACCTGTACCTTCGAAGATTTCTGTCTTTCAAACACCATCTAATTCCCTTTTAAAATAATTTATCAACTATATCAACAAGGATTTGTGGCAGAGAAGTACTTATCACCCTCTCTGTAAAGATTTTTTGTCCTACCTCCTTTTTAATTCCTTTTAGATTATCTCATATTTATGCCCTGTTTGTTTTATCATCCACTTTCTTCTACAATCCATTTCTTTCACCCCTATTGAAAAGGTTGAAAAATAATTTAGAAGTGCCAATGGGCTTCTAAAATAATGGAAATTAATTTGTCCCCATGTTCAGCCACCTACCTTTAAGTTACTGCATCCCTTTAATTCTGGTGTACAGCTCATTAGGAGCTGATCATGCATAATATTTCATATGCATCCAAACTTTCAGTAAGTTGTTGCTTGCAGATTGAATCCAACCCAGGTTCTCAACTTGCATAGCAATTGCAGGCCAACCTGATCGATCTTGTTGGGTGGGCACTTTCTGACTTAGGCAAGTGAAGAATTCACAGTGCTGCTATCCTGCCATTTTTGTGCCAGACTCAAAGAATAAACCCTAAAGTCTTCAAATCCTAATCTATCCAAAGGTTAATTGGTGAACCGTGACTATTCTGCTCACATTTGACCTACAATTAAGAGCTGGAATGACAGCTGTATTGGCATTACTCAATTTAACATTCACTGTCAGTTCATTAGGCATTCCTTTTCATCAGTGAGGCCTAGAAATTGTTGTTGATGATTTTCTTGGGATTTACTGCAGGTTACTAAAAGTTTGTAGGAAAATTTACTCATAATATTATTGTTTTCAGTTTGTAAGTTATTTTCTCCTCAGATGGTGAGTCAGTGAATGACTAACAGAGCCACAGTAATCCTCTTAATCAGCTGTGAACTGCAAAGAAGCGTCAGTTAAGTGCATGGAATAGAAGTGGGAAGGCAATCCCAGCTGTTTACTCAGCAAACTTCCCGTAACATTGGCTATTACTAAGTGTGGAAAGTTAATTTTATTGACCAGTGGAGTAACTTTGAGTTTGGGCAATAGTGTAAAACAGGCAATATTGGATCCGCTCGTTACCTGTTGTACATTTTGCCTGATTTACACTATTGTCCAAACTCAAAATTAGCCCCAGGTGCTGCAAGAATTCATGGTATTCTATAAAATTGCATTGAATGTACAACACAGAAATAAACCATTCGCCTAACTGGTGTTTATGATTCATATGAGCCTTCTCTCACCCTACTTTATCTAACCTTATCTATAACAACAACAAGTTGTATCTATTTCCTGCCTTGAATGTAACAAAACCTCCCAAGGAACTTCACACAAGCAAAATTTAACACTGAACCACATGAGAGGATATTAGGGCTTTTTCAATGATGGACATTTTAAGGAGCATCTTAAAGGAAGAAAGAGAGGTAGAGGCAAAGTGTAGAAGGAAAGAATTCCAGAGTTTAGGGACTAGGCTGCTGAAGCCATAGCTCCCAATGGTGAAGTGTTTAAGGTCAGGGATGCTCAAGAGGCCAGAATTAGATGAGTGCAGATATCGCAGAGCATGATGGGGCTGGAGGAGATTACATAGATAAGGAGGTGAGGCCATGGAGGGCTTTGAAAACAAGGATGAGAACTTTAAAAGTAAGGTGGTACTTAACCGGGAGCCTGGGTGAACGGGACTTATGGCAAGTAATGACATGGGCAGAAGAATTTCAGATGTCCTCAAGTGTAGAATGTAGGAGGCTGGCTAAGAGACTGTTTGAATAATCAAGTCTAGAGGTAACAAAGGCATAGCTGAAGGTTTCAGCAACAGATAAGTTGAGGCAGGGTGGAGTCAATCATGTTACACTGGTGGAAATAGGCAGTCTTAATGATGGCATGAATATGTGGTTGGAAGCTCATCTCGGGGTCAAATATGACACTAAGGTTGCGACCTGTCTGGTTCAGTCTCAGATAGTTGTCAGGGAGAAGGATGGAGTTGGTAGTTAGGGAACAGAGTTTGTAGCAGAGACCAAAGACATTAGCTTCAGCCTTCTCAATATTTAGTTGGAAGTAATTTCTGCTCATTCGATACTGATGTCCAACAAGCAGCCTGATAGTTTAGCAGCAGTGCAGGAGTCGAGAGAGGTGGTGGTGAGGTAGTGCTCGGTGTTGTCAGCATGCATGTGAAAGCTAACACTGTGTTTTTGGTTGATGTCACTGAGGGCCAGCAAGCAAGCGAGTACATGAGAAATAGGAGGGGTCCAAGGATAGATCCTTGGGTGACACCAGAGGTAAGGGTGCAGGAATGGGATGAGAAGCCATTGCAGGTGATTCTCTGGCTACGATTAGATAGATAAGAATGGAACTAAGTGAATGCAGTCCCACCCAGCTGAATGACAGTGGAGATGTTTTGGAGGAGGATGGTGTGTTTAACAGTGTCAAAGGCTGCAGGCAGGTTGAGAAGAACAAGGAGGGATAGTTTACCTTTGTCAAAGTCACATGGGATGTCATTTGTGACTTTGATGAGTGCCATTTTGGTACTGTGGCAGGGGCAGAAACCTGATGGGATTCAAACATGGTGTTCCAGGAAACGTGGATATGAATTTGGGAGGAGACAACATGTTCAAGTACTTTGGAGAGGAAAGAGAGGTCAGAGATGGGAGGTAGTTTGTAAGGATAGTGGGGTCAAGGCTTGGTTGATATCTGTATATATTTTTATTCCTTTATCCCTCATCGCAGACAGGTGGTAGATGAAATTTAATATTGAAAAGTGTGAGGTGATGCATTTTGGCAGAAGGAATAGGGAGAGGCAATGTATACTTAATCACATAGTTCTAAAGAGTGTGTAAGAACAGAGGGACCTGGGGGTTCATGTGCATCAATCTTTGAAGGAGGCAGGATATAATGAGAGAGTGATTAGTAAAGCATATGGGATCTTGGGCTTCATAAATTGAGGCATTGAGTACAAAAGCAGGGAAGTTATGCCGAGTCTTTATAAAACTCTGGTTATGCCCCAACTAGAGTATTGCATGCAGTTCTGATCATCACACTTTCGGAAGGAAGTGAAGATCCTTGAAAGGGTGCAGAGGAGATTTACTAGAATGGTTCCAGGGATGGGGCATTTTAGTTACAAGGTTAGGTTGGAGAACAAAGGAGATTGAGGGGAGATTTAATAGAAGTGTACAAGATTATGACAAGCTTAGAGAAGTTAGACAAGAAAAAACTGTTCCTAATAACTAATGGCACAAGGAATAGGTGGCACAGATTGAAGATTTTGGGCAAGCAACGCCGGGAGAATATGAGGAAGAACATTTTTACACAGCAGGTGATAATGACCTGAAACTCACTGCCCGCAAGGGTGGTGGAAGCAGAGACGATCAATGACTTCAAAAGGAAATTGGATGACCACTTGAAGGAAATAAACTTGCAGGCCTATGGGGATGGAGAAAGGGAGTGGGAATGACTGGATAGCTCCATGGAGAGCTGGCATGAACTCGATGGGCTGAATGGCCTCATTCTGTGCAGTAAATGCCTCTATGACTCAATGTATTTATCTAACTTCTTCTAAATGTATCTATGCTATTGGTCTCAACCACTCATTGTGGTAGTCAGTTCTACATTCTAACCATTCTCTGAGTAACGTAGTTTCTCCTCAATCCTCTCTGTATTTAGTAGTTACTTTCTTCTATTTCTGGCCCCTAGTTTTGGTCTCCCCTATAACTGGAAGCATTTTCTCTACATCTACCCTATCAAACTCTTTCATAATCTTAAAGACCTCTCACAGGCATCCCTCACCTTTCTCTTTTCTAGAGAGGGAAAGCATATAATTTACGGAACAGATGCCCCTGCCACCAACCACCCCCCCCCCCCCCACCCCACCCCAACTGATGCACTTATAATGAGAGGAGGCAGCACCTATCAGCCATCATAATCTTGGATTTGGCTGATGTACATGCAAGGACCTCACAATGAACAGCCCAAGAAGGTCTAGCACTTCAGAATGCCAGCAAGTCATATGTGAAACCCCCAGCCAGCCATCAGGCATATTTCTTCCTCACTAGGGGAATCACTTAGAAAAGGATAGGTGTTATACATCCACAGAATCATAGAATTGTTACAGTGCAGAAGGAGCCCATTCAGCCCAACGTGTCTGCACCGGTTCTCCTAATGAGAATTTCACCTTGTGCCACTCCCCTTCCTTTTCCCCATAACCTTGCACATTTTTCCTTTTCATATAGCTGTCTAATTCCCTTTTGAATGCCTCAATTGAACCTGCTTCCACCACACTCTCAGGCAGTGCATTCCAGACCTTAAACACACGCTGTGTGAAAATGTTTTTCCTCATGTCGATTTTTCTTCTCTTACCAATTACTTTAAATCTGTGGCCTTTCATTCTCGATCCTTTCATGAATGGGAACAGTTTCTCCCTATATACTCTGTCCAGACCCCTCATGATTTTGAATACCTTTATCAAATCTCTTCTCAGCCTTCTCTTCTCCAAGGGAAACAGTCCCAACTTCTCCAATGTATCTGCATAACTGAAGTCCCTTATCCCTGGAATCATTCTCATGAATCTTCCCTGCACTGTCTCTAACGCCTTCACATTCTTCCTAAAGCGCAGCACCCAGAACAGGACACAATACTCCAGCAGCGGCCGAACTAATGTCTTATAGAAGTTCAACATAACCTACTTGCTCTTGTACTCCAAACAATGCATCAGCTCAAAGAGGAATCAGCATGTCAAAACACACTGATACCATTTACAAAAATCAATCAATTTATTCAATTGTGCTGAGAAATTCATTGCCATTGTGCAGAAACACCACAGTGAAAGATGGGTATTGATGGTAGTGAACAGTTTATTGAAGGCATTTTCGGCCAATTTATTCAGTACATGTGGACATAAAGGCTTCCTAAAGGGGCAGCTCATACACTTAGCTAAGTGCATCTTGTACTAGTCCTGACAAACCAGTGTTGTAGGCGATATTAACATTTCGGGAGCTAATTCCTCCCTCTACATTGATTCTTATCTTTGTCCAGATTAGTCCTCTTTGTTGGACAAAGTTATAGATTATGCAGCACATGATCCTAGAGAGCAGTTGGGAAGTGGGGACCCTTGTTGAATTGTCCAGTGATGCTTAAGAATAGCCATTACACCCATATTTTAAATCTTAGCATACAGAAGCTTCCTTATGTTATCAGCAACATGAGAGACTTTAGATCAAGAAATGTGTTTTAAGCCTCAATCCTGCTTTTACTGGCTCAGTTTGTTAATTCCCACCAGTGCTTTCTAGGCACCAGATTCACAACATATTATTCAATTAATCCCATCCATCAATCTCTGTCGATGTAAATACAGGAAATCCTTATGTAGTCAGAACCAAAATAGGGATGGGCAATAAATGTTGGCCTTGACAGTGACACCCACATCCCATGAAAAAATATATAAAAATGATGAATGTGGAAATTACTTCACCATTAACAAGGTTTAAATAATTCATGACTGCCATTGGGATAATGAGCTAGGTAATTGTAGAGTGGGATAAGTTTAATATTGTATCATTTATTCTATTCTAATCACAGACATTTAGTTTAAATAAAATAGAATAACATTTTATTTTATTATATATCAAGTTTCCATTAGTCTAGATTGTAAATGTGGTGTTAGTTTTGACACCTGTCTTGTCTTTATGTAAAATTCTATTTACTTCATTGCAGAGGATTTTCTTCACTAATAGTGTTTAAAGGTTTGAATTGATGGTGAGCATGGTCTAAATGCCTCATACACCTTAGACTGGTGTGGAGGTAATTTACATTTCTAGCTCCTTGACTATTAAGTGCAAATAACAACAGCAGGATCGGCACACTTTAAAGTAACAAAGCAGCCCCAGATGCTTCACAAAGTCTGGAAACAGAAATTGAACAGGAGTTAGGAGGAGGGTTAGGGCAGATGATCAAGATCATGATCAAAGAAATAAGAACTAAGAAATAGAGCAGAAGTAGGCAATTTTGCCCTTTGAGCCGGCTCTACCATTCAATTAGATAGTGGCTAATCATTCACCTCAGTTACACCCTCCCACATTATCCCCATAACCCTTGTTTCCCTTAGTATCCAAAAATCTGTCGATCTCTGACCGAAATATATTTAATGACTGAGCCTCCACTTCTATCTATGGTCGAAACTTCCAAAAATGTACAAGACTTTGAATCATAGAGTCATTACGACACAGAAGGAGGCCATTTGGCCATTTGAGTCCATACCAGAGTGAAGAAATTTCTCCTCATTTGAGCCCTAAATGGCCAACCCCTTATTCTGAGACTGTGACCCCCTAGTTTTAGACTCCGCAGCCAGGGAAACATCCTCCCAGCATCTACCCTGTCAAGCCCTTTAAGAATTTTATATGTTTTAGTGAGATCACTTTAAATTCTAGAGAATATCGGCTCAGTCTGTTCAAGCTCTTCTCATAGGCCAATACCGTCATCCTAGGAATCAGTCTAGTGAACCTTTGTTGCACTCCCTTTAAGGCAAGTATATCCTTCCTTTGGTAAGGAAGCCAAAACTGTACACAGTACTCCAGATGTGGTCTCACCAAGGTCTTATATAATTATATTAAGATTTCTTTATCCTTACTCTTACAATAGAGGCTAACATGCCATTGCTGTACCTGCACATTAACTTCCTGTGATTCATGTACAAGGACACCCAGATCCCTCTGATTACCAAGATTTCCTAGTCACTCACCATTTTAAAAATATCCTGCTTTTCTATTTTCCCTACCAAAGTGGGTAACTTCACATTTCCCCACATTATATCCCATCTACCGCATTCTTACCCACTCATTTAAATATCTAAATCCTTTTACAGCCTCTTTGCATGCTCCTCACTGCTAACCTCCACACCTAACTTTCCAGCAGCAGCAAACTTGGATACTTTACATACGGTCCCCTCATCTAAGTCATTGATATACATTATATATAGCTGAGGCCCAAGCACTGATCCTTGTGGTATCCCGCTAGTTACAGCCTGTCAACCTAAAAGTGAATCGTTTATTCCTACTCTCTATTTTCCATCCATTAATCAATCTTCAATCCATGCTAATATATTACCCCAATCCCATGAGCTCTAGTTTTTAAGGAAGTCCTTGAAATGGGGGAAGAGATGTAACAAGAACAATTATTTTAAGAAATAAGAGAGTTTGGGATGAAGGCATTTCAGGGTTCTTTCACTGTTGGTGAAGTGGAGGGAGGAGTTATGGGGAGTGGAGAGTGGGGAATGTACATCAGATTAGAGCCAACAGAATGGAAAGTTCACATTAGGAAAACTCATATTCTGAGGAAAGGTCATGCACAGATATTGCCTGACATGCTGAGTGTTTCCAGCACTTTCTGTTATTTCAGACTTCCAGCATCAACAGTATTTTGTTTTTGTACATATTGGGATGGAGGAGCTGGAGGAGGTTGCAGATCAGGGCTGAAATGAGGCAAAGGATAGATCTATAAATAAGGGCAAGGATTTTGAAATCAATGCTTTGGGTGATAGGGAGCTGGTGGAAGCTGATGGAGGCTGGTAAGGACAAGGGTAATAGGCAAATAGGACTTAGCACATATTAGAACGTAGGAATTTTGGATGACTTGAAGTTTGTGTAGTATGGAGCTTGGGAGACTGGCACAAAGAAGCTTCAGAGAAGTTGCGATGAAAAGGAAATGGACAAGAGCTTCAGCAATGGTGAGAATGAGATAGATATAGGTAACACTACTGGTGGAAATAAGTGATAATAGAGACGGAGTGTTTAATTCTTAGGGTCAAACAGGACACTGAAGTTGTGTACAGCCAGGTTGAGCTTGAGCAAGTAGTTCAGGAAGGGGATGGAATCAGGGGAAAGGGTACAGAATTTCTGAATGGAGAAGAGCAGATTTTTTGCGTTCATGCATATCATGAGTTCTTCACCTTAGCTTAAAGGTATGGCTGGAGGAGGTAAGATAGGGAAATGAAAGGTGGTAGAGTTTTCCTGATCAAGGGTGATTCTAGAGATGTTAGAGGATTTGTGCTCAGGCCAGTTATGTGCCATGTGTGATCAAGCTTAATTGACCTCAATTAAAAAAAGGACATTGGGTGGAGTGTACAATGGGCTGCTGATTCGTTATCACATAATTTGTGCTACTGTCCAAGTTGAATTTCACCCCCATGTAAAGTGATGTGGTGTAGAGGAACAGAGAGACCTATCAATTCAGATAAGCAAATCCTTAAAAGTGAGAGACTAGTTGATGAAGCTGTAAAAATGCATATGAGATCCAAGATTTTGTAGACTTCAAATACAAATGCAAACAGATAAGGCTGAACCTATATGAATCATTGGTAAGGCTGCAGTTATAATATTTAGCCCTTTGTGGGCATCTTGCTTTAGAAATTATGTCAAAGCCATGGAGAGCATGCAGGAGAGAGTCACTGAGATGAGACTAAAGATACTAAAAGGTTACTGTCATGAGAAAGAATAGAGAACATGCAATTCTTTTTATCAAAGAAGATTAAGAGATCTCATAGAGGTATTCAAAATGACTGTTAGGAGGGACAGTAAGTAATACAAATGAGAACAGGAAGTTACAAAGGAACATAGATTAAATGAGTGGGAAAAACTATGCCAAATTGAATGTGATGTGGACAAGGATGAAGTCATTCATTTTGTACTCAAGAAAGAGAAATCGGAGTATTTTCTAAATGGTGAGAAACTGGGGTCTGTAGAGGAGCAGAGATTTGGGAGTCCAAGTACACAAATTATTTAAAGCCCATAGACAGATTAAAAAAAACAATTAACAAGGCCTTTATCTCAAGGCAATTGGAATGTAAAGGGGTGAAAGTTATGCTGTATGGAGTCTTGGTCAGACTCCACCTGCATCTGGAGTACTGCATTCAGTTTTATGCACAACACCTCAGGATATATTATATATTATATTAGCCTTGGATGGAGTGCAGCACAAATTCACCTGAGTTTAGAGGGTTAAATTATGAGGGCATGTTGCATTAACTTGGTTTGTATTCCCTAATGAAGAATTGAGGGGTGGTTGAGGTGTTTAACATGTTAAAAGGGTTTGATAGGACAGAAACAGAAAAAAATATTCTCTCTAGTGGTGAAAATCGAGAACAAGGGGACATAATCTTAAAAATAGAGCTGTGTCATTGAGGAGCAAAATCAGAAAGCACTTTTTCAAGCAAAGGATATTATAAATTTGGAACTGTCTCCACACAAGGATACTGGGACAATTGGTGCTTTCAAGACTGAGATAGGTAAGAGTTTTTTTTCAGGTAAGGGTATCAAGATATATGGAGCAAAGGCAGGAAAATGGAGTTGAGGTGAAGATCAACCATGATCTAATTGAATGGTGGAGCAAACTTGAAGAGCTGAAACACCTACTTTTGTCCTAATGCTCCTATGCACCTAAATATAGAAGGAGTTTTGGTAAGGTAAATCATGATAAAACTATTTCCATTGGTTAGTGAGGCAGTAACTGGATAGCATAACTTTAAGATCATCACCAAAAGAACAAAGGGATAGGTTAGGAACATTTATTTATGCAGAGGCTTGTTTGGATCGGGAATGCCTTACCAGAAGGAATGGTAGAAGCAGAATCGACAGATCAACTGTGGATGCAAAATAATGGAAAAGTCAGGATTAAAGCTTACTGAAGGTGGGGCTGTTTCTGAAATGTAATAACTCCTTAATATGCAGTAGTTACTTTATGCAAATGAGTGTATATGCTTTGATTTATATCCAATGATGGAATAAGATATGATATTTTAAGATGTAGGAGTGTATGTAGCTCAGGGGGCCAATAAAGGTAGGTTGATGAAGCATATAGTTCTGAATTACTCTTTGCTGATGAGATTCTCTGTTGTAGGATGGTAAATAGCAAGAGGGTTTATTATCAAGCTAGAGCCATTATTCTTCTCACAATTTCTATCTGTTCAGCAAATCTTGTAATTGCGTCCCTCTGCTATCTTGTAAAAATTAGCATTATCAAATTATTAACCTTTATTATTATGACTATCTGATTGAACAATGGAAGGATACACTGAAGTATTGTCAACAGTGCAGTTTGTTTTTGTGACACGCATGTCTGGCCAATAATTTTATAAAACTGGATTAAGAATTTTAAGTGTCAGCACTTTTTAGTTTAAACTGGTTTCAATAAGATTAATTTAATTGTCATTCCCTCATCGTAGCAGAAGAGAGAAGGTTAAGTGATCTCTTCATTTAGCACAACTGGAATAACATATTATGCTAGTTCTGATCCTGAAGTGCATTATTCTTATTTCATGACCATATACTTCATCATGAAGTCCCTGAAGGATAAGATGCATAAGAAGCAGCAGTTTACACACTGTCAACAGGGATTTGAATGAATGCAATTCAAGCATGGTGACCTTCACACCAGCTGTCACTAAATAACAGGACATGATACAGTATGCAAGTTAGTCATTTTTTTATAGCTAGTAATGTCGAACTCAGACCCAGGAGGTGCTGATCATTATATTTTAACATTCTGCAGCCATTCCATTATATTTGCAATAAAAAGAAAAGGTAAAAGCAAGCCAAGCAACAGCATTTTTACACTGGGAAAGGGGCAAAGTTTATCAAGCACTAACAGTTGTGAAGCAGGGGATCAGATCTGTCAAGCATACTGCAAATATTGTGGAACTTTTTTTCTGATGAAGCTTAATTGCTGTAACAAAAAAGCATTGTTGATCTTTTGTTTGAGATTTAAAAAGTTTGAATGTTGGAAATCTAAAATAAAAAAAGATAAAGCAGGAAATACACAATGGGTTACGCAGCATCTGCCCAAAGAAGGATCGGTTAATGTTTTGGTGGATCAAAAGTCAGGTATGAGCAGGGCTAAGACCTCAACCATTAATTTAACTTCTCTATTTCAGACTTCTATAGCTTTTCATGAGATATAAGCGCCGCTGACAAGACCAGCATTTATTGCACATCCCTAATTCCCCTTGAGAAGGTGGGGGTGAACTGCCATCTTGAATGGCTGCAGTCCATATGAACATACAAACATACGAATTAGGAGGAGTAGGCCACTCAGCCCCTCAAACATCTCTGCTACCCAACAAGATCATGGCTGATCTGGTTTTAACGAAAACTCCACATTCCCGCCTACCCCCAATAACCTATCACCCCCTTGTTTATCAGGAATCTATTTACCTTTGCCTTAAAAATATTTTTAGAGACTCCACTTCCACCACCTTTTAAGAAAGAGAATTCCAAAGACTCACGGCACTCTGAGAGAAAAAATATCTCCTCATCTCTGTCTTAAATGGGTGACCCCTTATTTTTAAACAGTGACCCCGAGTTCTAGATTCTGCCACAAGGTGAAACACCCTTTCCACAGCCACCCTGTCAAGATCTCTCAGAATCTTATATGTTTCAATCAAGTCGCTTCTTACTCTTCTAAACTCCAGCAGAGACAAGCTTAGCCTGTCCAACCTTTCATCATAAGGCAACCCGCCCATTCCAGGTATTAGTCTAGTAAACCTTCTCTGACTTGCTTCCAACGCATTTGCATCCTTCCTTGAATAAGGAGACCAATACTGTACACAGTAGTCCAGATGTGGTCTCATCAATGCCCTGTATAACTGAAGCATAACCTCCCTACTTTTGTATTCAATTCCCCTCGCAATAAATGATAACATTCTATTAGCTTTTCTAATTACTTGCTGTACCTGCATACTAACCTTTTGCATTTCATGCACCAGGATACTCAGATCCCTCTGCATCTCAGAGCTCTGCAATCTCCCACCATTTAGATAATATGCTTCTTTTTTATACTTCCTGCCAAATGGACAATTTCATATTTTCCCACAATATACTGCATTTGCCAGATCTTTGTCCACTCACTGAACCTATTTATATTCCTTTGTCACCTCCTTATGTCCTCTTCACAAGTTACTTTCCTATCTATCTTTGTGTCACCAGCAAATTTAGCAACCATACCTTCGGTCCCTTCATCCAAGTCAATATAAATTGTAAAAAGTTGAGGCCCCATCAAAGATCTCTGTGGCACACCACTCATTACATCTTGCCAACCAGAAAATGACCCTATTTCCTGTTAGCTAGCCAATATTGTATCCATGCCAATATGTTAGCCCCTACAACATGCACCTTTATTTTCCACAATAAACTTTGATGTGGGACCTTATCAAATGCCTTCTGCAAATCTAAGTACAGTAATCCACCAGTTTCCCTTTATCCACAGCATATGTTACTTCTTCAAAGAAATCCAATAGATTGGTTAAAGATGATTTCCCTTTCACAAAACCATGTTGATTTAGCCTGATTACCTTGAATTTTTCTAACTGCCCTGCTGTAACGTCTTTAATAATAGTTTCTAACATTTTCCCCAAGACAGATGTTAAGCTAACTGGCCTGTAGTTTCCTGCTTCCTGTCTCCCTCCCTTTTTGAATAAAGGAGTTATATTCACTATTTTCCAATCGAATGGAACCTTCCCCGAATCTAGAGAATTTTGAAAAATTAAAACCAACGCATTAACTATCTCACTAGCCATTTCTTTTAGAACCCCAGGTTGAAGTCCATCAGGACCCGGGGACTTGTCAGCCAGCAGCTCCAACAATTTGCTCAGTACCACTTCCCTGGTGATTCTAACTTTCTTGAGTTCCTACTCCCTTCCATTTCCTGATTTACAGCTAATTCTGGGATGTTACTTGTACCCTCTATAGTGAAACCTGATGCAAAATACCTGTTCAATTCATCTGCCATCTCCTTATTTTCCATTATTACTTCCTTAGACTCACTTTCTATAGGACCAACACTCACTTTGTTACCTCTTTTATTTTAAAAATATCTGTAGAAACTCTTATTTTCTGTTTTTATGTTTCTAGCTAGCTTCCTCTTGTACTTGAATATTTCTCTCCTTAACAATCTTTTCTTCATTCTTTGCTGTTTTTATATTCTGTCCAATCTTCTGACCTGCCACCCATCTTTGCACAATTATATGCTTTTTCTTTAAGTTTGATACTATCTTTAACTTTTTTAGTTAACCACGGATAGTGGGTCCTTCCCAGGGAATTTTTCTTTCTTGTTGGAAAGTATCTATTCTGAAATATTCCCTTAAATGTCTGCCACTGCATCTCTATTGACCTATCCCTTAACTTAATTTGCCAGTTCACTTTAACTAGCTCTGCTCTCATGCCCTCATAATTGCCCTGATTTAAGTTTAAAATACCAGTCTTGGACCCATTGTTCTCTCCTTCAAACTGAATGTAAAATTCAATCATATTATGAGCACTGCTACATAGGGGCACCTTCACTTAATCCTATGTCGTTGCACAATACCAGGTCTATTATAGCCCACTCTCTGGTTGGCTCCAGAACGTGCTGTTCTAAGAAACTATCCCAAAAACATTCTGAGCTGGATTTTACCAGCCCCTCTACGCTGTGGGTTGTGGCAGGGAGGCCTGTAAAATGCTAACGGGAGCGACCTGCTACGACCCACAATGCCAAGAAGACCCTGCTGGATATTTGCAGCAGGGTCTTCATTTAAATATTAAAATTAGATAAATAAACATGCAGATGAACTTACCTGCCACCGTGGGCTGTCCCATGATAATTTGACAGCCAACCGGCTGCAACTCGCGTGCCTTCAGACCTCCGTATGGCGTTCCGAGGCGAGACACAGATGGGGAGGGGGGAGGAATAAGATTATCAAGTCAGGAGAGGAGAGCATGGAAAACCTTTTTCATTGGCTGTGGGGATGGTGGGAAGGTGTTTAGGGTCAAAGGCAATAATGTTTGGAGGGGAAGGTTGTGAGTGAGAACTCACTTTTTTGGGGGGTATATTGTTAGGATCCTCCTGTTTTTTGGGGGGCAAATATGCGGTGTGTCTTTAAGACAGCAAAGGATCAGTACTACTTTGAGAAAGCCAGCTTCAGAAAGTGCATCTTGGTTGCTCTGGATGCAGCCATTCAGAGATCGAGAACAGGATATACAATGTTGCAAATTATTTTTGAACTGGCTTTTTGTTGAGACAAACTGTTCTAACAGACACAGACACCTGGACCAGCATGAACTGAACAGAGATCTCTGTTAATTTAAACTGAAAGAAGGGAAGTTAGACTGTGACAATTTTTTTATCCCTCAAAATTCCTTTGATTAATTCCTTTGAAAGTGGTAGCAAATTATTGCTGTGTTCATCACTGGAGAAGAAGGGCAACACTTCAGCTGCTGAACTAGACTACTGACTGTCCTACTGTTGAAGAACCTTTCTCTTTTCCCCATCGGACAACTGCAAAGACTTCAAGCAACCTTGGACCGTTTCTATATTGGGAAGATTCCATTTCGGCAGGAGTGTAAATCTGCAAGGGCACTATTTTTTTTCTATTTTAAATGTTGTTTTTATCTTAGTAGTGTTTAAGGATTTAGTTTTTTCTAATAAACTGTTAATTTGTTGATCTAAAGACACCTGGTTTGGTTCCCCTCATTCGGGGGTTGATAGGTCGTTCAATTCAGCAGTGACTTTCTTTAATTTGGAAAGTTTAAAGTGATATGTTAGGTGATCTGTGGAGTGACGGGACTGAAATGACAGTGCGTTGCTCCCACTGCAATCAGAATTATACATTTTGATTGGGTGCTTTGTCTTGAGCAGTCATGTCATAACATATTAATTGGGGGCTCGCCCGCGATCAGATCATATTTTATTTAGGCGGCCCCCATCTGTGATCAGAATCAGACTAATTTGGAGGGCTCATGTTTGGAATCATATTAATTACTCATCTCTGGGATAACATATTTAAATTGGGGTCTTGTGTCTGACATCATATTTAATTGCTCTCGCATCTGGGATCATAACAATTGGAAACTCAATTGTTGGGATCTAAATCTAACTCCAATTACAAAGAAAATAAAAGAACCAGGTCTCTTGTATAGTAAGGTACAGTCTATAAAATAGTAATGGCATTAGTGGTTGCAGCAGATTTTTTGGGAAAGCAGAATGTTTCTCTGAGTGACTTGATAACTTTAACTAAGAGCAAATTAAAAGAATTGATAGTGAAATTGGGGTTCTAATCTAAAGTAGGTGCCAAAGAAGCAGAGATAATTGACATACTAGCCGAACATCTGGAATTAGTAAAAGGAGATGATGATGATGAAGGGGAATACAAGGAACAAGAAAGTAGTAGGTCTGAGAGTGATGTAGTGGTATTGGCGAGGATTCAGTTAGAAACAAAAAAACATGAGGCTGAAAAAGAATTAAGAAAACTTGAATTGGAAGACAGGGAGAAAGAGGGGGAATTTAAGTTAAAAGAGATGGAACTAAAACCAAAGGTTAGGCTTGAATCCCGGGGAAATCCGGGCCAGGAAGAATCTGAATTTAGCTCAGGACCCAGTGAAAAATTGTTTAAATTTATATAGGCTCTTCCTAAGCTTGAAGAAAGGGATGTAGAGGCATTTTCATATCTTTTGAAAAAATATCCAAACAGATGAAATGGCCGAAAGAAAGCTGGACACTGCTTATGCAGGGCAGGCTGGTAAGCAGAGCTCATGAAGCTTATGCCATGCTTCCTGAAAAGGCTTCTGCAGATTGAGATGGCAAAAAGGCTATTCTCACTGCATATAAGTTAGTCCCAGAAGCTTACCATCAGAAGTTTAGGAACTTATGGAGATTGGCTGGGCAATTTAGAATTTGAGAGAGTGAAGCAAATTACTTTTGATTGTTGGATATGGGCATTGAAGATAGAAACAACATCTGAGAATTGAGAATTGATTCTCTTAGAAGAGTTTAAAAATTCTGTTTTTTCTGTAATGAGAACTCATACAGATAACCTGAAATTTTGAAAGCTAGGCAGTGGAAATTGCTAATGATTTTGAGCTTGAGAATAAGGCAACCTATTTTGTCCATCACCCCCATCAATCCAAGAAGGATAGAAGGTGGGAGAATGAAAGGAAGGCAAGTAGCCCGGGCAAGAAGGAACAGCTGGGAATGCCCCAGGATCACCTCCTCAGGTCAGAAAGGAAGGTGCTGAGGGTAGAAGTGAGGTTCGCAAACCAAAGTGGGCTATCTTCATTTAGAGTGCTGGAAATTGCCAGGTTAACCCATAGGACTTGTTGGGGTATGCTAAGCTAGTGCAGAGGAAAAGACTCTGACTGAGAGCATAGCAGACCAGGCTATAGCTTTAACGACAGCTGTGAAACCAGAAACTAAAAATAAAAGGAGTGTAGAGGTTAAAAATACAACACCTGAGAGTTATAATGAATTTCTATCAAAGGGGAGAGTAACTCCATATCCTGTAAGTGAGGCAGGAAAACCTATCATTATACTCAGGGACACAGGAGTATCCCAAACTCTCTGACTGGAGAAAGATATATGGTTTCCATCAGAGAGAGCATTGAATGCCAATATTTTAGTTAATGGAATTGGCGGGGAATATATACCCATACCTTTGTATAACGTACACCTAGAGAGTGACTTAATATCTGGGATAGTAACTGCAATCAGAATCATATAAACAATGGGAACTTTTCTGAAATTCTTGATGGAGATATTGTGTCTGCAGCTGCCTCAATCAGGGGTTTAAATTATTCATAATGATTTCCCAGAACAAAGAGAAAATGTGGAGTTGGAAATAATTTGTTTAAATTGCTATCTGGGACATCCCATATGTACCACATTGCTATGGATGATGCAGGGGGTGCCTGTTGGTATTCTGATCTGTGTGCTTGCTGACAGACAAGTAGTTAGCTTTTGGAAAAGCAGCTGGCTTTTGGAAAGCAGGTGACTTCAGACAGACTGTTGATCACAGAGACAAGCGGTTGGCTTTTGGAAAACTGTTGGCTTTGAAAGCTGCAGGGCTCAGGAGCAAAGAAGCCATCAGGAACGAAGGGTGTTTCTGTTTTGAGTAAGGTCTGTGCACAAGCTGGGAAGTCCAGATTTGTGAGGTATTGAAAGATAACTGGAGGGTTTACCTAGCCGTAGCTAGAGGGAGAAACTCCAGGAGATCTTATACCTTAGAAGACAGCCAAGAAATTAAGAAAAATTGAAGTGAATTCCTATGAACGTTGTACACTTTGGGTTGGACCAAGGAGAAGTGAACTAACCGCCAAGATCCTGTAATGTGTAGGGGAACTCGGGGTAAAGGTAACAATCAAACATGAGTGTTCTGTTGAAATTTAGTGTTTAAAGTATATGGCTTCATGTTCTGTTAAGATTTTAAGTTTAAAGTATGTTTTCAGATTGTAGTGTTAAGTTAGAAGTATTTTGCTTTGTTTAACTCTTGTACTCTTTTTTTGTTTAAAACATGAAATCTTATGGTGTAATTCTTTCAGTAATAACTAGGAATTTGACTTTCTCTTTTTAAAAGTTAAGGTCCCTAATGGGATTGTGACAATGTGGTGTAGGTGCACCCAAAGTGCTGTTAGGAAGGGAATTCCAGGTTTTTGACACAGTCACTGTGAAGGAATGGTGAAATAGTTCCCAGTCAGGATGGTGTATGGCTTGGAGAGTGTTCCTATGTGTTTGCTGTCCTAGTCATTCGAAGTGGTAGGGGTCGCGAGTTTGGAAGGTGCTGTCGAAGGATGCTTGGCAAGTTGCTGCAGTGTATCTTGTATAAGGTACACAATTCTTCCAGTGTGCACCAGTGCTGGAGGGAGTGAATGTTTAAAGTGGTAAATGGAGTGCCAATCAAGCGGGCTGCTTTGTCCTGGATGGTGTACAAGTTTCTTGAATGTTGTTGGAGCTGTAGTCATCCAGGCAAGTGGAGAGTATCCTGACTTGTACCTTGTGGATGGTGGACAGGCTTTGGGGAGTCAGGAGGTGAGTTACTCGCTGCAAAATTGAGATATCAGATATGATCTGATCTGCTGTGCATTTCCAATTTTCTTATCATTCCTCTTTAAACTGTTTAAAAACAACAGTGTCGGTAGGACTAGTTTCAATTTCTGTATTAACGAGTGCCTGTTGAACAGCATGAGTAGGTAACTAATGCCACTTGACTGCAATTACATACTCATTAAATAATAAGGTTTAATAAACAGAGCATCATTACTGGTGCTCATGCACCTATTCTTTTCAGAGGATATAATTACTGCTAATTCAGGCTGAATTTTCATAGCTCGCCTCAAAAAGTGCCACGAAGCCGCCGTGATATTTTGCATGGCGGTTCATTAACATGGAGAGGGCAGAATGCCCAGCCCCGATGACGTAGAAGGGGCGGGTGTTCTGACCCCGGCAACATAGTCCAGCACCACCGCACAGGCGCTGGCGCCATTTTTCAAGAGCTTCAAGACCTTCAGGGCCATTTTTATAAAGAAATTAAAATAAAATTTTATTAACACTTCCGATCCCCTCTCCAAACCCCCCCCCCAATGAATAATCTGTTGAGTATTTGTCCTATGCTCCCCAAAAAAGTGTTTTTGAGCACGACCTTCCCCCCCCCCCCGACTTTCTTTCCTTTAATCTTCAACCCCTTCCCACCATCCCCTCAACCAATTGTGTTTGTTTTTGCCATTCCCTCCCCCCACCCACCGACCTGAAATATTCACTCCTCCCCCCTCCCCACCTATGTCATGCCTTGGATCTCCAAATGGAGTTCCGATGGTGCGGGAGCTCCAGCCTCCTGCCGGAATATGGGCGTGGGACGGCCATGGATTTAAGTTTATGTAAATATTTAAATGAAGGCCTTGCCTTCGAGTGGCAGGGGTACTGCCTTGAGGCCTCCCTGCCGCCAATAAAATGGGGCAGGGCCTTCCCAGCATTGAGGCCCGTGGCTGACCTCTCCCAAAATTATTTTCCGGGCACCCCCCCCGCCACGACCCCTATCGTCAGGGAGCTGGTAAAATTCATCCCTACTTGTCAGTTAGAATGCAAGAAATGCACTAGTAAAATGATCAAAATTAACCTAAGAAAAATCAAGAGGAAAATGTTGGTCCATTTGGGTTTTTGTCAATGGACATTCTTCTGCTTCTGGTGCAATCAACAAATGCCTCACTGAATGAACTCGCTTAACCTTTGGCACAGTGCTACTGAATTAATAGTAACACCTTACAGACTTGAGGGAACTTTACTGTGGTGTCCCCTTAGGGATTATAGTCTCAAAGTTTTCAGATGACACAAAACTTGGAAATACTGTAAACAAAGAGGAGAATCGTCGCAGACTGTAGGAGAACATGGACAGACTCGTGAAATGGGCAGACACATGGCAAATTAAATTTAATGCAGAAAAGTATGACATTTTGCATTTTGGAAGAAATAGTTAGGAGAGGAAATATAAATCAAATGATACAATTTTAGAGGGGGTGCAGGAACAGAAAGACCTGGAGATTCACATACACAAATCTTCGAAGGTGGCAAGATTTGTTGATAAGGCTGTTAAAAAAAAGCACACGGTATCCATAGCTTTATATAGAGGAATAGAGTACCAAAGCAAGTAAGTTACGATAAACCTTTACAAATCACTGGTTAAACCTCAGGTAAAGTATTGTGTTCAATTATGGATACCACACTTTAAGAAGGATGTCAAGGCGTTAGTGAGTGTGCAGAAGAGATTTACCAGAATGGTAAGAGGGATGTGAGACTTCGATTATGTGGAAAGACTGGAAAGCTGGCCTTGTTCTCCTTGGAGCAGAGAAGGTTAAGGAGTTATTTAATAGAGATATTCAAAATAATGAGGGGTTTTGATACAGTAAATAGGGAGAAACTGTTTCCACTGGCAGGAGGGCCAGTAACCAAGGGACACAGATTTGAGATATTTGGCAAAAAAAATCCAAGAATAGAATTCGAAGAAAATATTTTTACAACAACTTGTGACGATCTGCAATCCACTGCCTGAAAGTGTGGTGGAAGCAACTACGGCAGTTAACTTACAAAAGGGAATTGGATGTATTCTTGAAAGGAAAAAGATGTGGAATGGATAACTCTTTCAAAGAGATGACACATGCACAATGGGCTGAATGGTCTCTTTCTGTGTTAAATGATTTTATGATACCTTGTCAGAGACCATTTATTCTTCTGGGGAATTGTTTCATCAGCACCAAGAATGTGGAATAGATAAAGATTATTCAGCCCACTGAACCAGCTTCTTCTAATGAACCGTGTGAAATTTGCATTCTACTGGCTTCTTACTAACACATTTAATCTCCTAAGGGAAGCAAATAACCATAAGTAAACCTTTCCAGAAGAGCAAACTCTGAGCATTCTCTTTGACACCCACCTAAAGGCAATCAAGTAAAATCTCCACGGTACCAACCATATATTCTAATATGTATTAGTCAGCGGTGACATTTCCACAGTCTCAATAGGACTGCAATCATAATGTTCCATGGAATATTTGATCACCTATGCTTATCCCTAGAACCGTCAATCACTTTCGGAAGCAAACATTCTATCCTTGCAATTTTTTTAACCAAAGTGATATAAGTTGTTCTGCTGCATTCTGATCCAAACTAGTAATTTATCTTTCTCTTTCAAGTGCTTACTGATATGCTGTGCAATTTCATAACCTCCTGCTTTTGTTTTCAACTCTTCTGGAATTGATACTGATGCGACTTTGGTCAGGTAAAGCCAACATTAAGTGTTGTGCAACATTCTATTAAGATTAGAGAGCTATTGGATGATCTTTATTAAAACATACATGTTAACTTGTTTCAATTCAGAAACTGAAATAGGAAATGCTCCAGGACTAGAACCTTGGATGGTCGTTTTCTGGAATTGTTCTCGCTACAAGTGCCTTTCATTTTTTTTTTATTTAATTGATTCACATCACAGTAAGAAGTTATTTACTTTTGAAATCACTCATCTGTGACTGAACTCCTAATGGAAGCCACCATTTTCTTATTGTTCATGAATCAACTAACATGATGTTTCAGTATATATTATGATGTTGTCTTTATATTAATATAAATTATGATGTGAATTTCATTTTACTAGCACTCCCCTGACATGGAAATTATCTCTAAGTACTGTATATTGCTTACCGTCAAACTGCACTTACAAGTCTGCAGAGATAAAAAAAACAATACAGGTATTACTAACTTGTACCATAATTTTATATAGGCCTGAGAGTCCAGGCATATTTTCTGATGTGATGTAGGCAACAGGGAGTAGGCTATCTTCATTGAACTGAATCTAGCAACAAGAGGAGAATTTTCTCGATAGATGTTGAAACAGTCCTGTAAAATCCTATCACTGGGGACACTTATGCTTTGCACAACACTGAACATGCCAACTGTAGAAAGCATTGCCAAGCTTTCTCCAGAAGTCTGACATTTTTGCCAGCTTTTCTTATTATCTTCATTGCCAGTGTTGCTTGGATGAGATTAGGAAACCCAGAGAGAAAATGGATGAAGGTGGTCTAATCCATGTCAAGATGTGTTACTGAAGAAAGCTTGACACTCTTAGCTGGATCAAACTTTAGGACAGTCATGTATTGGCACTCTTCGCAACAAAGATAACAGACTGTCCAGAATCATCTCCTGACTACCTGTAGTAATCAGTCAGTCATTGCTTGAACTTTATATGAGCTGTTAAGCACTCTGCACTTTGTCATTAACAGAAATACTTTTGACAGCATCTAGCAACTAACAAGTTTGTGAATTGCAGGTGATGCCCAACTCAATTATTTGAGGATAGAGTATTTCTTTGAAGATATTATAATAAAAATCGACAATGTTCCATTCTTTTCTCGTACCCCTCACTGTGGAAATTCAGAGTCAGTGAGGTGAGAAACATTAAGGAAGGTATTATTACAAAAGTTCTTCTATATTTTTTGTTAAGTATATGTTTTTGAGGACTTATATTTAAATTGTAGAGATGGATTTGTGGAGAAGGCTGAAGATTTCATAAAAGCTGTACTTTGATTTGTTGTTGAAAGTTCATTGAAAGGACATTGAGATGTTGTTTAAATCTGTCTTGCTGGAAGTCATGTGCTTTAAGCAATAAACAACAGAAACTTTGGAGACCTGGGGAAGATGTTTACAGAGAAGTGACAGGTCAAGATTTTTAGGGGTCAGGAGGCTTGACTTGAGATATTGTTTTTAGTTTTGCTTTGTATAGTGTGTTGGGGTGTGAACTAGTTTTGAAGGGAGTTGGAGAAAAACAGCCAAGAGAGCAGCCCCCCTCAGCTCACCCTCTTCCATCTCTTTGAGAACTTCCTGAGAATCAAATGTAAGAAATAGAGAAACTGATGCTGCATTTCTCCTGAAAAGCCTGCCAGAAACTCCTGATGCCACGTTTCTCCTGGAAAGCCTGCCAAACTGATCTTCAACATCGCCTGAAATGAACAGCTCTAGAAAGATCCCAGTGATAGCTGTCTACACATATTTTGGATGCCAGACCAAAAAGGCACAACTGACACCTTTCCATATCTTCTCTTTTTTCTTCAAGGATTAGCACAAGTATTTGGCCAAAGTATTCTTTTTTGTAACAGACCTTTATAGAGAGAATTTCTGTATTTTTTTTTAGTGTGTATGTGGGGAATGTAAAAAGGGGAATTTTCCTCTTTCAATCTGTGTGTTAATGCTTTGCTTTGTTACTGGTTAAGTCTTATTTTATAATAAACTGATAATTTTGTTGTTTATTAAAGAAACCAGGTTAGTGTATTTTATTCTGGGATAAAGAGTAGAGTATATGATTAACTGCATCGGTAAGGGGGTAAACATTTCAAAAATTATACATTGTGACTTTGAAGAAGTGGAACTAGAAAAGACATTGCACTCCTCCTGCCTCGATCACAACAAATAATTGGGGGCTTTGTGTGGGATACCCAAAGATGATGATGCGCAATTGTAAGTGGAGTAATACTAATTGAAAAGAGAAGTAAAAATAAAAACAGGTTTCTTGTGCATTAGAATAAAGTACACTACCAGAATGTCTTTGTCTGTTGTTACGACCTCTCTGGGGAAGGAGGATGCATCCCTGAGTGATTTGAGAAACTTAACCACGGTTTGATTAATGGAATTGGCAGCAAAATTGGTGTTAGATTTTAAATCAGGAGCTAAGAAAGCAGACATAATTGCAGTATTAGCACTCCATTTGAAATTGGAAGAAGAAAAAGGTGAACCAGAGGGTAGTGCTGTTGCATTAGCTAAATTTCAGTTACAAATGAGGCAGCTTGAACCTGACAAAGATAAAGAAAAAAAGAAATAGAATTGCAAAAACTTAAGCTAAATGGAAAGAGAATTGACAATTAAAAAGTTTCAAAGAGAAAGTGAAAGAGAAGGAAAGGAATTCAAATTAAAAAAGATGGAACTAAGACAAAGGGGTGGTCTTGACGCCAATGAAAATTTTCGTGGGGAAAGATCTAACTCCAGCCCAGGACCCAGTGTTTAAATTTGTACAAGCCCTTCCAAAGTTTGAGGAAAGGGATGTAGAGGCATTTTTCATTTCTTTTGAAAAAATAGCCACTCCGATGAAGTGGCCGAAGGAAAGTTGGGTACTGCTTATGCAAAGCAGGTTGATGGGCAGAGCTCATGAAGTTTGTGCAATTCTTTCTGTGGAGACTTCTGCTATTTATGAGATGGCAAAAAAGACGATTCTCGCTGCGTATGAGTTGGTCCCTGAAGTTTACCAGCAGAAATTTTGGAACCTCCGAAAACAGTCTGGGCAGACTTATATAGAATTTGAGTGGGTAAAGCAGGCACTAAAGGTAAAGGCCACATATGAGAACCTTAGGGAAATAATTCTCCTGGAAGAATTTAACAATTCACTCCCTCTGTTAGTAAGATCCCATGTAGAGAACCCAAAATTTCAACAGGCAGCGGAAATCACTGATGATTACGAGCTTGTTTACAAGCCCAAACCCTTTGTCCTTCACCCCCACAAACCCAAGAAGGATAGAAGGTGGGAGGGTGAAAGGAAGGGAAGTATCTGGGGACAAGAAGGGACAACTGGGAACGCCCCATGATCTGATCCTCAAGCCAGAAAGGAAGATGCTGAGGGTGGAAGTGAGGTCCGCAAGCCTAAGTGTTACCATCGTCACAAGGTGGGACACCTTCGTGCAGAATGCTGGAAGTTGCAGGGTAAACCAATGGGCTGTATTGGGGTACACAAAGCCAATGTAGAGAAAGGGGCCCTGACCAAGAGTATGAGAGATCAGGCTGTAGCTCTGACTGTAGCTGTAAGGCCAAGTACAAAATCCACTGTGAATGCGGGTGACGTGAATAAGATACCTGAGAGTTATAGGGAATTCTTGTCAAAAGGAAAAGTAACTCCTTATCCCTCAAGTGAGGCAGGTAAACCTATAGTTATACTTAGGGATACAGGAGCCACGCAAGCTCTTCTGCTGGGAAAAGGCATAGCTTTTCCACCAGAGAGTGCACTGAATGCCAAGATTTCAGTGAATGGTATTGGCGAGGAGTATATACCCATACCTTTGTATCAGGTGCACCTTGAGTGTGACCTAATGTCTGGAATGGTAACTGTAGGAGATGTCCATAGTTTACTGTAGACAGAGTTGACCTACTCCTGGGGAATGATTGGCAGGAACAAAGGCAGTAGCTTCTTCAGTAGCCACGGAAAGACCAAGTAAAGACAAAGAGACAGAACAGTTGCAGAAAAAAATTCCAGGAATTTTTCCTTCATGTGTAGGGACCCGAGCAATGGTTATACAAGTTCCATTGCCAGAGGTAAAATTGGCACCACAGTCAGACAGTCGACTATTTGAAAATTTCTTTGGGGATTCAGATAAACCGAAGGAAACGTTCATTAAGTCTTATCCAATCAAGGCTCAGCAAGCCAATCCAGAGTTAAATAAAGTGGCTCAGGAACACCTGAAAGCTTCCCAAACAACCATGAAGAAATGGGCAGAAAAGCATGCCAAGACCCAAACATTTCAATCAGGGGATGAGGTGTTAGTGTTACAGCCTTTACAGGGTGAACCACTGAAAGCACGGTTCAATGGCCCATATAAAGTGGTCAAAAGAATGGTTAAAGTAAATTATTTGATTGACACCCCAGATCTCCGGAAAAAGAATCGGCTGTGTTATATCAATATGTTGAAACAATATCATCGCCGGAAGGAGGATAGGCAACCACAGACATGTCAGGCAGTCAAGACAGTGAAGGATGAAAGACATAGTGAGGATGAGGCAGAAGGAGGCCTAGACAATTCTCAAATTGAACCTCCTACTATCCGGTTAGCTGATACTGAATTGTTAGAGAGATTGGACACTGTGCTTTTATATTTAGATGCAGAAAACAAGAAGCGCTAACAAGGCTACACATAGCATTTAAAAGAGTCTGTAGGGACAAGCCAGGATGTACAACCTTAGCCACACATGATGTGGACGTAGGGGAATCCTATCCTATAAAACAGCATCCCTCTCACTTAAGTCCAGAGAAACAGGCCCAGGTAAAAGCAGAAATCCAATACCTGCTGAAACTCCACCTAATTGAATCCAGTCAAAGCAGCTGGAGTTCCCCAATAGTGTTAATGCCTAAACCTGATGACTCAACTAGATT
Organism: Heterodontus francisci; assembly: GCF_036365525.1. Lineage (NCBI taxonomy): Eukaryota > Metazoa > Chordata > Chondrichthyes > Heterodontiformes > Heterodontidae > Heterodontus > Heterodontus francisci. The sequence continues at coordinate 166,054,690 of NC_090375.1, read as the reverse complement.
CTACATAGACTACAGAAAGGTTAATGCAGTAACAAAGGCAGACTCCTACCCAATTCCTCATTTGGAGGACTCTATTGACAGAGTGGGCAGTGCCACATTTCTTACAAAAATGGATTCATTAAAGGGATACTGGCAGGTTCCTTTAACACCCCGAGCTAAAGAAATATCAGCCTTTGTCACACCAGACTGTCTTTTCCAATGCTGAATGATGCCATTTGGGCTAAAAATTGGCCCAGCAACCTTTCAGAGACTAATGAACCAAGTAGTAGCCAGTGTTCCTAACTGTATGGTTTACCTTGATGATGTGCTGGGATACAGTGACACTTGGAAGGACCACTTGGAACAACTAGAAGTTCTGTTTATAAAATTACAATTAGCTGATTTAGTGATAAACCTTGCCAAAAGTGAATTTGCAAAAGCGCAGGTAACATACCTCGGGCATATAGTAGGGCAAGACATTTGTTGCCAAGAGCAGCAGAAGTACAAGCATTGGTGGAGTTCCCTACCCCTAAGACCAAGCGAGAAATCATGAGGTTTTTGGGGATGTGTGGTTTCTACCACAAATTTGTACTAAATTTTAGTGCTATAGCTGTTCCAGTGACAGATTTGTTACAAAAATGAAAGCCAAGGTATTGTGCTCAAGGGAGTGCCAAGCATCTTTTGAGAGGTTGAAAGACATTTTGATTAATGAACCAGTGTTGGCTGTTCCAAATTTCACTAAGCCCTTCAAGGTAGCAATTGATGCTCGAGACCTGGGGGTTAGTGCAGTCCGATTACAAGACAATGAGTCAGGCATACAAAAGCCAGTTGGATAATGTTCCAAAAAGCTAAATCAACACCAAAAACGATATTCAACGTGGAAAAAGAAACACTGGGCTTATTACTAGCTCTTAGGCATTTTGAAGTCTATGTCCACCATGACTACAGAGAGACACTAGTATATACTGATCCTAATCCCCTAGCCTTTGTGGAACAATTTAAAAACCAGGAAGTCAGACTATTCCAATGGAGTTTACTATTGCAACCTTATCACTTAAAGATTATCCACATTGTGGGAAAAAATAATGTAATTGCGGATGCTTTGTCAAGAATCTAACATTGCTTTGGCTTATCTGAGTGTCATGATGATACAAAGCAGAACTGTATTAGCTACAGGTAAAGAGTGAATGAGAATGAGTGTGTAAATGTGTTTTAATATTTGTCATCTTCTGTTTTTTTCACTCTTTGTAATGAAACACATTTTAAAAATGGTGCTTCATTCCTCCAAGGATGGAGGTGTTATGAAAGTGTTTCTACATTTTTTGTTAAGTATATGTCTTTGAGGACTTATATTTAAATTGTGGAGATAGATTTGTGGAGAAGGGTAAAGATTTCATAGAAGTTGGACTTTGCTTTGTTGTTGACAGTTCATTGAAAGGACACTAAGATGTTGTTTAAAAACTGCCTTGCTGGAAGTCATGTGCTTTAAGCAATAAGCAACAGAAAACTTAATGACCTGGGGAAGATGTTTACAGAGAAGTGACAGATCAAGATTTATAGGGGTCAGGAGGCTTGACTCTTGACATATTGGGCTGAATTTTACAGCCCACCTGATGTTGGAAATTGTAGCAGGGGCACCCGAAAATGCCTCTGGCAGAGGCCTGCCCCCTGCCTTGACACTGGGAAGGCCTGGACGGATATTACCGGCAGTGGTGATTCCTCGTGGCGCACCTCCAGCAGTTCCTTAGCTGACTGGTGAGGGCAGGATCTGACTTAGCACTGGTCCCTTGTTGTTGAATCATTTCATGGCTCTCACTGGCTGGGTTCAGACATGAGGAATGGTCACTTGGTCAAGGTACTGGGAGACTACTCAGTGCAACCATGCACCAGTAAGTAGACAGGAATCAATTCCATCAGGAGAGGAGAGTGTTAGGACCAGTTGAGAAAAAGGTCTAGGGTTCCCTTTCAGCTTCATCTGGTCTTACTGTAACAGGGTTTTATTTTTAAACACACTGTGTTTTTAGCTCCCCCTTGGTGAATCCTTGTTCACTGCTTTGCAATTATAAGGCAAAGAAACCAGCACAAGCAGGCTTTCTTAGGTTTAACGAAGAAAAGTTGACATTTATTAAACTTGAACATAAACTCTAATTCGTTTAACACCTAAGGATACACGACGAGCCCAAGCTACCATGCATACACGATGTACACAAGAGACAGAAAAGAGCAGAAGAAAAATAAAGTGGAAAGGTTTGAGGCAATATCTGAAGAGTTGTTGTTACAGTTCTTCACACTCACTGTAGAGTCCCTGATTGTAGGTAGATCTTGCTTTTCATTGGGGCCCAGTATTCTTCTTAAACCTTGTTCGTTGTAGGAGACTTTTCTCTCTTGGGGTTCATGTGCCTTCAGCAGATTCAGAGCCTTGTAATAAAGAGATGGGAGCAGACAGGAGAGATCTTCTCAGTCCAAGATCAAACAGACACTGTGCCTTCAAACTCTCTGTGGCCAGTTCAAAAGAAAATCCTGGAACAGCCAGGTAGTCATGTGACCAGCTGGTCTCACCAGTCCTGACCCTTGTGGATTGTATCCTCCTTAGCAGGCCCTGGAATGCACTTCCTCACCTTCGATGTCTGTTAGTATGCAAATGTTTTTTTTTCCAGCCACGAGTGATCTGTTTAACAAGTCATTTCCTTGTTCCAACAACAGTTAAAAATCAATGTTCATGACAAAATTGATGTTCCTCATTCTTGGCAGGTGGGAGCCCAGCATGACAAGAGAAAAAGGAGAAATTGGGAATGAAGAAAGTAAAATAATGCATATACAAAAACAAAATACTGTGAATGCTGGAAATCTGAAATAAAAACAGGAAATGCTAGAAATACTCAGCAGGTCAGAAAGCATCTGCAGAGTGAGAAACAAAGTTAAGAGTCTCTACTGTTCAGTCTCTACCAGGGCTAGGAACCAAGGCGGGCGGGTGCTGAAAACAATCAGACAGCCATCTCAGCCTCCTCCTGAGGACCCCATCATCACATTTACCAGTCTTCAGCCAATCCGATTCACTCCACGTGATATCAAGAAAGAACTGAAGACACCGGATACTGCAAAGGCGACGAGTCCTGAAAACATTCCGGCAATACTACTGAAATCTTGTGCTCCAGAATTAGCCACGCCCCTATCCAAGCTATTCCAGTACAACTACAACACTGGCATCTACCCGGCAATGTGAAAAATTGCCCAGGTATGTCATGTGCATAAAATGTAGGAGACCTGGCCAATTACCACCCTATCAGTCTACTCCCGATCATCAGTGATGAAAGGGGTCATCAACAATGCTATCAAGCAGCACTTGCTCACTGAAGCTCAGTTTGGGTTCTGCCAGGGCCGCTCAGCCCCTGACCTCATTACAGCCTTGGTCCAAACATGGACAAAAGAGATGAACTCAAGAGGTGCAGTGAAATTAGAGTGACAGCCTCTGATATCAAGGCAGCATTTGACCAAGTATGGCATCAAGGAGCCCTTGTAAAATTGGAGTCAATGGGAATCACGGGTAAACTCTCCACTGGTTGGAGTCATACCTAGCACAAAGGAAGATGGTTGAGGTTGTTGGAGGTCTATCATCTCAGTCCCAGGACATCACTGCAAGAGTTCCTCGGGGTAGTGTCCAAGGCCCAACAATCTTCAGCTGCTTCATCAATGACCTTCTCTCCATCATAAGGTCAGAAGTGGGGATGTTTGATGATGATTGCACAAAGTTCAGCACCATTTGCAACACCTCAGATCCTGAAGCAGTCCGTGTCCAGATGCAGCAAGACCTGACAACATCCAGGTTTGGGCTGATAAGTGGCAAGAAACATGCATGCCACACAAATGCCAGGCAATGACCATCTCAAACAAGAGAGAATCTAACTACCTCCCCCTGTCATTCAATGGCATTACCATCGCTGAATGCCCTACTATCAACAGACCAGAAACTGAACTGGACCAGCCACATAAATGCTGTAGCTACAAGAGCAGGTCAGGGGCTGGGAATTCTGTGGGGAGTAACTCACCAAGGCTCCTTAGACAGTACCTTCCAAACCCACGACCTCCACAACCTAGAAGGACAAGGGAGCAAATGCATGGAAACACCATCACCTGTAAGTTTCCCTCCAAGCCCCACACTATCCTGGGAATTATATTGCAGTTCCTTGACTGCCGCTGGGTCAAAATCCTGGAACTCCCTTCCTAACAGCACTGTGGGTATACCTACCTCACATGAACTGCAGCGGTTCAAGAAGGCGGCTCACCACCACCTTCTCAAGGGCAATAAGGGATGGGCAACAAATGCTGGCCTAGCCAATGACACCCACATCCCCCGAACAAATAAAATAAAACTTGGGCATTGAGGCCAGCGCACCCGATCCGTGATTTTAAAAAATAATGGCTGAATAAGGCAACATGTAGGAGCCTTGGGAAATTTACCCATAGTCTTTCAGATAAATTGCCATTATGACTGACATGTAGAGCTGTATTCCGTTTATGATATTCATTCATCATACAAGTATGCACATTTTGCGATAATTAGACATTTGGCAATGGAGCACAAACAAGTCCACATTTTTCATTTCAAACTGTTATTTAAAAATGTGACAGTTCTATAATTTAATGTAAGTCAACATTCAAATGCCATTATAAACAGATTTCATCAGAAAAACGATATTTTCTGACCAGAGGTGCCGAAACAAACTTGTTAGTTTTGATGCCTGACTTACCCAGCGATTCCAGCACTTGCTGTTCATAAAACAGCCAGAGTTGATAAAGTGTTGTGCAAACAGGGTTGGAGGAGGTTGTAAAGATAAGGTGATGTGAGGCTGTGAAGTGACTTCCAAACAGAGAAGGGTATTGTGAGTTCAATACATTGGTAAACCCTGTGATATTTTCCTACGTTGCATGATTATTCAGAGCTCCAGGTGTAGATTTGGACATATGTGATGAGCACACCTGTGGGTAAATTTTCCTTCCATGTGATGTCCAGTCCACTTGGAGGCTCGGCCTCATTAAAGGTAGGGCCAACATGCTACAGGCATAAAATGGGTGTCCCAGGGCAGACGGCCAACTATAGACCATCATAATGTCAGACGGCCTGCTCAGCCTGAAAAAGATAGTTCCAGAGGGGAAGGCAGTCCACTCTCAGGACTCAGTTCCAGAGAGGAAGCACAGTCCTTTCTCAGGATGCAGTTTCTGAGGGGAAGAATAGTCCGTTCTCAGGACCCAGCGGAGCAGCAGCCCAGGTTGATTTTATGAAGCCTTGAGGAACATCCCTGTTTCTCCCAAACCCTGAAGCATAAATTAAAACTTACCTTCTGAACTCCCCTTCGCACACTCTGCCCGAATAAGTCATAAAATGCCTATTGTCATCTTGTGTACATCAGACTTGCATATTTAAAGGGATGATCAACTACCTTAAGCAAACGCTGCGGATGCTGGAAATATGAAATAAAAACAGAAAATGCTTGAAATACTCAGCAGGTCAGGCCACATCCATGGAGAGAAACAGAGTTAACATTTCGAGTCAATGACCTTTGATCATCAGCTGCTAGGCCTGCTGAGTATTTCCAGCATTGTCTGTCTTTATTAACTTCGGCAAGTACTCTGACTGCCCATTGGTAAGCCCTTCAGAAGACAACAGTGGTCACATTGACAGTGGGAATGAGGCAATAAGTCATTCCCCACCACTTTCAAGAAGTTACTGCCTTGTTTCTGCTCAATGAGAGGCCTCAAAATCTCCTCCCATGGTGAGAGTGGAAAACTGGAGTGTAGGGGAAAATTAAAGGGACATGGACAATTCATGGGAAGTAATTCATTGACTGTGAAGCACTTTGACATATATAGAGAATGTGAAAGGCATTATTTAAATACAAGTCCTATCTTTCTTATTGCACAACCTAAAATTGGTTCTGTTGACCACAGAGTAAAAGGCTGAATTTGGCCATTTATACCGTTCCCTGGGGATTCCAGCTACCTCTCATTGATTTTACAGCAGGAGACTGATAGAACAACCATGCAATTTCATGACCACTAATTATTGGGACTGTTTTAAAATTTAAAAACTGAAAAATACCACTTCTTCATGACGTCAGATGTTGCCGACCTTTCTTTTTTTTATTTGTTCATGGGATATGAATGTAGCTGTATAGGCCAGCATTTATTGCCCATCCCTAATTGCCCTTGAGAAGGTGGTGGTGAGCTGCCTTCTTGAACCACTGCAGTCCATGCGGGGTAGGTACACCCAAAGTGCTGTAAGAAAGGGAGTTCCAGGATTTTGACCCAGCGACAGTGAAGGAACAGCAATATAGTTCCAAGTCAGAATGGTGTGTGGCTTGGAGAGGAACTTGCAGGTGGTGGTGTTCCCATGTATTTGCTGCCCTTGTCCTTCTAGTTGGTAGAGGTCGCGGGTTTGGAATATGCTAAGGACCCTTGGTGCATTGCTGCAGTGCATCTTATAGATGGAACACACTACTGCCACATTGAATTCTCTCAAGGAGAAGATCCTTTGTTCGTTCTTTGTTAAAAAAAACATACAATTTATTATACTACAGCCCCTTGAGCCTACTCCCCCATTCGATACGGTCATGGCTGATCTTTTGCCTCAATTCTACTTTCCCACCCGATCCACATATTATATTTAACATACCAACAAATACACTATCACAATATTCCCCTTCCCTTAAATGACAACCCCATATAGTATATCATTAATAATATAGTATATCATGAATAAGCAACCCTTATGAGATATAAGAAATTGACAACTATAACATTGTTTACATAAATCATTCAACTGTAACAAGAACATTTGGAGCACTCCTCTTCAAGGTGTTGTCTATGTTGGAGCTGTACTGGTCATCGGCTGATTCGACCAGACCTTGTACCAATGACATGTGGGTGTGTTCTCAAACTGTCCATCCTCTTCTCCTATAGATTGAGTTTGAGTGATTGCCCTCGGTTGTTGGTGTGTTGCTTGTTGTCTCTTAGTCTGCAAAACATACACAGGTGCGGGTAGGCGATGCTGGCTTGTTGCCTTGTGCATGGCTGGCAGAGAGTCTCCTGAAGCAAGACTGATTCCTTCGCAGTACTGCACCATTTGGCATTATCACCTCATATGAATGTGGTTCTTTGCACACCTTGGACTCCTCTGCTGGGATCCATGTCTCTTCTTGTGGGTATAGGACCCTCACCTTCTGGCCAACATATCGCAGTGGTAATTCTGCACCCGCATGCACATCATGTGTGTCTTTCATCTTGTCTTGATTCTGACGTAACTAGTCTGTGATCAGGGATGACTTGGTGAGATGGAAACTTGGTAGTTTTTTTTTATTATTCGTTTGTGGGATGTGGGCATCACTCGCTAGGCCAGCATTTATTGCCCATCCCTAATTGCACTTGAACTGAGCAGCTTGCTAGGCCATTTCAGAGAGAATTTAAGAGTCAACCACATTATTGTGAGTCTGGAGTCACATGTAGGCCAGGCCAGGCAAGGACGGCAGATTTCCTTCCCTAAAGGCCATTAGTGAACCAGATGGATTTTTACAACAATTGACAATGGTTTCATGGTCACCATTAGACTAGCTTTTAATTCCAGATGTATTAATTGAATTCAAATTTCACCAACATGGTGGGATAGGAACCCATATCCCCAGAGGATTGGCCTGAGCTCTGGACTACTAGCTCAGTGACATTACCACTACATCACCAGAATCTCAGCAGGTGATGCCAACAGAATCTTAGCTGGTGATGGCAATCCGGAGTCTAATGGTGTTGCGTGAAGACGCAATAATACAACTTGGATATCTTGCCTGGTTTCTGAACACTTTTTGATCAGCAGTTTGACTGTCCTGACCATACATTCATCCATCCCATTCGAACGAGGATATCAGCGTGATGTGACATGGTTAATTGACTATCGTTCTCATATATCCTGGAACGGTTTTCCCGTGTATTGTGAACTGTTATCGGATAAAACTTCTACCAGGGCACCAAAAAGGCTGAAGATGGCACTAACAGTGTTGGCCACTGCTGTACTCCACATGTCTTGAAGTTTCTGCACAATAAGAAATTTGGAGTAATAGTCAGTCACTAGCAGGTAGTCTTCGTTGCCCACAGAGCACAAATCTGTCACTATCTGGTCCATAGTGATGGTGGTATGTCATGTGGTTGGAGAGGCTCTTTATGTCGACCAGCCTGGTGTTCCTGACATGCATCCCAAGATCTCACCACCTGGTCAATGTCCGTGCTGGATCTGAGCCAGAATACTGACTCAAGAGCAAGTTGTCTCATCCTTTCTATTCCCATGTGTCCTTGGTGGAGCTGTCCAAGTATGTCAGACTGAAGTGTCACCGGAATTTGTAGTTGGTGTCTTTTGAATAGTACTCTATTGGATATACTGATTCTGTCTTGATATGGCCAATACGTTCTCAGATCCGTAGGGATTTCCTGAATGATCTCAAGCCAGCCCTCTACAACGATTTGACATAGAGCTCAAAGTTTGGGGTCTTGATAAGTCTCTGTCTGGAGTTCTTCTCTCTTGTTTTGACTGAAGCACATGAGATCTACATTGTAGATATCCTCCAAGCTTGCACAGACTTCGTCCACCTGGAAGTCGAGTGGTATGTCTCATGCCTTCCCAGGGTTGGGCAGTCTACTTAAAGCATCTGACATGGCCATCTGACTACCAGCTTTTTATCTGACATCAGAGTTGTAGTCCTGAATCTTGATGAATAAGCTCTGGAGTCGAGGCGGTGCACTCTTGAGTGGGTTTCTCCAAATCATCTCCAGCGGCTTATAACGTCTCGACTGTGAACTCTTTCCCAAATAAGTATGTATGGAACCTGGTGATCCTGAAGACAAGAGCGAGAGGTTCTTGTTGATGTTGGAGTAATTTTCCTCTGGTGGCGACTGACGTTTTGAACCAAATATGACATGCTTGCCGTCTTGAAGAAGACATACACCAAGACCTTTCTGCGATGAGTCCACTTCTAATGTTGTTGCCTAATGACAGTCATAGTATAGAAGATATGACTCAGCTGACAGTGCTTGTTTCAACACATTGAATGCATGTTGGTGATCGCCCTGCCATAGGAATGGCGTGTCTTTCTTCAGCAATTCTCTTAGTGGAGATGCCTGCTCTGAGAAGCTCAGTATGTATGCTGCAAGGAAGCTGCTTAGACCTAGACACCTTTGGAGATCGTCTTGTCCTGCAGTGTCAGCATTGATGTCTGAGCTTGAGTAAATGGCGCTGAAAAAATTTATGCGATCTGCCTTAATGGAGCACTTTTTCTGTTGAAAATCAAACCATTGTGTCTGGCGGTCTCCATTCATAAGTGTAGGTTTCTATCATGGCCTTCTTCATGTGTCCTACTACGGTGATGTCATCCGCAATACATACATTTGGGAGTCGTTCCGTTATCTGGTCCATATACTATTGAAATATATCCTGGCTGACCAACAGCCCAAATGGTAAATGGAGGAAATAGTACCTGCCAAAGGGAGCTCAGAATGTTGTTAGCTCTTGCAACTCTCTTGAGGAGTGTGCGGATTAATATCCATTTTTGCGTCAAATTTGGAAAAATGTTTCGTTACAGCAAATGTTGGGTTTAACTCTTCTAGCATTGGTATCTTACGAGGACATCTCTTTAAGGCTTTGTTTAGCCTCCTTGGGTCTAAACATAGTCAAATTTAACCATCCTTCTTGATTTCAGTAATGATGGAACTGTACCAGCCCTGTGTGATGGTGCACTGGTCGAATGATGCCTTGGTTTTCCATTCCGTCCAGTTCCATCCTTAACTTTTCTCAAATGCGCACGCTGCATTTTCGTGGTAGGTCAATTGACGGCATAGCACCTTCTTTAAGGTGTAGGACTGCATCCCCGTGGGAATTTCCAATCGTGTCAAACTGTTCCAGGTACAACCTCTGGGGTTCTTGTACCGATCCAACAGGTGTGCACCTGTTTTGACTGATGTGGTCTTCTGAGTGGGTCAACTCATGGATGGTGACCATGTTAAGTTGGTTGCACATCAGCAGCCTGCTACTGCTGGTCCTGATACATACACTGTGTAGAATATCTGATTAGACCATGTTAACTCATTGTACCTGCATTCCAGGTCTAGGGAACCTACGCACTTCATTGTCGAGTCATTGTCTGCTGTAAGCTTCACACTTGTGGGTTAAACCACAGACTTCCATGTCGCATGGTACATGTCTTTGAGAATGTAGAAAGGTAGAGTGTTGGTAACTGCACACGTCAATCTTCACCCTCAATATTTGCCGTCCAGCCTTATTGGGGCAGACGATCTGGAGTGTTGCAAAGCTTCTGTTTTGTTAATGGAATGGACCTGTTCCACTAAGATGTTCATGTGAAATAGCTGTTCACCTGTAGTGTCTTCATCTTAATCCACCTCATCCATTATGGTCATGTGTTCCCTGTTTCGTACATGGGACTATGCTTTTGATGATCCCTAGATGGGTCTTGCCTCCCTTCGTCTCTCGGTGGTGTACTTCTGCGGTTTGAGTGTTGCCCGCTTTGGCTTCTCCCTGCATTCCTGCTGCTGGACCATGACCTAGTGCCCTGTAAGCCCATATGCCTCACACATGTCTGCATGTGCCAGTTATCTACGCGGTTGGTGGAAGAGCCCGTAGTTACTGCACACCTTGTTTTGCCTGGGTGCTGTGGATATTGTGCCAACAGGTGCTTCGGACCCTAAGGCTCACAAACACTATCTCCTTGCAATAATTGCCTCATATCTGCGTCTGTCCTACAGTAAACACTCCATGCCGTGTCCCTTTGACTTTTCCTGGAGGTCTTTCTGGAATTTCTCAATTGGAAGGAGGCGATAACCAACTTCATAATTCATTCCTAGAGTTCAGTATCAGAGAAATCGCATTCTTTTGCTATCTCACTATATCGATTAACACAGTTATCCAAGCTCTCATTGGCCTTCTGTCTATACCATATGAGTTCCAGGCAGTGTACTCTGAAAATGACTTTAATCTTAAGCTCATTTTCTAATGTTGTCCATAGCTTTGATGGATCCTCCTGGTCAGCATCAGCTAAACCAGAGGTATTGATTCTGCACAGACCTTTATTTCCTATGGTGATCAGAATTTTTATAGCCTTTTTCTCTGTATTCAGAACCTCTGATTTAGGAAGCATAGTTCAATCCTCTGCTTAAGCAGTTTGAACTCGCCTGGGATATCAGGTGTTTTCCAGTCCATTTCTGGAAATCTGGCTGCCATTTCCTAAGCCTTCTGCTCTTTTCTTCCCCGGTGCAGCAAACCTTGCTTTAAAAGTTGCAGCAAGCTGTGATGTCTGCTGAGCAGGAGCCATGCCCTGAGCTGTGTTGCTGCAGCACAGGCTTGTAAGCTTGTCGGTGGGAGGGGCTGTAGCATCAGGGTCAGCTAATGGTGTGCAAATGTGGCGACGGCGGGAAGGAATATGCTCCAAAACACAACGCTGCACTGATCTCATCTGCTGAGAACACCGTTAATTTTGTCTTACCGGCTAGGGGCAAAACCAGGAGTGCACACAAATCACCTTCGATCTCTCCTCACACCGTTGCTCTCCCATTGTGAGAGCTGTGATCTGGTCGCAGTGTTTCAGGTCGGCCTTCTGACTTGAGTTGTCATTTTCAGCTGCTGATCAATGCTGTCGACTCACTACCGTTTCCGCCATATTGTATTATCTCTTTCTGGATTAATAATACAAACAAAAGCTGAAGGGCAGGCATAGGCATTGATCATAGAACTTTAATGGAGACTTGTTGTTACTTCAGCTAACACGTGCTAACTGACTGTGCAAGAGAACTGGATCACATGATATTTCATCACTTCGTCTGATGACATGCATATTAGCATAAACATATATTTAAATGATTATATTTAACATACTAACAAATACACTATCACAACATGAATGGCAGAATGACGAATAGCTGCCACCTGAAAGCAAAAACAAGAGAAAAATGAGAGGAAAACCGAAACCTACAAAGGAAAAGGAAATAAAATGGGAACAGAGATTGCAGTCTGAAATTGTTCAACTCAGTGTTGAGTCCCAAAGACTGTAAAGTGCCCCATTGAAAGATGAGGTGCTGTTTCTCGAGCTTATATTGAGCTTCATTGGAACACTACAGGCCAAAGACAGAGAGGTCAGTGTGACAGCAAGGTGGAGAATTGAAATGACAGGCAACCGGAAGCTCAGGCTCATGCAATCTACATTTGGTATTCCCAATGTAGTGCAGAACAGCGAATATAGTATACAAAATGACAAGTAATACACATAGATCATTGTTTCACCTGGAAGAAGTGGTTGGGTTCTTGGATGGTGAAGAGAGAGGAGATAAAAGGGCAGGTGTTGCATCTCCTGCGCTTCCAAGGAAAGATGCCATGGGAAGGGGAGAGTGCGTTGGGGATAACTGAGGAGCAGACCAAGATGTCACAGAGGAAATGGTCTCTTCAGAATGCTGAAAGGGGAGGGGAGGGGAAAATGTGTTTGGTGGTGGCATATGCTGCAGGTGGCAGAAATGGTGGAAATGTTTGGCAGGCCTGCTAATGCACTAAGCATCTCAGTGAGTATGCTGATCAACATTCTCCGATATGCTGCCCCATCAAAGTCCACACCTGAGTCCCTGTAGCAGAACTTGTGTGAGACCTCGCTCTCAGGTGAGCTGGCACATGAACTATCCTTTCCCCCTGGCCTGACTGAAGCACACTCATGCCCGATGGCTCATCATGTGCAGATCCTGACTCTATGCTACCCTCTAAGAAATGCGCAGTGCCAGTATCTGACCTGGTGGCTGTGAATGTCAGATGAAGTGACAGTGCTTTTTCATCCGTGGTGTGGTTCAGTTTTCGTACTTCCTTCTGAGGCCACAGTGGCTAGGCAGCAAATCAGGAGGGAACGGTTGTAAGGGAAGAGGGTTAGGGTGAAAAGCAAGAGGTCCATGGTCACACCATCAGTAGTTTGCAATTATTGGTAGGTGGCAGGTTCAGAGTGAGGAGGGATTTGAGAAGGCACATAAGGCAGGAACATATTATCACCCTCAATGTGCTCAGCAACGCCGGATGCAACAAGCTTTGTCACAGTTGGCTCCACAATGCGGAGCTCAGGAGGTGGAGGTGTGCCCGACCCCTTCTGGTTCTGCTCTGTTTCCTTCAATTGTGTGACCTGGCTGGACCACATAACAGCATAAGAAATAGGAGGAGGAGTGGGCCATTCGGCCCCTCGAGCCTGTTCCGTCATTCAATAAAATCATGGCTGATCTGATCCTGGCCTGAACTCCACTTCCTGCCTGCCTCCCATAACCCTTGACTCCCTTGTAGGTCAAAAATCTGTCTAACTCAGCCTTGAATATATTCAATGACCCACTCTCCACTGCTCTCTGGGGAAAAGAATTCCAAAGATTAACGACCCTCTGGGAGAAGAAATTCCTCCTCATCTCTGTCTTAAAAGGGAGACCCCTTATTTTGAAACTGTTCCCCCCCCAGTTCTAGATTCCCCACGAGGGGAAACATCCTCTCAGCATCTACCCTGTCAAGCCCCCTCAAAATCTTATACGTTTCAATAAGATCACCTCTCATTCTTCTAAACTCTGATGAGTATAGACCTAACCTGCTCAACCATCCCAGGATTCAGCCTAGTGAACCTTCTCTGAACTGTTTCCAATGGAATTATACCCCTCCTAAGGAAGGAGACCAAAACTGTATGCAAAACTGTACGTAGGTGACGTTTCACCAATGCCCTGTACAGTTGTAGCAAAACTTCCCTGCTTTTATACTCCATCCCACTTGCAATAAAGGCCAACACTCCATTTGCCTTCCTAATTATTTGCTGTACCTGCATACTAACATTTTGTGATTCATGTATAAGAACACTGAGATCCCTCTGTACCACAGCATTCTGCAGTGTCTCTCCATTTAAATAATATTCTGCTTTTCAATTCTTTCCACCAAAGTGGACAACCTCACACTTTACCACATTATACTCCATCTGATAAATGTTTTGCCCACTCACTTAACCTATCTATATCCTTTTGCAGATGCTGTGCCTTCCTTACAACTTGCTTTCCCACCTATTTTTGGATTGTCAACAAATTTGGCTACAATACACTCGGTCCTTTCATTTAAGTCATTGATATAGTTTGTAAATAGTTGAGGCCTCAGCACTGATCCCTGTGGCACTCCACTAGTTACAGTTTGTCAATCATAAAATGCCCCATTTATCCTGACTCTCTGTTTCCTGTTAGTTAACCTATCCTCTGTCCATGCTACTATATTACCCCAACACCATGAGTTCTTATCTTGTGTAGTAGTCTTTTATGTGGCACCTTATCAAATGCCTTTTGGAAATACAAATACACTACATCTACTGGTTCCCCTTTATCCACCCTGCTTGTAACATCCTCAAAGAACTCTAATAAATGTCAAACACGATTTCTCTTTCAAAAAATCATGTTGACTCTGCCTGATTGTATTATGATTGACTAAATGTCCTGCTACTACTTTCTTAATAATGGATTCTAGCATTTTCCCAAGCTCTCATCTGCTAAAACTGCTCATAAGTCCAGGATGGTCATGGAATGCAAAGATAACCCCCAGCTTCTTTTCTCTACTGCAAACTGTCATCTTAAACCCCTCTGGCCAGTCTCTTCCACCCTCACCTTCAACAGTAGTGTGTAATAAGAAGTGGGGTGAGGCCTATTTAGGACAGAAAAGTGATATATTCTTACAGACAGAGGAAAAGTTTAGAATACTTTATGAGTACTTTGTATTAGTGTTTACTATGGAAGAGGATGCTGACAAGATATTGGTAGAAGCAGGGATGGTAAAGGTAATAGATGGGATGAAAATTGATTGGCAGGACGTACTGGAAAGGTTGGCTATGCTTAGAGTGGATAAGTCTCCTGGTCTGGTTGGCTTGTATCCTAAGTTGCAAAGGGAAGTGGGGATGGAGATAGAGGAAGGGCTTACAATAATCTTCCAATCTTCCCGAGGTAGGGGAAGGTACCAGAGGATTGAAAATTGTCAAATGTTCAAGAAAGGGTGCAAGGACAATCCTAGTAACCACAGGCTGGTCAGTTTAACATCAATGGTGGGTGATGTTTTAGAAAGAATAATCAGGGACAAAATTAACAGGCACTTGGAGAGGTTTGAGTTAATTAAGGAGAGCCAACATAGATTTGTAAAAGGCAGATCATGCTTGACAAATCTCATTGAATGTTTTCTTGAAGTAACAGAGAACGTTGATGAGGGAAATGCAGTGGATGTTGTCTATATGGATTTTAAGAAAGCATTTGGTATCTCCAACACAGAAGTCCTCGAGGCGGCCAACATCCCCAGCTTGTACACCCTACTGAGTCAGCGGCGCTTGAGATGGCTTGGCCATGTGAGCCGCATGGAAGATGGCAGGATCCCCAAAGACACATTGTACAGCGAACTCGCCACTGGCATCAGACCCACCGGCCGTCCATGTCTCCGCTTTAAAGACGTCTGCAAACGCGACATGAAATCCTGTGACATTGATCACAAGTCGTGGGAGTCAGTTGCCAGCGTTCGCCAGAGCTGGCGGGCAGCCATAAAGACAGGGCTAAAATGTGGCGAGTCAAAGAGACTTAGTAGTTGGCAGGAAAAAAGACAGAGGCGCAAGGGGAGAGCCAACTGTGCAACAGCCCCGACAAACAAATTTCTCTGCAGCACCTGTGGAAGAGCCTGTCACTCTAGAATTGGCCTTTATAGCCACTCCAGGCGTTGCTTCACAAACCACTGACCACCTCCAGGCACGTATCCATTGTCTCTCGAGATAAGGAGGCCCAAAAGGATTTGATAAAGTACCACCTAAAAGGCTGATTAACAAAATTGAGGCACCACTTGCAAGTTCCCCTCCAGGCCACACAACATCCTGACTTGGAATTATATTGCCGTTCCTTCACTGTCGCTGGGTCAAAATCCTGGAACTCTCTTCCTAACAGCACTGTAGGTATACCCAGACCCCAAAAGGACTGCAGTGATTCAAGAAGGCAGTTCACCACCAACTTCTCAAGGGCAATTAGGGATGGGCAATAAATGCTGGCCTAGCGAGCGACGCCTACGTCCCCCAAATGAATAAAAAAAATAAGAGGATCAGTGTCAACTTGAATTTAAAAAAATTGACTTAAGGACAGAAAATAGTGAGTTGTGGTAAATGGTTCTTTTTCAGACTGAAGGATGGTAGACAGTGTTGTTTCCCAAGAGTCAGTGCTAGGACCACTGCGCTTTTTTGTTTTATATATATATATAAATGACTTGGATATTGGAATACAGAGTAACATTTCAAAATTTGCCAATGATACCAAACTTGGACGTGTGGCAAACAGTGAGGATAATACCAATTGACTTCTTCAGGACATAGATAGGCTAGCAGAATGGGCAAACAAGTAGCAGATGGAATTTAATACAGAGAAGTGAGGTGATGTACTTTCACAGAAGGGATACAGAGAGGCAATATAGACTTAATGGCACATTTCTAAAAAGTGTGCAGGGACAGTTCTTTGAAGGTGGCAGGACATATTGAGAGAGCAGTTAGCAAAGCATATGGGATGTTGGGCTTCATAAATAGAGGTATTGAGTACAAAATCAGAGAAGTTATGCTGAACGTTCATAAAGCTCTGGTTATGCCACAACTGGAGAATGTGTCCAGTTCTGGTCACCACACTTTAGGGAGGGTGTGAAGGTCCTTGAGAGGTTTCAGAGCAGATTTACCAGAATGGTTGCAGGGTGAGGGAATTTAGCTACAAGGTTATGTTGGAGAAGCTGGGGTTGTTCTTGGAGCAAAGGAGACTAAGGGGAGATTTGATAAAGGGGTGCAAGATTATGACAGGTTTAGATAAGATAGACAAAGAAACAATGTTCCCATTAGCTGACGGTACAAGGACTAGGGAACACAGATTTAAAGTTTGAGCAAGAGGTGCGGGGCAATGTGAGGAAATATCTTTTTATGCAGTGAGTGGTGATGACCTGAAACTCACTGCCTACAAGGGTGGTAGAAGCAGAGATGATCAATGATTTGAAAAGGAAATTGGATAGACACTTGAGGGAAATAAGCTTGCAGGGTGACGGGAATCAAGATGGGAATGGGACTGACTGGATTGCTCTACAGAAACGGCAAGGACTTGATAGGCCAAATGGCCTCCTTCTGCACGATAATGACTCTATGTCTCTGTGACAATGAGTGTGAGGATTTCATGGACTCCTTTGTCATTATCATCGAGACCAACTGATCAGCTACCTCTGCCATGTTCCTCCCTTCTACTAGCCCATTTGGCCATACTTCCTCCAAAATTTCCTCTCCCCTAGCCCCGAACTCACTTCTTTCTCTAGTTTCTCTCTTATCTCCCCTCGTGCCCTCTCTGAGCTCATCTTGTCCATGAGACCCACCTGCTGCTCTCGCAACCCTACTCCCACTAAACTGCTAACCATCCAACTTTCCTTCCTGGTCCCCATGTTAGCTGATATTGTTAATGGTTCTTCCTCTTCAGATGTTCTTCCTGTCTCCTTTAAATCTGCCGCCGTCATCCCCTCCACACAAAAAAAACCCTTGACCCCACCGTCCTTGCGAACTAGCTCCCATCTCCAACCTCCCTTTCCCTTCTAAAGTCCTTGAATGTGTTGTGACCTCCCAGATCTATGCCCATCTTTCCCATAACTCCATGTTTGAATCCCTCCAATCAGGTTTCTCCCCTGCCACAGTACCAAAATGGCTCTTATCAAAGTCACAAATGACATCCTATGTGACTGTGACAAAGGTAAACTTACCCCCTTCATCCTTCTCGATCTGTCTGCAGCCTTTGACACGGTTGACCACACCATCCTCCTCCAATGCCTCTCCACTATCGTCCAGCAAGATGGGACTACACTCACCTGGTTCCATTCCTATCTATCTAACTATATCCAGAGAATCACTTGCAATGCCTTCTCTCCCTGCTCCTGCACCATTACCTCTGGTGTCCCGCGAGGATCTATCCTTGACCCTCTCCTATTTCTCATCTACATGCTGCCCCTCAGTGATATCATCTGAAAGCACAGCATTAGTTTTCACATGTATGCTGACGACACCAAGCTCTGTCTCACCACTACCTCTCTCGACTTCTCGCTATTGCTAAATGATCAGATGCTAATTCGACATCCAGTACTGGATGAACAGAAATTTCCTCCAATTAAATATTGGCAAGACTGAAGCCATTGGGATGAATCGTATCAGCCCTGTAGGGATGGGCAATGAGGCGGGTGGGAGGGGCCCACAAAATAACGAGGGAAGGCACAAGATGGAGTGCCTGTCGCCTTCCCGATGTGGTTCAGTTTTATTGAGGGTGGGGAAGGGCAAAGATTGCCTTCTCATCCAGAGAGCAATTGGTATTTTACCAGCAGCAGGGAACCTTTCACCATGTGGGGAGGTTGCCCAGTAAAACCAGGTGGCCTTTCTGTGGCTGGGGAGGGGGCCTCCTCTGTGGGCAATCTGTGGCCCACAGGCAGCTCCCAGCAGCGAAGGCTACCCCTCCGCAAACAAACCCCACCACCCCCTCGCCAGGGCCTGCCCCACTTACCTGAGGTCCGGGGCTCCAGTACTGCCTCCTGGTGCCGGGCCTCTTGCACTACTGGCAGTGGCCACCACTCCCAGTGTAGCTGCTGGGACTGCTGAGGTGCCAGTCCTCTGATGGCTGGCAGCTTTTGGGGGTGGGACCCCTGTCCTTAAGGAGATGGGGACCCCATGGACGGGCAGTAAATCAGAACAAAATGACAACTAAGTTTCTATCCCTAAACTGGAAGGCAGAAGACTTCCTCATTGAATTTAAATTATTCAGACAGTGAATGGGACTGTGTTTTCTTGACTTGGCCATTGCTGAGCCAGATAGACAAGCAATTAAAGTTAAGATTGCCACTGGAAATGAAGGCCTCCATAGATTAAATACATCTGATCTTTTGGAGGATGACTTAAAAGACCCAAGTAAAATATGGTCCACACTGGAAGATCAGTTGAAAGTCAAACTCAACTTCAAAATACACCGTCTCGAGTTTATGTCGTTCCAGCAGCAGCCAAAGGAGACAATAGACCAACACGTGAGTTGATGTAGAGATAAGGGGTGTGATTGCAATTTTTCTGAGGTTGAGCTAGCTGACAGAATTATCAAGCTTGTGATAGCTTCCACCGCCATTGAAGCATTCTAAAAAGACACACCACGGAGGAATGCTGTGAGCAAGCTGCAGGATGAACTGATGACAGCGTGCCTTAGCGGAACTGAAACACCAACTGAACTGAAACAAATTAAACAAAGGATGTTAGAACTTGAAACACAGAATGAAACCAGCAGTAACCAGCTATGTTGAGCAGAGAAGAATTACTTGACAGGCAAGAAAAAAATGCAAGACACAACTGAAACCCAACATTCCCACCAACAGTCAAAACTGTGAGACTATGGCAGCCAAAAAATAAACAGTTACCAGGTTGGTATCATTAGACCTCCAATACCTTTAGAGACTTGTAAATTTGTTGCTGCATATTTTAAACATGTAACACCTTTTTCACTCACTGTATTATAAATAGTTCTGATTATTTTATGGCACATTTTTAATTTAGAAAAAAAGGGGGATGTTGCAGTATCGCTTTAAGGGGTGTATCTGAAACAGCTGTCCATCACCAGTCAGGATGCGATGTACAGACGCAAGTGATCTCCAGGCAGTTGTTGAAAGCAGCTACAGAGACAAGATAGTGGCCTGCTACCCGATCCGAACCCGACGGGACCCAACGACATGTGTTGGGTTCGGGTCGGGTCGGGCCCATCTTCAGGGTATGCCAAAGACTTGCGGGTTGATAGGTAAATTGGCCATGGTAAAAAAAAATTGACCCTAGTGTAGGTAGGTGGTAGGAGAATTGAGGGAAGGTGGGGGTGTGAGAGGGAAAATGGGATTAATGTAGGATTAGTATAAATGGATGGTTGATGGTCGGCACAGACTCGTTGGGCTGAAGGGCCTGTTTCGGTGTTGTATCTCTCTGTGACTCTATGACTATGGCTTTCGGGTTTGGGTCGGGTTGGGCCGAGTCCAGGTCGAGTCGGGTTGGGTCGGGCCGGACACACACGGTAAGTGCTCTGCTGGTAGGTATTGAAATCAAAAAACTTACCTGAGCTGGGAGTCCGGGACAAAACAGAGTCTGCGCAGTGAGCGAGTGAGGTCACTATGACGTCATCGTGCATGCGCTGCAGCTTCCTGGAGCTTCCCAGTCGGAAGGTAAGTAAAGGGATGGTCGGGTCAGGCTTGGGTCAGCTCGAGTCGGGGCGAGTTTGGGTCGGGTCGAGCTCGGGGCGTGTTTGGGTCGGGTCGAGCTCGGGGCAAAATCAGAGGGACTCGGGCCAGGTCGGGCTCGGGTCCACTGTGGTTCAGTTGAGTTCGGGTTGGGTTCTTTTTTCCCGACCTGAGCAGGCCTCTAAGACAAGATACGTTAACCTACTTTCCCAGTATTGCTGTATATAAGTTAGTATCTTCAATAAAAAACCCACCTTTTAGACTCGCTGATCTTATCTGTATGATTGGTGTGTTTGTATCAAGAAAGAGGAAATGCAACACATAACATTGCCCAGCTTTGGCCCTGTTTCTGCTCACCTGCTGCTGAACCCTCATTCATACCTCTGTTACCTCTAGACTTGACTATTCCAATGCTCTCCTGGCTGGTCTCCCACATTCTACTCTCATAGCCTTGTGACCATCCAAAACTCTGTCTTAACTCACACCAAGTCCTGTTCACCTATCACCACTGTGCTTGCTGACCACTTTGGCTCACGGTTAAACAACATCTTGATTTTAAAATTCTCATCCTTGTTTACAAATCCCTCCAGGCCTTGCCCCTCCCTATCTCTGTAATCTCCTCCAGCACCACAACCCTCCAAGATATCTGCGCCCATCTAATTCTGACCTCTTGTGCATCCCTAATTTTAATCGCTCCACATTGGTGGCCATGCCTTCAGTTGCCTAGACCCCAAGCTCTGGAATCCCTTCCCTACATCTTTCCATTTCTCTACTTTGCTTTCCTCCTTTAAAGCACTCCTTAAAGTTTTTGGTGTTTGACCTAATATCTTAGGTGACTTGGTATCATATTTTGGCTGCTAGGAAATGCTGGTAGGTGAGTGATGGGGTTGTGGTGCATAAAACAGCATGACAGGTTGGTGGTGCAGTGGGTATGAGATGTTCTTTGAGGATGCATTCACTGACCTTAACCAACCTTCTTGCAGCACTGCTGTCAGGCCCTCGGGACCAGATTTCGGGTGTTGACTTCCCTGCTCCCATTTCCTTGAAGGCCACTCCCCAACCGACAGAAATATGGCCTCGTTCCTCCTGTCAATCTCCATTATAAAGGACTCCAGTGCCACATCCATGAACCCGGGAACCCTTTCTTTTCCTTGGTGCTACATGTATTCTGCTTTCAATTGCAGCCAATTCCAGTTCAGGCAGTCAGTAGCAGCTTCCTTCCAGTGAGTGCAGCTCCAGTGAGTGCATGCTGCTTTTAAGAGTTGGAGGCTAGATGCAAAGCATGCTAGCCACACAATCTGTTAGGCCCTCTGTTGAGCGTTCTGTCAGTAGCACGGTTCGCACTTGGCTGAATGCTACTACCAGGCAAATGAGGAGGTAGCACAAAGTTTACATGCTGCCCGCCTAAGCAGTCCTGGGTGTAAGTAGATCGCGCATTGCAAGCCCCAAGCCTGAAAACGGGTGTAGACAAATTTTTAGATCTTAACATAGAAATATAACATTTAATGTTGTAAATTATTGTAATTGAGCTCATTAAATGTATGCTTTCAATATACATCAACAAGCATTTCTAACTGAAAGGTAATCGTTAGGAATCTGTATATTATTATGTTGTAGCATTTGAAGCGGTAGCTTGATATAAATATGACAATGTACTTTGAATTTTTAAACTGGTTCAAATAATATTCTCTAATCAATATATTACCTACTGAAGGCAATGCACTGTTGCTGCATTTTGCAGATTGACCTTTCAGCTAAGAATCCTTGCAGCTTAGACTAGCTTTTCAACATAATCTTCAAGGGGACAAACTGTTGTAGAAAAGATTGGCGTAAAGGCAAATTTAATGAAAGTGAAGCCATGTTCAATATGAACATTTGCCTAGTTGCATGAGCCGAAGGAATTTCAATTTTGAAAAGCTGAGGCTAATTATGTTCAAGGTACTAGCTGATTTTCCACTGTCTCTAATGGAAGCTGTACAATATCAGTTGAGATAAACATTGATCTGATTGAAATGAAAAGCAAGGCAACAAAATCAGTGGTTTTAAAGAAGAATAATTTTGGAACCAATTATTTTTTTCTTTAAAACCATTTTTTAATTGCCCTTTTGAAGAAAAAATACCATATCAAATCGCACAGCATATTATCTCATAACATTATTTCTCTATAGAAATATGGGAATGTTCAGCACTGGAAAGGACCAGTTACCCTTTCCCTATGCCATCATATGGCCTCTGCAGTCTTAATCAAAATACCTTACCCTGGACTGCAAGTGACTGCCCAACAGTGGATAAGGAAATTTCAGGGAGCTCTGGAGGGAGGGTTTGGAGAAAGACGAGATTGTTAGAGGACCAGCTAAGAGATGCTACAGTCAACAGAAATTACAACTGAGGAACTGTAGGAGGTTAAGTCCAGCAGCAGTAGACGTCTTTAGGTGGGAGTAGCCCACAAGGCAGATATTTTCTGCTCAAACAAATTATCTTTACTGACCAGGGAAAGCACACTGGCCAATCAGCTGTCTGAGAAAAGGTCTGGTAAATGACCATTAAAGAGAGAAAACAGCTGAGAGATATACCAGCTGAAAAATATGTCACTGCAAAGAGAGGTGACAATTACTCCAAAACGTGTTATACATTTTTAGAGGTGGCAATCAATGTTCTTTCAAAAAATGTTGTATTCCACATAACTTGGGCAATGCAACACAAGAAACCAGGAAAATATAAGTGCACCCTGTTCGATTAGCACCTTTTCAGAGAGGGACGAGCTTGCCCTTCATTATGTCTCTCAGGCCATATTCAGCTCTTTGGGCCACAGTGGAAGCTTAACCTCAGGATCTGTAAAGAAATATGCAAATTTATACCTTTTAAGGTTTACCATAAATTTCAAAACAAGTGACTTCACTCATGTTTCTTTAGGGCAGGGAGTATTTTTCTACTAGATATTGATTTTCAAAGTTCACTCAAAACTTGTGTGTTTTTGGACAAATTAATGAGGCGCTTTTACTATGCAGCACTCCTCACTGGGGTCACTGAATTACAGAATCACCCTTGACATTATTTGCATTTAACTTCCGACATGAGTTTCTTTTTCTGTAGAAAGCACCTTTTTGCCTATCAATATAGACTGTTTAGCACAGTATTAGAGTGAGCTGCTGCATCACCAACAATGCACATTACACTCCTCCCTCCAGCCAATTATATTCACTCACTAGGTTATAGTAGCCTATTTTCAGATTGTAAATATAAATGTGCACAGATGACATAGTCAACCTGCTCTAATTAAATGAGAAACTATTAATTTTAAAAGATCTTCCATTAAAAACAAAATTCTCTCAGAAATAAGATTTCTTAATGATACAGTAAAATGTCATCGTAATCCTTCCATCTAGGCGAGATGATGGACATGTAGTAAATCCATTGGCAATGGGCTAGTTTCATATGGTGGACTTTTGCTAATTGCTGAAGAGACCAATCTATGAGAAGCAGGTTCTGCCACAAGTGACCCATATGAGGTGGTTATCAGGTTTGGTTGTGGGGTGCTGTTTTCGGCATTGGCACCAGCTGTCAAGCTGCTGTAGCCACTGGTCATCATGGTGGCACACACCGACCCCAGGTAATGTTGCCATTTCCCTCTGTTGTTAGCTTCTCCCATGTGTGAAAATCGATGTTTGGGGCTTTCATGTCACGCTTGCAGGCACCCTTGAAAAAGAGCTTTGGGCATCCTACTAATCCTCTGACTCTGGATACCTCCCCATACAGGATATTCTTGGGAATGTGTCCATTTTCCATCGTGTGGACATGTCCAAGCCAGCAAAGCTACCTCTGCTTGAGGAGTGCTAGCGTACTTGGGAGATTTGACTTCTCAGCACTTTGTTGTCAGGCTGTGAATGAAGGATGACTTAAAGATATCAAGAAAGGAAGCTCAACAATTTTCATCTTGGATGCCATGGCGCATTCTTAGCATCTCATGGAAGGACAAAATCATGAATGCAACAGTCCTCTCAAAGGCAAATAAACAAAAAAGTACATATTTTACAATTGCATGATTAAATCTGTGCTTTGCTTCTCTAATAGCTACCATAAATGTTCCATGCATGTTTCTCTCTGCCTGTGCTACAGTTTGAAATGCCTTCTGAAGTAAACAAAAATGAATAGCTTTTATTGAAATTTTTTTTTTGGAAACCTATTGAAATTAATTGTCCAGTTTGTGTTTAAATAATTTTGAAAAGTACACAAACAGAAATATTATTACACACTGTTACGGAATTGCTTCTATTTTTTCTGTAAAATTTGTTTTACAAACTTATATTTGAATTGTGGACACTGATTCATCTGGAATATTGAAGCGATGGCTGAACTTTGTGTTTTTTTAAAAAGGTGTCACCAGAAGGTTCCTGGATTTGGCTAGTAAACAAGTCTTACTGGAAGGCACCTGTCGGTGGATAATCACCCAGCAGGGGTTGTTTTTGACTTGGGGAGATGTTTACGAAGAGGTGACAGGCCAAGATTTATAGATGTCAGAGACTTGACTTCTGGTTTTAGTTTGAGTTTGAACCATTACAACAGACAGTTGCTTCTTGCCTGCCAGAAGAAGAACAGCTCAGTTGTCTCTCTTGAAAACAAAAAAAAAGCTATAACCAAAAATCCCTTTTATTTTCCCGGTTAACCGGTAGGTATGTATGTACGCGTTTGTGTGTGTGTGTGTGTGTGTGAGGGCTAAGATAAGTAAGGGGCTTTAATATTTCAGTTTGTGTGTATGTTTTTCTTCATTAATGGTTAAGAATTGATTTATAATAAACTGATAATTGTGTTGCTCAATAAAGAAACCTCGTTGGTGTGTTTTATTCTGGGAAAAATAGAATGTATGTTTGACCCTATCGGTAAGTGATAAAATGTAAATATATGCTGTGACCTGTGGAGAAGTGGGACTAGAATAAACAGTGCACTCCTCCCGCCTCATTCATAACAACCCAAAGACACAATTAATTTTTCTCAGTGGAAAAATCAAACACAAATAAAAGCTGCCAGAAGAGGTATTACCAGAAATAACCTTTGCATTTGAAGTTTGAATTTTATCAGTCCCTAGATGCAGCGGGTCACAGTGGGGTGGCCCGGAAAATGCTAGCGGGAGCGGCCCACCTTGACCCTTGACGTCGAGAAGGCCCTGCCAGATATTAGCAGCGGATGCAAGGCCTCAGTGCGGCCCCGCACCACTTGGTGTTGGGGCCTTCATTAAAATATTAAAATGATGATAATTAACATTCAAATTAACTTTCCTGCCGACAGCAGCCATCCCACGCCGATTTTACAGCTCATCGGCCGTGACCCGCGTGCCATCGGAACTCAGTTGGGGTTCCGAGGCGAGACGCTGGTGGGGAGGGGGGAGGAATAAAATTATCAGGGCAGGAGGGGCGGGGAAGCGGGGAAAACTATACTGATTGGTTGTGGAGATGGTCGGAAGGGGTTGAAGGGCAAAAGTGAAGACGTTGGGGGTGGGGGGGGGGTGCAAGTTGGGGTTTGGAATAATGTTCATGCTGTTCATATTGCACTAGAAACAAACATTGGGGGAGGGGTGGTGGGAAAGGGCCTCCAGCATTTATTTCAATTTCGACAGTCACTGCAACAAAATATCACTTTAAAAATTAAAATCGCTTCGAAGGGCTTGAAGCTCTTTAAAAATAGCGCTGGCAGCTGCGCAGTGGCGCCAGACGCCGTTGCCGGGGACACAGCGGCCGCCCCCTACGTCATCAGGGGGTGGCCGCTCCGCCCCCTTTATTTAAATGAGCCCTCGCATGTAATATCGCGGTGGCTCTTCCATGTCGGAAGGTCGCCGCATTCACAGCGCGCAGCCGCGGAGCGTGGCGCACTGATAAAATTCAGCCCGCAGACCTTTTTTTTAATAAATCACGATATAATGTTTACTTGAACAAATCTTTTTAGATGTTCTATCCAGGTTTTCTCCAAAACAACCAGACGCCATTAGAAGTGGAGAGAAACATTGTTCCACTTGATCTGGCAAAATGCTACTGAAACATCTTAAGAAAATGTGCAGAATGCGTCTACTCAGACTTCAGGCATCTGTCTGAGTCACAGCTTTAGGCAAAAATATTCTCAAATGGCGACTTTTGAGAAACTGAGGCCTTCAAGTAAAAATATTAATGAAAGTACCTAAAGATGCAAAGGAATTTTTTTTAAATTATATTTAAAACCCTATTTTGGACTGACAAAATTGATGGATAACTTTTTTTTTCATTTGGATTCCGCTCTTTCACCTTTCATTTTATTAGTAGGTTCTCGACAGGCCATTCATTAATAACAACTTGTATTTATACAGTACCTTTAACACAGAAAAAAAACATACCGAGACACAGTGGTTAGCACCGCAGCCTCACAGCTCCAGGGACCCGGGTTCGATTCCGGGTACTGCCTGTGTGGAGTTTGCAAGTTCTCCCTGTGTCTGCGTGGGTTTTCTCCGGGTGCTCCGGTTTCCTCCCACAAGCCAAAAGACTTGCAGGTTGGTAGGTAAATTGGCCATTATAAATTGCCCCTAGTATAGGTAGGTGGTAGGGAAATATAGGGACAGGTGGGGATGTGGTAGGAATATGGGATTAGTGTAGGATTAGTATAAATGGGTGGTTGATGGTCGGCACAGACTCGGTGGGCCGAAGGGCCTGTTTCAGTGCTGTATCTCTAAACTAAACTAAACTTCACAGAGGCATAATGAAACAGAAATGCCAAAGTTGGAGATGTTAGGAGGGTGACAAAAAGGTTCATCACAAAAGTCACAAGGATGGTCTCAAAGGAGGAGAGAGAGCTGGACAGATGGGGTACAGCACATTCAGAACTAACTCGAACATTGATTTTATAGGCGGATACCAAATGTGTCCAAGGAGTACAAATAATCAAAGTGAGGGCGGTGTGACTGGGGATAGCTGTGCAGCAGCAGGCCAGTATGGACACAGGATCAATAATGCCAGATAAGGAGAGAGAACAGCATCAGTACAGGACAGACTGAGGGGCTGGAGAAAGAGATTGGGTCTGGGAGTGATTTGGCAGACTGGTCAAGTGATGAGGGGAGAGAGAGACTTGTGATACTGAGAAGGGCCTGAAAATCAGGTAGCAACATCAATGGCTATGGCACAGTGAAATGAATTTTAAGATTTAAAATTAAAAGCATAACAATATACAATATACAAACCCCGTTAAAGCATCTAGCTGCTAAAACTCTTTTCCTGCCCAGAAAGATTTGCTCCACAGTGTCACCCAGTGGCTACAGCCTGCAACTACAGTTAGATTAATTATATAATTTTGTAACAGTAGTCACATTCATGGAAAAATCCAATTATAAGCATTATTGGGTTGGCAGCATCAGGTATGGAAATAATTCATATGGAAAAAGCCATAGGGAATTTTGACATGGGACTTCAATGGAAAGATGACAGGAAGCACCATGTTTATTATTGTAGTGGAATGTGATGTAGTTGTTGCTAGGTAGATATGTAAATAGACTGTAAGCATCGTTACAGGATGTGATGACACAGATTGTATAGAGCCTCGTGTGAGGAGTATTGTAATGGCAGCCAGAGTTGATAGACATTTGTAAATAAACTCCAGTTACCTTAACCAGTCTACTATCTTTATTCCGTACAAAGAGTATAATAGCTTGGATGGTGGCAGCAGAAAAGCAATCGTAGAAGAGAAGAAACAATGACATTGAAAAAACATAAGAAGATGGAAAAGTCATTGCCCTTGCCAGAGGCCTTTGAGCGGGTAGTAGGTCCGAACCAAGGCGAGGTGTGGCTGAAATGGATCTGGAGGTTCGAGAGGTACCGTTCTGCACCAGGTTTAGCACAGAGACCAGACAAAGAGCAGATCAGTACATTGTTACATGCCATGGGGGAGTGTGCAGAAGACATTCTCATAACCCAAGGAATCGATGAAAAGCAAACTACTTATGCTGAAGTCATAAAAGCTATAGAAGAGTAGTTCAAGATCAGGAAAAGCGCACCCAGAGAAAAGGGGAAAGCGTTGAATCATCTATTAATGACCAATAGAAGATTGTTGAAGATTGCGAGTATGAAAGCTTGCGTGAGGAATTGATTCGAGATAGAATCACAGTCGGGGTTATTTGCGATGCACTGTCAGATCAGCTACAGTCGAGGGAAGACTTGAGTTTACAAAAAGCCATTCAGCTAAGCAGACAGTGGGAGGTTAGAAAATACAACCAACCCGTAGGTCAAGGGGTTGGGGAGAGTCCGATCTCAAAGACATTAGACTCAGTGGAGTTTGTGAAAAAAACAAAACGGAATGGAGGGTCGATTAGGCTTGTATTCGCTAGAGTTTAGAAGAATGAGAGGGGATCTCATAGAAACCTATAAAATTCTAACAGGACTGGACAGACTAGATGCAGGAAGGATGTTCCTGATGGCAGGAGTGTCCAAGACCAGGGGACACAGTCTAGGATAAGGGGTAAACCATTTAGGACTGAGATGAGGAGGGATTTCTTCACCCAGAGAGTAGTGAACATGTGGAATTCTCTACCACAGAAAGCAGTTGAGGCCAAATCATTAAATATATTCAAGAAAGAGTTAGATATAGTTCTTAGGGCTAAAGGGATCAAGGGATTTGGGGAGAAAGTGGGAACAGTGTACTGAGTTTGGATGATCAGCCATGATCGTATTGAATGGTGGTGCAGGCTCGATGGGCCGAATGGCCTACTCCTGCTCCTATTTTTCTATGTTCCTATGTTTTTCTATGTTACTGTTCTATCCATTAAGGAACCATGGCTAAAGAAGGGAAGCTTTAGAACAACAAACAAGAAGCTATATGAGCCTGGAGGCATAGAGCTGAAAGAGAATGACTTTAAGTTGCAAAAATAAAGAGATTCCTGAAATGCTCTATATTATTAAGAATCAGAGTTGTTCATTACTCAGCAGGAAGGCTTGTGTCGACCTACAACTGATTTGTAGGGTAGAAGAAATTAAGGGACAAGAGGTGAGAGAACCACTTATGTCATTTTCGTTTCCGTCCAGACCATGGGAGCATCAAGAAATGGATCTCTTTGAGCATAAGGGGAAGATGTTCCTTATTGTCATTGACTATTACTCGAGATGGGTTGAAGTTAAGCTACTACATGGCCAGAGTTCAGAGGTTGTGATCAAATCTTTAAGAGAAATGGAGTAGCCATATAAATACCGTGGCTACGAGCGCAGGTCAGAGGCTAGGAATCCAGTGGCGAGTAACTCACCTCCTGACTTCCCAAAGCCTGTCCACCATCTACAAGATACAAGTCAGGAGTGTGATGGAATACTCTCCACTTGAGTGTTGTTGGAGCTGCACAGCATTTTGTGATATCTGACAATGGGCTGAAATTTGCAAACAAAAGTTTCAAAGTGTTTACTGAAACATATGGATTTGTTCATGTCACCAGTTTACCAAGGTACCCTCTGGCCAATGGAGAAGCAGATAGAGGTATACAAACTGTTATTGAAGAAAACCAAAGATTTTCAACTGTTAAGCTATCAATCTACACCACTTCAGAACGGGTCAGACCCATGTGAATTATTAATGGGAAGAAGATTGAAGACACAACTTCCTATACTCCAAAGTACAATAAAGCCACGAATTAGTGCAGAAGACTTGGAAAAAGTGAGGGAGAGAGAGGATAGAGAGCAGTCAATTCAAGCTGAGAATTATGATAGATGCTGGAATGAGAAAACTGTCAGACATCCAACCTGGAGAATCAATTTGGGTAAAAGACCAGAGTCAATATGGAGAACTGATAGAGAAATCACCATATACATTGTCCAGACTGATCAGGGGATGATAAAAAGGAGCAGATCATTAGTAGCAGTTCCACAGAAGAAACAAATGGAAGAATTTTTTTTAAAATTCATTCCTGGGATGTGGGCGTCGCGGACTAGCCTCTGACCTGCTCTTGTAGCCACGGTATTTATATGGCTACTCCAGTTCAATTTCTGGTCTTAGGTGTTGTGACCAACACACACTCTACTCTTAAAGAATCCACAGAATCTGATTGGTGAAAGGTATATCAATATTTTATTCACATGTTAAATCATCAAAGTACAAGCTCTCACTACTTGCACAATATACTACCCATCAAGATACGAGGTGATCAGTCTCGGACTTGCGGTTGCTGTTCTGTTCTCCGAGCCCCTGGCTCAGGGTATCTTCTCGAATGTTCTTCCCCAAGGTTCTCGTACCTTCCTCTGTTTCAGTCAGGGGTTAAATCTTGTTTCTAAGACCCGCCCCTTTTACTTACTCATAGAGGTCTGGTATAATGACATAATGATAATTCCTTATTTGGCTCAGTGAGAACCTGTTCAAAACTTCACAGTTTACCATGATCTATTATGAGTTTAATCATATCTGGTGTCCATGACGACCCCTAGTTTCTGGGATCCTCCTCAATACCTTTTCTATAATCATATCTACAATTCCTTGGCCATCTGTGTGCTGTGGCCTCTTTTACCCATCCTCCATTCAACACACTATTCATTGTTGTGTTACTGGCCCTTTTGTTTTAATTAAGTTCTTATGCGTTTTTGCTATATGTGTTTTTACTGTATATGTTTTTACTGGGTCTGCAGTCCCCCCTTTGATCCTGCAGGGCCAAACCCAAGGGATCACACTCTCATGTCTCTTAGGTAGTACACTTGTGCAATTACAATTTCACTTTCAAAGCAAAAGCATAAGCAGTTAAAGAAAGCATAATTTAAACATCACTATTACATAATCAATTGTGCGAACATAATACAATTTAATTCTTAGAGTGCATTGATCATTCATTAATTCATTTTGAGTATATATGAATCAGTTACACAATTACCCTTGTGCAGCATAACTAATTGTCTATCTTTTATAGGGCAGTTCGAACACTGATTGCCTTTAAGGTAGCTGTCCAACCTGCATTCATACATCCTCTCACATCGCCTAATTAATTTCTTAAGTTTCCAAATTAAGTAGGTCACATATAACACCATGATACCCAAAACCACTATCAGGACATGGGAGATAATTCTAAACCAGGGGTGTATCTGCACGTTTGACCCCCAGTTCCATAAGTCCTCCCACCAGGTAGAATCATTTATATCGTCAATCTCATCTTGTAGCATCTTCGACTGTTGCTCCAGATTGTAGTACACTACAGCAATGACTTCTAGCCACTGTCTCTCTTTACCCAAGTACGTGGACAATGGCTGAATAGTATATTCATGTTCCCGGAGGTAATTTGTCAAGTTCTCCTTAATACTTTCTGTCACAGTTATCGTTTCTGTCTTTCGTTTATGTAAGTCTACCAACTCCATCTTCCCTACTCTGGTTGGTATTTGTGAGTTGAAACAAAATGTACTGTTGCTCACCAGACAAGTCCATACTGGTATTCCAAATCTGAAATAAAAACAAGAAATGCTGGAAATACTCAGCAGATTAAATTGTCCACCTGGTTTTCCAGACTACACTCAGACAGTGTTGTTCCAACTACCTCTTTTCCAATTTCCACAACATAGGGTAAAATATCAGAGTATTTTATGTAATCTTTTCCCCTTATCATCCCTATATTTTCTACTTCATATAATTGCATCCCCAACTTATCTCTCAGAATTAGCGGTATTCCCAACACTACTCAAATACTCATAGATCCTGTATTTACACACTCCTGACCTTTCCATACCTTAAGTTTTCTGAGTTGGCACCTGGTAATTTTATCATTTGTGTGACTAGCTAAGTACTCCAACTGGGTGTCATTTATCCAAACTGGCACCTGTCCCGCATCAATTTGCCTCAAATTTTCCTTCGTTTGTTCCAACATCCACGGACCATATGTACTGCAAACACTTTCATTATTTGAAATGTTATGGACCTCCTTTACCTTTTCTATTATATCATTAATAGTATGAGCATGACCTTCCAGTACTCTCACCAGTCCTGTCGCTGTTTTCGTCAAATCCTGTCCTACTTTAACTACACCACTCTGTGCCTTTTGTTCCTTTTTCAAAATATCCTTTACTAGCTGACTAAGAGTTCTAACCTTCTGGTCCACATTTTCCAAATCTATAGTATTGACAATTGAAGTTCCCGTATTAAAGACGGTGGCTACGTCATTCACTAAACTACATTTACGCTTCTTTCCCTTTATTATTCCTTCATCACCAAATTCTTGTCTTAGCAATTGTTACAGTAGTACCTTGTACAACTCTCGGGTCTTCCCAGGGCACCAGTCAGGTAGCTGGTTTTCTGAGATATTTAATATTACCGGTACCAACTCATGCTGTATATTATCATATACAATTTTATCAGTTTTTATTATCGCAAGTCCATTTTCTGGTCCTGCAGTTAAGGCAGGGCAAGGGAGACCAGTCACTTGTGGCTGCTGGGTCGTAACCTTACTCATCGGTAATTCGGATGTGGGGGTAACCGTGGGGGTTGGTGCTTCTCGCCCGTTTAATCTCACGACCTGGAATAGGAACTGTCCTTTTTTATTTTTCCCAACACATTGGTTTCTACAGTCTTTATCATCACACTGCCGTACAGGGAACTCAGGGGTCCCCCTGGTGGGTCCCTTTTGGGCATTCAACACATACCCACTGTCCTATAGTAACGTCTACAAGAAAGACCCACCACAATTCATCCCTGAGTCTGGGACTTCCATCCTCCTGTACATGTAATCCACATCCTGTCTGCCTAATCCCGACCTCCCCTGTAGAGGAACCATCAATAAAAAAGTTTGAGTGCTGGTTTGATTGCTGGAAAATTTTGAGAGCTGGTTTGATTGCTGGCTCCTTCCCTTGTACACTCCCCAATGATTTTGACACAAAAGGTCCCTGGAGGGCCTTTGCTGTCAAAACCTGACACACCTGGTAGATTAAATTGTCCACTAAAATAAAAGCAAAATACTGCGGATGCTGGAAATCTGAAATAAAAACAAGAAATGCTGGAAATACTCAGCAGATTAAATTGTCCGCCAGGCACATAGTAGTTCTTTTTCAGGAGATTATATAAAGGGGCTGGCTTTAAGGCAAATCCATCAGTAAGGTTCCTGCGATACCCAACATGGCCCAAAAATGATCTCAGAGCCTTAATATCTTGTGGTAGGGGGAGTTTGAGGATTGTCTGTACTCGCATCTGCTCTATCTCATGCTTTCCCTGTGTTATCACTATTCCCAAATAAGAAACCTTTTCTTTCAATATCTGTGCCTTTTTCGGGTTAACTTTCACTCCGACCTTCTCGAGGAAGGTGGAATATCTACGGACTATTATGAAATCCCTGGGGGAGACACGTCCAGGTGTACTGTTGTCCCTGGAATGTAAACGCAGATTTATATTGACACTCTTGTGCCAGTGGTATGGACCAGAACCCATTGCTAATGTCCAACACAGTAAACCATTTAGACTGTTTTGTTTTTATTTTAAACTTTGATTGTCCTCTTAAATGTCAGATAAATTTCCCTTTGAGTGCTTTAAATAACCACTCATATCAATTAAATTTTGTTTATTGATTCCAATTTCTTATGCCCAGACTTGGTGGTATTATTTTTTTACATTAAAGACAGAAGTGCTTGCAACTATCTCTCCTTCTCAAGCCCTTTGTCTCATTGATAAAGATGCTGTGAAATTTGATGTCTGCAATTAAGTTCTTAAATTGTTAAAGCTGCTGGATCTCTTGCTGTGGCATCAGTTCTCATGTGGCCTTGGAACCTACTGTCACCTGCTTAAAAAAACCCAGAAAGAATCCATTGTGGCTTTGCCCCTTTGCCCAGTGGGTTAATTTGTCCAATTATATCTGTCAATTTAGAAATTTAAGATTTAATAATGTCCAATATATATAAATTTTACTCTCAGCAATGCAAAAATTGTGTGGGGGATTAAATGGAAAACTATAGCTGCAGCAGGGTTAATTTCTTTGTTTGTCTCCAAGGGGACGGAGCAAAACATTCTCAGCTGCGTCACTTTACGTAACCTTTTTTTTGATTGAAAAGAATTACACTCCATCTTAAACTTTTTAATCTTTTTGGTATCCTTAGGGTTTGAAAACAACAAAATAATTAGCAACATTATCAACTTCAAAGGAAAGCATCTCCATCAGGAAAGACAGCATTTTAGATTAAACTGCAATTGTTTTCAAACTTTTAGCATTGTAAGAGGTTTCTAATGCCAAGATTTTGTTTATAACAAAGATGATTCCAAATTCCAATTCACTGCAATAAATATTTAAAAATCAAAACTGCCAATGTTATATGAATGAAGACTCCTCCAAAACTTGACATAATAAACTTGAAAGTTCATTGTGGTCACAATGACCTCCGACAACCACAACCATCTTCCTTTTTTTTTTAAGGTATGAGTTTTCCCCCGATTCCCATTGACTCCAGTTTTACTAGGGTTCCTTGAAGCCATACACAATCAAATGCTGCCTTGATGTCAAGGGCAGTCACTCTCACCTCACCTCTTGAGATCAGCTCTTTTGTCCATGTTTGAACCAAGGCTGTAATGAGGTCAGGAGCTGAATAGCCCTGACAGAACCCAAACTGAGCGTCACTGAGCAGGTTATTGCTAAGCAAGTGCCACTTGATAGCACAGTCGACGACACCTTCCATCACTTTACTGATGATTGAGTAGACTGATGGGGCGGTAAATGGCCAGGTTGGACTTGTCCTGTTTGTTGTGTACAGGACATACCTGGGCAATTTTCCACATTGCAGGGTAGATGCCAGTATTGTATCTGTACTATAACAGCTTGGCTAGAGGCGCGGAAAGTTCTGGAGCATAGGTCTTCAGTACTATTGCCGGAATGTTGTCAGGGCCCATAGATTTTGCAGAATCCAATGCCTCCAGTCGTTTCTTGATATCACACGGAGTGAATTGAATTGGCTGAAGACTGGCATCTGTGATGCTGGGGACTTCAGGAGGAGGCCGAGATGGATCATCAATTCCGCACTTCTGGCTGAAGATTGTTGCAAATGCTTTAGCCTTATCTTTCGCACAGATGTGCTGGGCTCCCCCATCATTGAGGATGGGGATATTTATGGAGCCACCTTCTCCAGTTAGTTGTTTAATTGTCCATTTAAGACTGGATGAGGCAGGGCTGCTGAGCTTAGATCTGATCTGTTGGTTATAGGGTCGCTTAGCTCTGTCTATTGTATGATGCCTATGGTGTTTGGAACACAAGTAGCCCTGGGTTATAGCTTCACCTGGTGCTGCTCCTGGCATGCCCTCCTGCATTCTTCATTGAACCAGGGTTGGTCCCCTGGCTTGATGGTAATGATAGAGTGTAGGATATGCTGGGCCATAAGGTTACAGATTGTGGTTGAGTACAATTCTGCTGCCGTTGATGGCCAACAGCACCGCATGGATGCACAATTTTGCATTGCTAGATCTGTTCGAACTCTATCCCATTTAGCACAGTGGTAGTGCCGCACAACACAATGGAGGGTATTCTGAATGTGAAGGCAGGACTTTGTCTCCACAAGGACTGTGTGGTGGTTACTCCTACCAATACTGTCATGGACAGATGCATCTGTGGCAGGCAGATTGGTGGGGTGAGGTCAAGTATATTTTTCCCTCCTGTTGGTTCCCTCACCTCCCACCGCAGAGCCAGTCTAGCAGCTATGTCCTTTAGGACTCGGCCAGCTCGGTCAGTAATGGTGCTACCGAGCCACTCTTGGTGATGGACATTGAAGTCCCCTACCCAGAGTACATTCTGCGTCCTTGCCACCCTCAGTGCTTCCTCCAAGTGGTGTTCAACATGGAGGAGTACTGATTCATCAGCTGAGGGAGGGCGGTAGGTGGTTTCCTTGCCCACGTTTGACCTGATGTCATAAGACGTCATGTGGTCTGGAGTCAATGTTGAGGACTCCCAGGGAAACTCCCTCCCGCCTGTATACCACTGTGCCGCCGCCTCTGCTGGGTCAGTCCTGCCGGTGGGACAGGACATACCCAGGGATGGTGATGGCAGTGTCTGGGACATTGTAAGGTATGATTCCGTGAGTATGACTATGTCAGGCTATTGCTTGACTAGTCTGTGGGACAGCTCTCCTAACTTTGGCACAAGACGGTGCCTAGGTCAATGCCGGGTGGTCCGTCCAGTTTCATTCCTTATTGACTTCTTAGCAGTTAGATACAAGTGAGTGGCTTGCAAGGCCATTTCAGAGGGCATTTAAGAGTCAACCACATTACTGTGGGTCTGGAGTCACATATAGGCCAGACCAGGTAAGGACAGCTGATTCCCTTCCCTGCAGAATTCATAAACCAGATGTGTTTTTACAACAATCGATGATGGTTTCATGGCCATCATTAGACTAGCTTTTTAATTCCAGATTTTTATTAATTGAATTCAAATTCCACCTTTTACTGTGGTGGGATTCAAACCCATGTCCCAGAGCAATACCCTGGGTCTCTGGGTTACTAGTCAAATGACAATACCACTACCCCACCACCTCCCCAAATTCAAGAGAATCAGTCATCAGAGAGAGCTGATGAACTGAAGATGCTGCAGTCAACAGACAACCCAGAGGACAACCGAGATAGAGAACTGGAATCATTGAATAGTTCACTTAAATACAGGAAAATGAAAAGGAAGACTTAAAAAAACTCAAAACCTCAAACATCTTCAAGTGAAAGGTGAACACGTTGCATCAGAGTCATGAAAACGCCACAGCGTTACTTAACCTGATGAATGAAGTCAGAGACTTGTGGGGAGATACAGTAAAATGTGATGTAGGTTGTTGCTAGGTAGATATGTAAATAGACTGTAAGCTCATTACAGGATGTGATGTCACGGATTGTACAGAGCCTCATGTGAGGAGTATTGTAGTGGCAGCCATCGATGATGCACGTTTGTAAATCCAACTCCAGTTTCCTTAACCCACAGACTAATATCTTTATTCAGCATAAAGATATTACAATTAATATTTAAATTCTGGCAACTCAGATTGAAATGGAGGTTTTTCTTTCTCTAAGCTCAAAACGGAGGAATGCAAGAATAGATAGATTCTTCTTACCAAGAGTTACTTAAGTTATAAGCTTTGTTTAATCCAGGATGATTAGGAAAGTATGTTTAAATGCAGATCTATGTATTAAGGCATCAGCCGCTGAGCAGACACTTGGATCGGGTGATGCTGGTCCAGGGCAAATCATTCCACCATGGATAATATGGGTGGGCTGCAGGCATCAGTCGCTATCCGGGAGGCAGCTCGGTCACTTGTGACAGCAAATTCTGTTGGCTGGACTGTTAATTTTGGAAGTGGGGAGCATGAATGGTGACCAGCAGCAGTCTGTGGTTTCAATGTGGAGCCAGGAGGTGCACTCCTGTGTCCTCTGGCTCCACATTCCGATAAGTAAGAAAACTTTAACCTTACCTTTTGGGTTGCAGCCTCCAGTGTTTCCTTTCAGGACCACTGTGCACCAGAGAAAGAAAGAAAGAAAGACTTGCATTTACTTAGCGCTTTTCACAACCACTGGAGTCTCAGAACACTTTACAGCAAAGGAAGTACTTTTGAAATGTAGTCCCTGTTGATATGCAGGGAACGCAGCAGTCAGTATGCACACAGCAAACACCCACAAAAGGCAAAGTGATAATGACTAGATAATCTGTTTTTTGTGATGATGACTGAGGGACAAATATTGGCCAGGCCACTGGGGATAACTCCCCTGCCCTTCTTCAAAATAGTGCCATGGGACCTTTCACGTCCACCTGAGCAGGCAGATGGGGCCTCAGTTTAACATCTCATCCGAAAAAACAGCAGCACTGACAGGGCAGTGCACCCTCAGTATTGCATTGGACTGTCGGCCTTGATTTTTGTGCTCAAGTCCTGGAGTGGGACTTGAACCCATATCAAACTGATCAAAGCATGGGCCATGGCCAATACTGCAATCAGTTGTGATTGGATGTCACAAAGGGGCTTGAATCAGGTGTTAGGCTCCCGAGTTGCATAAACCTGTATCAGACGAGCACCCTGAATGACTAGAGTGCCCCAACCAAACTGGGTCCCACAGTACCAATGTGTCACATGGAAAAACCTTAGGCCGCTAACTCTACTGTAAATTAAGTCAAAAGGGTCTCATCCAACACCTGTAGCAATTGGTCCTTATATTTTAATTTCATTACATACGCCTGCATTATTTTCAGAACAAAAAAAAGTTATTCATTTTGCTATTCAGTTTAATGGAACTCAACAGGTATTTCCACATTCAAAAGCTCACTAGTTCAGCAATTACTTTCTCAGTCAGAAGGAAGGACTCTTTAATGAAGGCTATATTCCACACATTTTCACAAAAAGTGGCACCACACTTAATTGCATGGTGTGTCAGGAACTTCAGAGAATTTATTCTCCAAGGAAGGAAAGTAGTTTTTATCAGACAGATGTTTTAATGGAGTCTGTATATTGTATGAATAATTACATTGTCTTGTGTTTACAGTTTTGCCCACTCTTAAAAATTCAGTGTATTTGGTTTAGGCCGAAATAAATAATGCAGTTATTTTAATCCGTAATGGTGAGTTTCTGACTTGTTATTTCTATATTTGAAATGATAGATGTGGTGAAATTACAGTTTACAATGTTGATGCAAAATAAGATAATTGTTAACTCTGGACAACGTAACCTAAGAAACACTGGGAGCTATTTTCTAGTTCCAGTGCTGATGCAATACGACAGGAACCCTGCAACCTTTCCAATTGCCTGAGTTCAATGTTCCAGGGCAACCTAATAGATGGACCGGTATTTACCAGTCAGCTAATTCTACATTTACTGCTGTACTGTGCCAAGCTTTCACAATTTTTTTCATTGCTTACCATGTATACCCATATTCCAACAGGGCACAAATTTGAGCTGCAAGAACATCCAGTAATAGTCGGCAGAAGCCACCTCTCTTACTGCCACACCCAGAAGGAGCATT
This sequence comes from Heterodontus francisci, assembly GCF_036365525.1. Lineage (NCBI taxonomy): Eukaryota > Metazoa > Chordata > Chondrichthyes > Heterodontiformes > Heterodontidae > Heterodontus > Heterodontus francisci. Next base: position 166,015,500 of record NC_090375.1, on the reverse strand, counting down.
AAAGTTAGATCCCAGAACACACATTTCATGCACTATCACCAAAGGGAAGTATTGTATATACACGTATTACTTTCAGGTTATTAAATTTGTGTCTACTTTATTTCAACAATGATGAGAGTGCTTTCTTCTGATACAGCAGCTCCTACTCTGCTATTGACTCCTCTCCACAGACTCTAGTTATGCCTATCAACATGCAAAAAACATTGATAACCTTGAAAGGCCCTACAGGGTTGAAGTGCAACATGTCGCTTAAGCAGTCTCAGTATCTGAAGTGCTTCTTTGAGGTGTTCAATAATAACTCTACTCCTTGTATGGGACTTGTACCATCACTCAGCTGCTGATAGTAGTCACAATAGTATCACAAGTCTGGGTTTTAGAGGGTGTCGCCTAAGAACCATCCTTTCAGTAGCACTGACACTGAGGCTAGTTTCAAAATGAAGGAAGCAACCATTGCCTCCAAAGTAAACATTCATTGTTGTCATTCATCATTGCCAAGCTGCATTTGACGTGACAAAAACCTTGCCATTTTGTAGGATCCTTGGATGGCAACACATATACCATCAGTAACACTTTGCAATACAGAAAAATGATAGCACACTCTCAATCCAGTGTTGGTTTTCCATGCGTAAAATTATGAAGGCATTTATTTCACCTCGTAGACTATTTGATACATCTGTAGAGTGTAGATGGACTGATCTTGCTAACACAGTGGCACAGTGGTTAGCACCGTAGCCTCACAGCTCCAGCGACCCGGGTTCAGTTCTGGGTACTGCCTGTGCGGAGTTTCCAAGTTCTCCCTGTGACCGCGTGGGTTTCCGCTGGGTGCTCCGGTTTCCTCCGGGTGCTCCGGTTTCCTCCCACAGCCAAAGACTTGCAGGTTGATAGGTAAATTGGCCATTGTAAATTGCTCCTAGTATAGGTAGGTGGTAGGAGAATGGTGGGGATGTGGTAGGGAATATGGGATTAATGTGGGATTAATGTAGGATTAATATAAATGTGTGGTTGTTGGTCGGCACAGACTCGGTGGGCCGAAGGGCCTGTTTCAGTGCTGTATCGCTAAATAAAATAAAATAAATCTCTTGGGGTATAAGATATTGAGGGCTGTGTATAGTTCATTTCAGGTCACTCTTCCTGCTTGGTGTAGCACGTGCAGCTTGCCACTAGAGGGAGTCGATATTAAAGGTTCAGTTTATAGCAGCAATCCAGAAGGTTGTGCCATGTGTTTCTTCCAGAGATTTACAATAGCAGATCTACAATGAGAAAATTTACAATGGCTACAAGGACAAATTATGCATTTTTCTTATTCGTTCATGGGATGTGAGCATCACTGGAAAGGCCAGCATTTGTTGCCCATTCCGATTTACCCTCGAGCAGGTGGTGGTGAGCCACCTTCTTGAACCACTGCAGTCCATCTGGTGCAGGGACACCCACAGTGCTGTTATGAGGGGAGCTTTCAGTGACTTATTGACCAGGACACCCAGGTACATCTACACTTTCTAATCTCTTACCATTTAAGAAATACTCTGCCCGTCTGTTCCTCCTACCAAAGTGAATAACCTTACTTTTTTCCACATTATATTCCATCTGCCACATTCTTGCCCACTCACTAAGTCTGTCCAAATCCCCTTGAAGTCGCTTTGCATCTTCTTCACAACACACATTCCCACCTAGTTTTGTGTCATCTGCCAACCTGGTCCCCACATCCAAATCATTGATATATATTGTGAACAGCTGGGGCCCAAGCACTGATCCCCGCAGTACCCCACTATATTCTTCTTCTTTCTTTGGCCTCCTTGTCTCGGGAGACAATGGGTGAGCGCCTGGAGGTGGTCAGTGGTTTGTGGAGCAGTGCCTGGAGTGGCTATAAAGGCCAATACTAGAGTGACAGACTCTTCCACAGGTGCTGCAGAAAAAAATGGTTGTTGGGGCTGTTACACAGTTGGCTCTCCCCTTGCGCTTCTGTCTTTTTTCCTGCCAACTGCTAAGTCTCTTCGATTCACCACACTTTAGCCCCGCCTTTATGGCTGCCTGCCAGCTCTGGCGATCGCTGGCAACTGACTCCCACGACTTGTGATCAATGTTACAGGACTTCATGTCGCGTTTGTAGACGTCTTTAAAGCGGAGACATGGACGGCCAGGAGGTCTGATACCAGTGGTGAGCTCGCTGTACAATGTGTCCTTGGGGATCCTGCCATCTTCCATGCGGCTCACATGGCCAAATTTTAATTTCCCATGTGCTTTAATTTTGTTAACCAACCTCCTGTGGAGGTCTTTATCAAAAGCCTTCTGAAAATCCAAGTATACCACATCCACCAACTCCCCTTTATCAATTCTGTTAGTAACATCCTCAAAAAAAAACTCCAACAGGTTCGTCAAACATGATTTCCCATTCATAAATCCAGGTTGACTATGCCCCAATCAGATCATGTGTCCATTTATCACATCCTTTAAAATAGATTCTAGCATTTTGCCCACTGACTGATGTAAAGTTAACAGGTCTGTAATTCCCTGTTTTCTCTCTCTCTCCCTTCTTAAATAATGGGATGATGTTTGCGACCTTCCAATCAGCATCAGAATCTCTAAATTTTGGAAGATGATCACCAATGCATCCACTATCTTCATAGCTACCTCTTTCAACACTCTGGATGTAGAACAACAGGTCCTGGGGACTTATCAACCTTCAGCCCCATTAATTTCTCCAATACAACCTTCTTACTAATAGTCATTTGATAGTACAGAGCTTGAGTATTGCTGAAAATAGAGACATGTTGTCGAAGCTTTTTGTCTTGCACTCTTCAGGACAATCCGCAAGAATACCAATGTAAGGTATTGCCCTGATGAGTGCAAGACAAAAAGCTTCGACAACATGTCTCTATTTTCAGCGATACTTCTTACTAATACTAATTTCCTTCAATTACTCATTCTCCTTAATCCCTTGGATCTCTAATTCTGGGAGATTTCTTGTATCTTCCTCAGTGAGGACAGACACAAAGTAATGATTTAGCTTCTCTGCCATTTCTCTATTCCCCATTATAAATTCTCCTGACTGCCTGTAATGGACCCATATTTGTCTTAGCCAAACATTTCCTTTTTATGTACCTATAAAAGCTTTTACAGTCAATTATATTTTTTCCTAGCTTACATTCATATTCTATTCTCCCTTTTATCAGTTTCTTCGTCCTCATTTGCTGTATTCTAAAATCATCCCAATCTTCAGGTTTACGACTATTTCTGGCAACTTCATATGCCTTTTATTTTAATCTTATACAATCCTTAATTTCCTTTGTTAACCACGGTTGACTGCCTTTACTTTTGGGGTTTTTGTGCCTTGAAGGAATGTATAGTTGCTATAAACTATGTAATATTTCTTTAAAGACTATTCATTGCCTATGTACTGCCATACCTTTTAATGTATTTTCCCAATTCACCTCAGCCAGTTTGCCCCTCATACCTTCATAATTGCCTTTGCACCCTGGCTTCAGATTGAACTACATCACTTTCAAATACAATGTAAAATTCTATCATATTATGATCACTCCTCCCTAAAGGTTCTTTTACAAGATTATTAATTAGCCCGTCCTGCATAGACTTTAAACTACATCCCTTCCACCATTCCCTACACCCATGACATTAATTTGACCCTGTTCCCCCACCTCCTCCCCCCGGCACTGATAAACTAACCCCTCCCCACCAGAGTTGTGCGCCGTTTACTTGGATGGGGATCCGAGGATGTGGAAATGCCAGCTGCCGGGCCGAAGATCACAGCAGGACATCGGGAGGCGAGGCAAGTTTATTTAATTATTTTAATTGATTTAAATATTCAAATTGCAGTCCCACCACCCAGCGGGAGGGTGGCCGCCACAGTGCTTTGCCACCACCAGGAGGATCGGGCCAGGCCCTGCCAGCGTCAAAGCTCGTGGCGGGCCTTATCGGGGCCATCTTCAGGCCCCCTCCCCCTACACATGGATCCGGATGTCGAGGGCTCCTTAAAATCCAGCCCCTCCGAGATGTTTGATTCAGACCCTATCTATTTGTTTAGGTGGCTGTTAAAGATCTGGTTGCACCAAAGAGCATTTAGTTTTCCCAGCCAAAAACTACCCCTCAACCATTACAAACATTAACTGGCTATTCATCTTGTATCTCAGAAAATGTCATTGCACTTTAAAGTAATTCATTGTATGAAGCACTTTAGGATATGATGACATGCTACATAAATGCAAATCTTTGACTGCAATAAAAAGCTCAAAAATAAAGACAAAAATAAGAAATAATCTGAAAATAAATTGTAAGCAACAGCATGCCAGTTTACAGCAATACTTGAGAGTGCTTCTGATGCACTGCTGTATCACATGGGATTATAAAATTAAAACTAGAGTTCAACTTTATTAAGCTCCAATTATTTTTATTTGTTTTACATACCAAAGAATGAACCTTGAAATCTTCATGTTACATTCATATATAAACCTCACTCAGTTTTCCCTGCATAGGTCAAACTATAAACAAAATGCAAGATTTCTTGCATGATTGAACATGTAAACAAGATGGTAACCAAGATGATATACAACAGAATGATACTGAAGTAAATTAATTATCTCAATAACAAACTAGAAAATACAAACATAACTAATGTACTTATTACATAACAAAGTACATCATTCCATATAGTTACCTGGAATTACTGTTTGTACTAAGCACACTGGATTGAAAATCCACAGACCTTCCAGCCATCTCGACAGGAGCTCACCAGAAAGGCTTTAAAATAGGTCTTGGCCTTATGCCAAGGATTCGGTGAGGCTTTTAAAGAGGTGGAGCCTCCATTTGCCCCAAATCCAGTGATAAAGGAGGGAGCTGGGTTAGGGACTCCCAATGCTAGGAGCTCCCACATTCCCTGCCAGGAGGATTAGCAACAGCTCATACACCAAGGTAAGATCAGTCCAGCAAATGGTTGAAGTGGAGTCCACCTGAGGGTCCAGGCCACAACTGAACCCTATATTCTGAAAGATTAGCTAAACTTTTTGACTTCTCTTCCTCTTTGCAGAAATTTCAGCCCACTTATATAGGAGGCCAACTTTTCACAAGGGGGGTTGAGGGAAGAAAGAGAAAGAGAGGATCCAGCACCCCTCAGAATCTGCGACCAACACTGCAGTTTTGGTGGGCTGATTCCCACCATCAGCATTAAAGGACATAACCTGTCCTTGAATCAGAGAAATTGCCCAGGTGGTCAATTCCTGGCAGGTAGATCTCAACAGTCAGGTCAGGATTCAGTTGTGCTGCAATGGAATCTTCACTACTATTATAAATAGTTACCATTTGAAGTTTTTTCCTAGGAAAAGGCATACTTTGATTCAAACAATCCTTTTCCCCCATATCAATACCTTTTATGGACTCTCCATTTCTTCATAACAGTTTTAGATTTGTTTGATGAAACCCCAGTTACAAACAAAATGGTTGGTATTAGAAAAACTGTCCAGTTTACCACAGCTGTTTCTTTTAAATTTTGAAAAGAATAAGGTGATACAATATTACTTCAACAGACAAGGCTATGGTTTTTCCTAGGAAGTCTTTCATGCCTTATTCTGTATAATGGAAATTTATTTTGGCGATCTAACAAAGAGCACAAAAATCCAGCATGCAAATCACACCTTCAGGCAGATTTTCAAATGATCTGCAAACCTGAGATATGACTTGGATACAAGCTATTATGGTACAGAGAGGCCTAAAGTAACTCACAGCCTTTAATTATTCTATGATAGCCAAGAGAAGTCTCCTACATCAAGTCATTAAAAATAAAGCAACTTAATTAGATTCTGAAATTAGGAAGATTCAATATTAAAACTTTTTTGTCACATATATTCTAAATTAAAAACAAAAACAAGTGCACCAGCCAAAACATATTCAAAGATAATAAATTGGGGGAATCCATTTTTCAAATGCATTTTCACTGTTCCATAACCTTAATTTCCTTTGGTGAAAAGGAACTGATGCAACAAGACTTCTTCAGCATAAGTGATGCAAGGAGGCAAGCTCATAAGCATCATCCGAGTTTCAGAAAAGCAAAATGAGTTGCCCACATTTTCTGACACTCGCAACATTGACAAATTCACAAAATAATTATTTCACAGATTATAATCTGTATAAATAACTTTTGCCATCTATATCCTAATACTGCAGTAAATACCACACAGGACAGCAACCTTGCTGTATAAGGCAGAATACAACAGGACAATAAATAAAAACTGTAATTCCAAATGGGATTTAACATGAACTTCATCTGCTTCTCAATTTTCCTCTCCTTTCAATCACTCACGCACAAACTTTACAAGACATTAGAATGAAGTTGGCTTTTAAATATTAAACAGCTTTGGACAACTAGAATAAATGGTGCTTAAAGTGGCAATTATAGCCAGTTGATTAGATGACAGTGCAATAGTCTCTGAAATATTACTGTACTTTTTTCACTTTAAACATTCTAGCTTTCTACTGCAAAAGCACAGAAAACCTACACCAATTTTAAAAATACTATAATAATTCAAAGCAACTACTACATAGTTAATCAACTGGTTATGGTTACCATTTAAAAACACTACATAAAATAGCTGTCAAAAATGTTCTAACAGCATTTAAAAATCAGCTGCATTACTGGGCTCCCAAAGCCTCCCTTCAGCTACTTTAAGATTCCCTAACAATCTCCTTAGGCTTAAGTAGGATAGCCTAGCCTAGCCTAGCTTTTCAACTGCTGGAGCTGATTGAGGCCTCTTGAACCAAAGCAGAAGAAAGTACTCAACATTTCCATCAAATTACATGCATATAAATTTCAGCTACTGAAAGAACGTTACAGTTAACAGATCCAACCCAAAGATATACACCCTACTATGCAAGCCAGAAAATATTGGATACAGACAATGTTTCAGCGTTCTCTAAACTTCCATTATAGGACATCTGAAGTCAGCTTACAAGTCACTCATTCTTCCAAGCCCATTTCTCTTCTAGTTTCCCTTTCTCTGTATCTGTTGTTTTTTGCTGGAGATCTCAGTTGTCAGTTTTTCTTCCTTGAAGTTTACTTCAGCATCACCGAACCCCACATTCATATAGAGTTATTAAAAGGTAATGGAATTAAGTAAAGGCGCAAGCAAATACGGTAGCCCAGTCTTGAAACAGGACCTCATGAGAGGCCTTTCAAATGGCTCTCATACCACTTTATTGCTAATACAACAAACATGAGACAGTAAACAGCTATTCCCTACATTCAGACTGCCTGAAAACATGATTGTTACCAAGTGTAAGCAGGCAATCACTGATGAACCTCAGCAAACATCAAGGAAACGTTTTAAAAGGGAAATAACCAATATCATAAAGGAAGGCATTTGAGGCTGTAATCCAATATCTTGGATCATGATCAAACCAGATTTTCTTTTAAAAGGAAACACTCAACTTTGAATATTAGAAGCCCTCATAGGACACAGCCTTATGACTCACTCAGATTGACATCTCAGTTTATGTACATGGAACAGCTGCTTGCTAAAGCCAGCTATACAGGGATTAATATAGACAATTAGTAATTTGTTGCAAACCAGGCATTTATTTTTTTAACACTGAAATAAAGGACAAGGTTGACAATGTAATATTGCTTTTCTTCTTCCAACCACATTAGTTCCATATGAACTTTTCCTTCAGGATCCTTATAATCAATCGCCTGCTTCTTGCCCAGGTAGCTATATCTTATGGAAGGTGTACAGACTGAATGCAAAGCTACTGGTGAGCTTACACACCAGAATGGGTTTTCTGCTTCATCCAGAATAGTCACATCCATTAAGCAACAATGCTGAAAATAAATGTAAATTCAATATAATGCTTTGAAGGTAAATAATGTCAAAAAGAAGTGCCACAACTTAGAACATCAATTTAGTAATGCTTGTCCAAAACTATATAGTAAAAATACTAGCTTGTATTTTGTGGAACAATGGGAAAGCTAGACTACAATATACTTTACAGCTCAGTATACCTCATGGCTTCAAGTAAACATGCTAGCCTAAAATTTGTAAATAATTCCCCTGCCCATTTTCTCTTCTTCTCTGCTCCATGAAGGGGCAAAGCACATGTTGGAGTATAGTTTCAGCCTGCTGGGAGTCATCAAAGTGCCATTCCTCGGGTTGAGGATCAGCAGACTGTTCAGTGACAGCAATACCCAATTAGCTGTCAGCCTTGGCTCAGTGGTAGTCCTGTCACCTGACTCAGAAAGTCATGAGCTCAAGTCCCATTCAGAGAGTCTAGCATGTAATCTATGCTGACACTTCAGTGCTGTACTGTGGGAGTACTGCATTATCAGAGGTGCAGACTTTCAGATATGTTAAATTGATGCCCTGCCTGCTCTCTTGGGTGGGTCTAAAAGATTCCACGGCGTTATGCGAAGATAATCAGGGGAATTCTCCCAGTGTTTGGCCAATATTTTTTCCCTCAACGAACTTCACCAAGCCAGATTATCTGGTTATGTATCTCATTGCTGTTTGTGGGACCTTGCTGTGTTTCCCTACATTGCAACAGTAACAACACTTCAATAAGTACTTAACTGCTGTGAAACAGGTTGGAAGATCCTGAAATAATGAAAGAAGCTATATAAATGCAAGTTCTTTACTTTCCTTTTACTCTCTTCATCCAATGCCCACAAAGAAATCAGTGAACAGCTGTCAAGGGTAGGAGCTCAGACAACTGCTCCTCACTTCAAAAATGGGGGATATTTTTGCAACTGCCTTAGGTCAAACCATCCTTCAGCTGAACAGCAAACCAATTATGGTATGATAAACAGGACATTATTTTTATTTTAAAAAACATTTAAGTTAATGAGATGAATCTCAATCATGTAACATTGTCGACTGATCTTAAAGCACCTGGGTGTGGTAGTGCTAAACTGGTCCTGATAAATGAAAGATTAACATGGATAAGATCTCAATTCTTGTACCATGCCCCAATGCAGCACACTGAATCACCAAAACTAGATACCATGGAGTGGAAGAACACAATTTAAGACTTTTATGATGCCTCTGCCTTAGCCAAGCTAATTGGAAAGATATTGAGTAAAAACCAAACACCCTTGCATTATATGGTGAGGAGAAAAAAAAACACCAGACTCCTGTCTCATACCATTAAGTAGCTAGAAAGAAGCCACATGGATGGAGCGGTCTCCTCCTATTTTTATCAGAGAAAATATGTGGCCCAACGATGGACATATTATGGGGAAAAGGCATGAAATAGAAGGAGTTCCATCCAATAAAGCCAATTTCAGGACAAAAATATGATTCCTCACACCTGTATATTTCCTTTTAGGAACTCTGTATTCCAAGGGAAGTAGAGATTTCCACTGATGGTGCTGTGTTGTGATTCTTTCTTTGAACTTATGACCGTTATTCGCAAGAAGCCATTCTGGATATATTCTAAATTGGGAAAGAGCATTTATATTAATGTTCATACCATCAGAGTTTTCCAACTTAAATGGATGTAGTAGTGATCACTGGTCTCAGGTCAGATTCATGTAATTAGAACTGAAATGCTTATTAGAGTATGTCGAGGGTAGTGACACTAAGATTATGTCCTTTTTTTTTGAGAGTAAAACGTTAGCTTAATCTCGACATTATGGCCCGATCCCACTCCCTAAAATGAAACTACTGATTTTTTTTTTGATTGAGGTTTATCACGATACATAACTGACTGACTTCACTCAGCTGTACTCACCTATTCCCAGACTCTCCAGCAGGTCTCAAGCTGATCCAGGTGCCGGACAAGCTTACATCTTAGTTTAAAAGTGGCTCGACTCTTCAGCTCTAGTCTGCTGCTCTGATCTCAATTCATCAGCATGCATATGGTCAGCACAAGGAAGGTGATTGGTACAAGTAGTGCTATTTTTACCTGGGTTTATATGCTCACGTTAACTTTCCCTTTAAAAGTCATCATGGATTTGTCACTATTTCTGATAGGGGAATCCTTTGTCGAACAGCCTGTTACATTAAAAAAAATCTTAACCTCTTCCTTCACTCATTTGGTTAATATTTATGCCCTTCAAATAGCGATTCACTGGTCAGTGGAAATATTTTCCCTACCCTCCCCCAACACCACCACCCCCCCAACACTAAACAGAACAGCGGAACAGTGACGCAGTGGTTAGCACCGCAGCCTCTCAGCTCCAGCGACCCAAGTTCGGTTCTGGGTACTGCCTGTGCGCAGTTTGCAAGTTCTCCCCGTGACCGTGTGGGTTTCTGCCAGGTGCTCCATATGTTTCTCTCACAGCCAAAGACTTGCATATTGCTAGGTAAATTGGCCACTGTAAATTGCCCCGAGTGTAGATAGGTGGTAGGAGAATTGATGGATGTGGTAGAGAATATGGGGTTAATGTAGAATTAGTATAAATGGGTGGTTGTTGGACGGCACAGACTTGGTGGGCCGAAGGGCCTGTTTCAGTGCTGACTCTATAAAAGCAAAATACTGCAGATACTGTAAATCTGAAATAAAAACAAGAAATGCTGGAAATACTCAGCAGGTCTGGCAGCATCTGTGGAGAGAGAAGCAGAGTTAACGTTTCAGGTCAGTGACCCTTAATCAGAACTTTTTCTGCTCCAATGAAAATAACCCAAATTTCTCTAGTCTCTCCTCAAACTCTCCATAGTGTCATGCAGGGCCCCACCCACCAGGAATGAGGCACAATAATTTCACATGAACATTGGTTTTTAAACTGCTACTGGAGTAAAGAAAGAGCTTGCTTTTTAAAAGAAAGCAACACCAGACCCTTGATTGGAAATACATTTACAGTGTTTAAAAGGGACAAAAGACCATTCCCTAATACATTGAATCCACAATGGATGGCTGATTACCAAATGTTGAAGGTGGAAGAGCTAGCATTCCAGGTTGACTGCTAAGATGGCTAAATACACAAACAGATGTGGTCAGACCAGTTTAGTCACATGACTAATTGACTGGTGCAGGCTTTTTTTTTTGAACTTGCCACAGAGAATTGGAATTCAGAAAGCTGTTTCCTCCTGGACTGAAAAGGCCTCTTGTAGCTGACCTGCCGCAGCCTCTCCCGTCTGCTCTTATCTCTTTCTCATGGAACTCCAAGACCCATTGAAGACACAGGAACCCCAAGAGAGAAAAGTCTCCTACAGTGAACAAGGTTTAAGAAGAATACCAGGCCCCAACGAAAAGCAAGAATTACCGACAAGCAAGGACTGGTGAGCTCGAAGCAAAGTAACAAAATAACCCGCCTCAGAGATTGCCTTATACTGTTCCACTTTATCTTTTCTTCAGCACTTTTCTGTCTCTATTTGCTTGTGCGAATCACATATGCACGGTAGAGTGGGGCACGGCCTGTATCCATAGGCATTAACCGAATTAGAGTTTAAGTTTTACTAAATTTCACTTTTCTTCTTTAAACCTAAGAAAGCCTGTTTGTGCTCATTTCTTTGCCTTATAATTGGAAAGTGGTGAACAAGGATTCACAAAGGGGGAGCTCAAAAACTGTGTGTTTAAAATAAAATCCTATTACAGTAAGACCAGGTGAAGGCTGAAAGGGAACCCCTAGACCTCTTTCTCACCTTGTCGTAACAGAAATTTGGGTGCTAGCGTCCAGAATTGACCCACAGACAAACGAGAGAAATTGGAAATGGGAAGCCAACTTGTTCCCAATCAAAAAAAAAGAGGAAGATCAATACAGGTTTTCCTGTGGTTGTGTGAGATGGAATACGAACATGTCTGCAACTGAAGTGAGTAGCACTCCAAGCCAGGATGAAGTAACTTGGGATAAGTTAAAAGCGCTGTCTATGGAGGAGTTGAGGAAAATGGCTGAGCAGTGTGGGATCACTGTACGTGGCAAGGCTAGGAAGTCTGAACCCCTAAGGCTAGTGGCCCACCAATTTTCCCTTGAATCTGAAGAAGCAGAAGCAGTGTTAGAAGTAGATCCAGACAGGGTACCGCTAGCAAAGATACAATTGGAACAAAAGAAACCTGAATTTGAGGAAAGGGAACGAGAGAGAGAGAGAGGGAGAGAGATAGAGAAAGAATATTCCAGAAAGAATCCAAAGAAAGAGAGCTGAAGCAGCTTGAGTTAACTAGGGGGCGACAGAGGAACCCCAGTGAAAGCATGGCCAATATGGAGGAGCATAATTCAGGGCTGGGTACAAAATTGCTAAAACTGGCTCAACCAATTCTAAAATTCAATGAGCAAGATGTGGAAGCGTTTTTTTGTGTGTTTTGAGAAACTGGCAAGGTAGCTACAATGGCCAGCTGAGACCTGGTCTCTTCTAATACAAACCAAGCTAACTGGAAAAGCCCATGAGGTTTATTCCTTGTTGCCAGATGAGAGACCATCAAATTATGAACTGACCTAAAATGCTATCCTCGGGGCATATGAATTAGTATCTGAAGTCTACCGCCAAAGGTTTAGAACCCTCAAAAAGCAAGCTCATTAAACCTATCTGGAGTTTGAAAGATGTAAGCAGCTGGCTTTTGACCAGTGGCTGAGGGCTCTTAAAATACAGATCAGTTATGAGACTCTCAGAGAAGTAATTCTGTTAGAGGAGTTTAAAAACTCTCTTCCAATCTCAACAAAGACCCATGTAGAGGGTCGTTCTGGTCGATGAGTTTGCTTTAACTTATAAGTCGGTTTCCCAGGAAAGAACCTTTCCTAATCACCCTCACAAATCTGAAAAGGACAAAGGGTGGGAAGGTGATCTCCACCCAGGCAGTCCTGGGAGAGAAAGGAAAGCAGGAGACAAAGGGTCCTCCTCCAGCCAAAAAGGAAGGCGCTGTGAGCAAGAGTGAGACCCGGAGACCTGTGAGCTTCCATTATAATAAGGCAGGGCATTTAAAAGCTGACTACTGGAAACTAAAGGGAAAACCAGTAGGGTCAATCAGGACACACCCACTCAGTTAAGACAGTACCCTGATAGAAAGCACAGAACAAGCTGTGGCTTTAACTGCAGTAAGAGTGCAACCTAGGAAGCTTACTAGGGCCAGTACATGATAAGTTAATAGGATTCCTGAAGGTTATCAGGGTTTTGTGTCTGAAAGGAAAGTAACCCCATACCCCTCAGGTGGGGCAAGCAAGCCCATAGGTGATTCTCAGGGACACAAGGGCCACTAGATACCTTTTACTGGGAAAAGGCCTGATATTTCCCCCAGAGAGTGTAGTGAACAGCAAAAAGGTCGTGAATGGTATTGGAGGGCATTGTATGCCTGTGCCTGTACACCAGGTGCACCTGGAGTGCGACCTAATTTCAGGATCGGTGACTGTAAGGATTGTCCCTAGTTTGCCTGTGGACGGGGTTGACCTGCTCCTAGGTAATGATCTGGCGGGGGTGAAAATGGTAGCTCCCGCAGTAGTGAAAGAAAGACCACAGGAGGTCAGAGAAACAGGGCCATGTCAGGAGACGGTTCCCTGCAGCTTCCCAGAATAGGTAATGAATCAGGTCATGATCAAACCAGCTCCCCCGAGAAGACTGCATTGGCACTGCAGACAGATGACCATGAGGTCTGCCTGTCCTAGACTTTCTTTGGAAAGTTAGGAGACCCAGGGAATGAATTAAATGGACTTTCCTTAACTGAGGCTCAGCGAGCCGACCCAGCATTGCGAGAGCTAGAACAGGCTGCCCAGTCTGAAAGTGAAGCTGAGGGTGTCCCTGATTGCTACTATTTAAAGAATGAGGTACTGATGAGGAAATGGAGTTCTCCTCGTTGACCTGAGAGGAGTGGACAGTCGTTCGCTAGTTAGTGGTGCCGCAGAGAGAAATATTAAGAAGGGCCCACGAGACTACAGTGGCTGTTCATGCCGGTATACAAAAGATCAAAGCCTGCATAAGACTGTAGTTTGACTGGCCAAAACACCACAAAGATGTGGTGAAGTACTGCAGGAGTTCCCACATGTGCCAGGCTGAGGAGAAACCCCAACCTACAGTGAAACCTGTACCCGCTACGTCCTGTACCGGTGTTAGGAGGACCCTCCAGCCGAGGGCTGGTGCACTGCAAGAGACCCCCATCGAGAACAAAAGGGGACAGGCAAGCACATGGCTGGCAAAAGTTTAGAAATAGAAGGGGAAAAAAGTGATCAAGAGGGCAGGTTAAAGGAAGTCCGGGAGGAATCCCGGATGAAAACCCCTATTGTCTGGTCAGCCAACCCTGAACATTGTGAAAAGTTAGACCCTACGTCCTTCTACGTAAATGCAGACTCTAGAAGCACCACACCAGAGTTGCTAATGGCATTTATAGGAACCTGCAGAGACAAAGAGAGACCTCTAGGGGGCAGAGAAACCATGAGGGTGATGCCTCACTTAGTCAAAGTGCCACAGGAGAGTGCAGTCAAGTCTGCACAAATACCTACAGGTAGGAGTGTCCCAACGAACAAAAGGGAGATTAAAAAAGAGTCTTCTCCCAGTCAGAGAAAAGGGGAACCACCCATCCCTGAAGTCCAAAGCCATTGCATGACTCAGCAAAGCACTGAACGCGTGTTCAGGATAGACCCGCCCACTCCCAACTCTCCTGAAAAAACATTACCTAAGCAGAAACCCAAACCCTCGGCAGTGATGGCAATGGGCAAACTGAAGAAAAGCTTCCCCAAAGAACCACATGGTTACTGGGATGCCAAAAAGGGGAAATTAAAGCAGCACTGACGCTTTAAAATTTATGAATGAATGGAAATGAAAGAGAGAAATGCATGGATTTTCTTCTGCATCTTTCTCTCAAACCTTTTAATGAAATGAGCCTTTTTTTCAAATCGCATTTCATTCCCCTGGGAGTGGAGGTGTCATGCAGGGCCCCAACTGCCAAGAATGAGGCACATTAGTTTCACCACATGAACATTGATTTTTAAAATGTTACTGGAGTAAAGAAAGAACTTGCTTTTTACAAGAAAGCAACACCAGACCCTTGACTGGAAAGACATTTGCATATTTACAGTGTTTAAGAGGGACAAAAGACCATTCCGAGATATATTGAATCCACAATGAACGCTTGATTACCAGACATTGAAGGTGAAGGAGCTAGCATTCCAGGTTGACTAAGATGGTCGAATACACAAAAAGATGTGGTCAGACCAGTTTAGTCACATGACTGACTGTTGCAGATTTTTTTTTTTAACTTGCCACAGAGAATTGGAACTCAGAAAGCTGCTTGCTCTTGGACTTAAAAGATCTCTCGTGGCTGGCTTGCCAGAGCTTCTCCTGTCTGCTCTCATTTTTTTCTCACGACAAGACACAGGAACCCCAAGAGAGAAAAGTCTCCTACAGTGAACAAGGTTTAAGATGATTACTGGGCCCCAACGAAAAGCTAGAATTACCTACAAGCAAGGACTAGTGAGCTCGAAGCAGAGTAACAAAAAACCCTCCTCAGAGATTGCCTCATACTGTTCCTCTTTATCTCTTCTTCTGTTCTTTTCTGTCTCTATTTGCTTGTGCGTATCGCGTATGCATGCTAGCCTGGGGCGTGGCATGTATCTGTCAGCGTTATCCGAATTAGAATTTAAGTTTAATTTTTAATAAAGTTCACTTTTCTTCTTTAAACCTAAGAAAGCCTCATTGTGCTAATTTCTTTGCCTTATAATTGGAAAGCGGTGAACAAGGATTCACAAAGGGGGAGCACAAAAATGGTGTGTTTAAAATAAAATCCTGTTCCAGTAAGATCAGGTGGAGGCTGAAAGGGAACCCCTAGACTTCGTTCTCACCTGGTCGTAACAATAGCCTCAACCTTTTTCTAAACTTGGAAACCCAACTAGGTGTGGGAGAAGAGGCTGTGAAGAGAGAACATAAAACACAGAAGCGCCTGTGAGGAGAGGCCGTAAAGAACAAGAGAAGAGTTTCTCTGCAATGCAAGGAAGAGTCTGAAAAATTCTACATCCGAAAATGTGACATCAGAGGGGTGGTGGATCCCAAAGAACTACAGCTAAATAATTAATTTTATAACTAATTCAAGGGTATAATTTATCATAATTTAATCAGATCTAGGGGGATAACATTAAAATTAACTAAACTGAATACTATTAAAGGGTTCTGAAATTTCATTAAATTAAAATCTGACAAATAAATAACAGCTAAATAAATAATAAAGGAGCTCACAATCAAAAACAAGGAGCACAGTAAAAGAGTGGGAACTGGAACAATTTAAAAAGGAACCCCATATTTAATTTTAATTAAGTAATTTGGTAAGTGAAACAAGGTTGTAAGTGAAAGCGGTGTGCAACAACTGCCCCACGTGGGAGCTTGTGAAGAGTAAGGAGACTTAGCTGGGAGCGGCGGCTGGTGGACCTGCGTGGAACCTGATCAGGGGCGGCGAAAGAGCGGGGCTCGAGGCCCTCATTCACTTACCTGAGAGTGGAGCGGCGGCTGGCGGACCTGCGTGGAAGCTGATCCGGAGCGGCGGCAGACTCCGTGTCTCTCAGCGCACACTGAGACTCGAAAAGAGGAAAAAGAAATTTAGTGACATCACGGGAATTCTGCAAGGTGATTGGTTGGGTAAGTAACAGCCGTTCGTGCATTTAAATTGCTTAAAAAAGGGAAAAGCTTTTTTTTTAAAAAAAGCTCAGGTGATAAGGCGAGTAGTACTACTTAAATTAGTGTAATTTATTAAGGACTACAGATTGTAATGGGTAGTGTTTGGAGTAGAACAAGATCCCTAGTGTAATTAGTATTTTTAAAGGGAGTAACTAATTAATTTAAAGGTAAGTCATGGTAGGAGAGCTCGCACCCGTAGTATGCTCCTCCTGTGCTATGTGGGAAATCAGGGATGTTTCCAGTGTCCCTGACAACCATGCATGCAGGAAGTGTATCCATCTGCTGCTACTGACTACCCGCATTACGGAGCTAGAGCTGCGGGTGGACTCTCTGTGAAGCATCTGTGATGCTGAGGACGTCGTGGATAGCACGTTTAGAGAGGTGGTCACACCGCAGGTAATGGCAGCACAGGCAGAAAAGGGATGGGTGACCACCAGGCGGAGTAGTAGGCGCAAGCAGGTAGTACAGGAGTCCCCTGTGGCCATCCCCCTCTCAAACAGATATACTGCTTTAGATACTGTTGGGGGGGGGATGGCCTCCCAGGGGAAAGTAGCAACAGCCAGGTCTGTGGCACCAAGGATGGCTCTGCTGCACAGCAGGGGAGAAAAAGGAGTTGAAGAGCTATAGTGATAGAGGATTCTATCGTAAGGGGTACAGGTAGTCATTTCTGTGGCTGCAAGCGTGACTCAAGGATGGTATGTTGCCTCCCTGGTGCTAGGGTCAAGGATGTCACGGAGCGGATGCAGGACATTCTGAAGGGAGAGGGGGAGCAGCCAGAGTACACCTTGGTACCAACGGCATAGGTAGAAAAAGGGATGAAGTCCTGCAACACGAATTTAGGGAGCTAGGTGGATTAAAAAACAGGACCTCTAAGGTCGTAATCTCTGGATTACTCCCGGTGCCACGTGCTAGTGAGTTTAGAAATAGGAGGACGGAGCAGATGAATGCATGGCCGAGGAGATGGTGCAGGAGGGAGAGCTTGAGTTTCTTGGATCACTGGGTCTGTTTCTGGCAAAGGTGGGACCTGTCCAAGTTGGACAGGTTGCACCTGAACCGGAATGGGACAAGCATCCTTCCTGAGAGATTTGCTAGTGTTATTGTGGGGGTGGGGGGTTTAAACTAATTTGGCAGGGGAAAAGGATACAGAGTGGAGGTACAGTAGGAGGTTATATAGAACAGAAAGTGAGTCTGCCTGGAAGGCAGAGCAAATATCGACCTGGTAAGGCATAAGGGAAAAATGCAAGGTTGGATTGCATCTATTTCAACGCAAGGAGTCTTACTAGTAAGGCAGATGAATTGAGGGCATTGATTAGCTCATGTGATTACGATATTATTGCTATCACAGAGACAAGGTTGAGGGAGGGACAGGATTGGCAGCTCAATATTCCAGGGTATAGAATTTTCAGGCGCGACAGGGAAGGGGATAAAAGAGGAGGTGGCATTGCACTGTTGATCAAGGAGTCTATTACTGCAGTAGGGAGGGATGACATCTTAGAAGGTTCCTCTAATTAGGCCATAAGGGTAGAACTTAAAAACAAAAAGGGGGCAATCACTTGGCTGGGAGTGTACTACAGGCCTCCAAACAGTCAGGAAGAGATGGAGGAGCAGATATGTAGGCAAATCTGAGAGGTGTAAAAATAATAGGGTAATAGTAGTAGGGGATTTCAACTTCCCCAATATTAACTGGGATAGTCTTAGTGCAAAAGGCTTAAAAGGGGTGGAATTCTTAAAATGCCTACAGGAGAGCTTTTTGAGCCAGTGTGTAGAAAGTCCTACAAGAGAAGGGGCAGTACTGGACCTAATCCTAGGGAATGAAGCTGGTCAAGTGGTAGAAAGTGTCAGTGGGGGTGCATTTCGGGGATAGTGACCATAACTCTAAGATTCAAGGTAGTTAGGGAAAAGGACAAAGATGGACCAGAAATAAAGATACTGAATTGGGGCAAGGCCGATTTCAATATGATAAAACAGAATCTGGCCAAAGTGGACTGGGAGCAGCTACTTATAGAAAAGTCTACATCACATCAGTGGGAGTCATTCAAAGACGAAACTGAGAGAGTTCAGAGCCAACATGTACCCGTTAAGGGTGAAGGGTAGGACTAACAGGCCCAGAGAACCCTGGCTGTCAAGGGATATAAAGGATGGGATCAGGGGAAAAAAGGAGGCTAATGGCAGATCCCAAGCGCTGAAAACAGCAGAAGCACTGGAAAAATGTAGAAAGTGGAGGGTGGCACTTTAAAAAGTAATGAGCAGAGCGAAGAGGGGACATGAAAAAAAACTGGCGGGCAAGATAAAGGAAAATCCTAAGGCATTTTATAAATATATTAAGGGTAAGAGGATAACCAGGGAAAGAGTAGGGCCCATTAGGGACCAACGTGGCAATCTTTGTGTGGAGCCGGAGGACATAGGTGAGGTTTTAAATGATTACTTTGCATCGGTGTTCACTATGGAGAAGGACGATGTAGGTGTAGAGATCAGTGAGGGGGATGGTGATATAGTTGAACATATTGTCATTGAAAGGGAGGAAATATTAGCTGTTTTATTGGGCTTAAAAGTGGATAAATCCTCAGGCCCAGATGAGATGTATCCCAAACTGTTATGTGAGGCAAGGGAGGAGATAGCAGGGGCTCTGACACAAATTTTCAAATCCTCTCTGGCCACAGGAGGGGTACCAAAGGACTGGAGGACAGCGAATGTGGTACCATTATTCAAGAAGGGTAGTAGGGATAAACCAGGTAACTACAGCCCGGTGAGTCTAACATCAGTGGTTGGGGAAATATTGGAAAAAATTCTGAGGGACAAGATTAATCTCCACTTGGAGGCAGGGATAATCAGCATGGCTTTGTCAGGGGGAGATCATGTCTGACTAACTTGATTGAATTTTTCGAGGTGACTAGATGTGTCGATGAGGGTAAAGCAGTAGATGTAGTATACATGGATTTCAGTAAGGCTTTTGATAAGGTCCCGCATGGGAGATTGATTAAGAAGGTAAGAGCCCATGGGATCCAGGGCAATTTGGCAAATTGGATCCAAAATTGGCTTAGTGGCAGGAGGCGGAGGGTAATGGTCGAGGGTTGTTTCTGCGATTGGAAGCCTGTGACCAGTGGTGTACCACAGGGATCGGTGCTGGGACCCTTGCTGTTTGTAGTGTACATTAATGGTTTAGACATGAATATAGGAGGTATGATCAGTAAGTTTGCAGATGACACGACAATGGTGATGTTGTAAATAATGAGGAGGAAAGCCTTAGATTAGAGAGAGATTTGGATGGGCTAATAAGATGGGCTGAGCAGTGGCAAATGGAATTTAATCCTGAAAAGTGTGAGGTGATGCATTTTTGGAGGACTAACAAGGCATGGAAATATACAATGGATGGTAGGACCCTCGGAAGGTCAGAAGGTCATGTACTTGTCCATTGATCACTAAAGGCAGCAGCACAGGTAGATAAGGTGGTTAGGAAGGCATATGGGATACTTGCCTTTATTAGCCGAGGCATAGAATATAAGAGCAGGGAGGTTATGATGGAGCTATATAAAACTCTAGTTAGGCCACAGCTGGAGTACTGTGTACAGTTCTGGTCACCACACTATAGGAAGGATGTGATCACATTGGAGAGGTGCAGAGGAGATTCACCAAGATGTTGCCTGGGCTGGAGCATTTCAGCTATGAAGAGAGACTGAAAAGGCTAGGGTTGTTTTCCTTGGAACAGAGAAGGCTAAGCGGAGACATGATTGAGGTGTACAAGATTATGAGAGGCATTGATAGGGTAGATAGGAAGAAACTTTTTCCCTTAGCAGAGGCGCCAAGAACCAGGGGGCATAGATTTAGGGTAAGGGGCAGGAGATTTAGGGCGGATTTGAGGAAAAAAATTTCACCCAGAGGGTGGTTGGAATCTGAAGAGGTGGTGAAGGCAGGAACCCTCAACATTTAAGAAGTATTTAGAGGAGCACTTGCAACGCCATAGCATACAAGGCTACGGGCCAAGTGCAGGAATATGGGATTAGAATAGTTGGGTGCTGGATGGCCAGGAGACATGATGGGCTGAAGGGCCTGTTTCTGTGCTATATAACTCTATGACTCTATTGCAATCCTGGACAACCACACCTGCAGTAAGTGTCTGCATCTTGAGGAACTTCAGCACAGCGTTGTTAAGCTGGAGTACAAGGTGTAGACATTGCATGGCA
This sequence comes from Heterodontus francisci, assembly GCF_036365525.1. NCBI lineage: Eukaryota > Metazoa > Chordata > Chondrichthyes > Heterodontiformes > Heterodontidae > Heterodontus > Heterodontus francisci. Next base: position 165,994,796 of record NC_090375.1, on the reverse strand, counting down.
TCAGGGAGGGGGAGAGTTACCTGTTAAATTTAATCCAGGAGGCAGTTACACCACATAAGTTAGGTCTGGTTAATGGTTAGAGACAAGAGGGTGTGACTGTGAGTCAGGCAAGTAAGGGCTCCTCCAGCACTGCACCTGGGGGTCCCTCGGTCTTTGCTCTTGTTCAACACTTATGAAGTTCTTGCTGCCTGTGTGGATGAGGTCAAAGTCTGCAAGGTTGATGAGTAAACTGACCACGGCACCATGCTGCAGGAGGCCATTGAAGTGGTGGGTGGGGGAAGAAATATGCCAGTGGTAGGAGACAGTATAGTCAGTGGAATACATACTGTTCTCTACAGTCACAACTTACAACTGCAAGTTCCGAAGTTTCTGTTGCCTGCCCAGTGCTAGGGTTTAAGACATCTCACAGCTGGAGTGGGAGGAGGATGATCCAGTTGCTGTGGTCCACAGAGGAACCAACAGCATAGGTAGAACTAGGAATGATGTTCTGCTGAGAGTACTTGAGGAGCTAGGGTTTAAGTTAAAATGCTGTACCTCACAGGTAATAACCTCTGGATTGTTACCTGATTCACACGCAAACTGGCATAGGGATAAACAGATTAGAAAGTATGTGGCTGAAGGAGTGGAATAGTATGGGAGGCAGAGGATTTACTTCATGGGCCACTGGCACCATTCCTGGGGAAAGAGGGAGCTGTTCCATTGGGAGAAGCTCCACTTGAACTGGGCTGGGACCAGAACCTGTTAACAGTATTCTGTTTAGTTAATTTTAATTTTATCCCCCTAGATCTGATTAACTAAACTAAATTATATGATAAATTATACACTTGAATTAGTTATAAAATTAATCATTTAGCTGTAGTTCCTTGGGATCTACCACCCCTCTGATGTCACATTTTCAGATTTAGAATTTTTTTCCAAATTGAAAAGCTAGGACAGTAGACAGGTTTGCAACCTGAGGAGGGTGAGGGGATTCAGGACAGGTGAGGAGGGTCACAGGCTCCCCTCTTGTCCTTCCTCTTATTTGACCCAAATGAGTGAGCATTTTACCTTTTACCTTTAATGTGATCGTGAAAGAAACAATCGGAAGATTTTCTTGAGTTTAAGCAAGAAAGAGGTGAGTTTATTATACTTAACAACTTAAACCCGATCTAAATAAAATAACGAAAAATACAATACACATACACGCACACACTCATATAGATTAGAGTGCAAAGTAGATTTGTGGTTGGATTAGTGTCCAAAATAAATTTTAAAAATTAATACACAGTCTGTGAGGTTGGATGATTCGGACGTATTCTGGCTGAAGTGGTGTTCTTAAAGTCTTTAACTGGTTAAAGTACACTTTGTAGCATGCCTACTTGGCTCAGGGTTTTCTTGGAGGCGGCCTTTCTTCCCCTGATGTGTCGGTCTGTAGCAATTTGTAGGCTTGGAGGGTCCACAGTCGCAGATGGTTTTTAAACTTGTGATGTTATCTAGAGGAAGGTGGGGGGGGGCGGCAGGAGAGAGAGAGATCGAGGGGGGCAGAGGGCGATCGAGGGGGGCAGAGAGAGAACTTCTGCTTCTGCACAGTTTGAGTCACTGGCTTGTCTGTCTTTGTCCAAGGGAAACTTCCAGCTTTCACAGAGATGGACAGACAGTGACATGACTGCCTCACTGCATTCTTTGGAACCTTCTAATGAGATTCAAGGTTAGGAATTTCCATCTCCCCATGCCTCAGGATGCCAATATTTGCACTTGGAGCGTTTTGCTCTTTCAAAGTCATGTGTCAGGATGGCCTTGAACTCCATGTTAATGAAGCAATCTTAGGTCATTCAATCACTGCAGCAAGGCATTGTTTTGGGTCCAAATATATAATTCATGTGTCTCCTGTGGAAGGCTTAGAATATGAAAGGTGTTTCAGATGCAAAATGCAGTGGCCATCTTGGTTGCCAGTTTTTTTTTAAATTAGAAGTTTAATGCAAGTTTCCCACCAATGAATTAAAATTCCTCATTTGGCATATTGTATTTTCTTGACAAGGCAAATTCAAAAGCAATAAGAGGAATGTCAAGGCTGTAGAGCCGAGTTGCGATTTTCGTCAAGATCTTTGGGTCAAGAAGGGACAAAGAGCTTAACAAAGGTAAAAGGGCATTATTGACTAAGGTGACATCAGAAAAATAGAAAAATGTTAAAGCTAAAGGCACTGTATTATCTGAATAAGCGAAGTATTCTGAACAAAATAGATGAATTAATGGCATAAGTGGATTTGATCTAATGGCCATTACAAAAATGTGATTGCAGAGTGACCAAGGCTAACTAAATATTTGAGGATACTTAACTTTTAGAAGAGATGGGGAAAGTGGGGGACGTAGCCCTGATAATAAAGGGTGAGATAGTAGAGAGAAAAGAAGGATCTTAGCTTGGAAAATCAAGAGATAGAATCTGTTTGGGCGGAGCTAACAAGCAACAAAGGGCAGAAAACACTGGTGGGAGTAGTTTATAGGCCTCCTAACAGTAATTGTACTGTCAGGCAGAATATAAATCAGGAAATTAGAGGTGCATATAGTAAGGGTAATACAGTAATCATGGGGGGAGTTTAATCTTCATATAGATTGGGTGAACCAAATTTGTAGCAAATAGTGTAGAAGAGAATTTCATGGAATGCATACAAGATAGTTTTCTAGATCAGTATATCAAGAAACCAACTAGGCATCAGCCTATTTAGATATAGTTTTCAGCAATAAGACACGGTCAATTGGTAACCTCGTAGTGAAGCTGCCTCTGGGATATAGTGTAAAGGCCTGCTTGGGTCTGCAAATGAAACTCGACCCGAGCCCAACCCTAGTCCTTTCATTTTCTCCTGCACCCAACCCGACCCTTGGAATATAATCAACTTTATTGAAGAGGTTGTGCTCTACCTTGGATGGAATCACTCAATGCAGACTAGTGCGGAGTGTTTCCCACCTTGGCGTCCTGGCCGTCACTGTGTCCGACCTGATCCGACCCGAGCCTGAATGGCAGACCCGGAAGAGTGACCCGACCCAAACCAGACACATGTAGTCGGGTTCTGTCTGGTTCGAGTCGGTTAGCCATGCTCCAATACAGTGATCATGGTATGGAAGAACGTTGTTATATTGAGTTTAGAGTGATTTAGTTAAGTTTCAAACTAAGGTCTCAAATCTGAACAAAGCAAACTACATAGGCAAGAGGGGCAAGTTGACTAAGATAGAATGGAAACTAGATTAAAAGATATGACAGTCGATAAGCAATGGCAAATATTTGGCGAATTAATTCAAAGTTTGCAATTAATTCAATATTTATTCCTTGAAAGAATAAAAGCCTCACAGAAAAAGTGGTCCAAACATGGCTAACAAGGGAAGTTAAAGTTAATATTAAAGGAAGGGTTTTATAATATTCCCAGAAAAAGTAGCAAGCCCAATGATTTTAGAATTCAGCAAAGGATAACCAAGAAATTTTTTGCTCTTATTCGTTCATGGAATATTGGAATATGGGCATCGCTGACAAGGCCAGCATTCACTGCCCATCCCTAATTGCCCATGAGAAGGTGGTGGTGAGCTGCCTTCTTGAACTGCTGCAGTCCATGTGGGGCAGGTACACCCACAGTGCTGTTTGGAAGCGAGTTCCAGGATATTGACCCAGCGACGATGAAGGAATGGCAATATAGTTCCAAGTCAGGATGGTATGTGGCTTGGAGGGGAACTGGCAGGTGGGTGTTCCCATGCAACTGCTGCCCTTGGCCTTCTAGGTGGTAGAGGTCGTGGGGTTGGAAGGTGGTGTCGAAGGAGCCTTGGTGCATTGCTGCAGTGCATCTTGTAGATGCTGCTGCCACTGTGCACCGGTAGTGGAGGGAGTGAATGTTTGTTACTGGGGTGCCAATCAAGTGGGCTGGCTTGTCCTGGATGGTGTTGAGCTTCTTGAGCGTTGTTGGAACTGCACCCATCCAGGCAAGTGGAGAGTATTCCATCACAGTCCTGACTTGTGCCTTGTAGATGGTGAAGAGGCTTTGGGGAGTCAGGAAGTGAGTTACTCGTCGTAGGATTCCTAGCCATTGACCTGCTCTTGTAGCCACAGTATTTAGATGGTCAATGGTAACCCCCAGGATGTTGATAGTGGGGGATTGAGTGATCATAATGCCATTGAATGTCATGGGGAGATGGTTACATTCTCTCGTTTGTGATGGTCATTGCCTGGCACTTGTGTGGCGCGAATGTTACTGGTCACTTATCAGCCCAAGCCTGGATATTGTCCAGGTCTTGCTACATTTCTACATGGAGTACTTCAGTATCTGAGTAGTAGCAATAAAGAAAGAGACAGAATGAAAGTAAACTAGTAAAAGACATAGAAACAGATTATAAAAGCTTCTCTAAGTCTGTAAAAAGGAAGAGATTATCAAAGTAAACATGGGCTAGAGGCAGAGAAAGGCAAAATGGAGAATAAGGACATGGCAGAGAGGTTAAGCAAATACTTTGGCCTGGATTTTGTGCTGGCGACAGGATTCTCAATGTCCGGAAAAAGGGACGCTGAGAACCCGGCATCATCTTTTCACTGGAAGACCCGCCGAATCTAGTGCCAATCTGGCACTTAAGTGGACAGTGGTGGGCCTTTCACAGGATCAAGGATCCAGTCGCTAGAAGTCACACCCTTGGAGAGCTGCCAGCCAGAGGCCAGCAGCTCTTCCACTGAGCAGAGGAGCACCTATCAGATGCCCAGGAGCGGCTCTGGATCCAGGTCACAGGTAGGTCAGTGAGGGGTCTCATGGGGTGGGGGGTTGTTGGGGAGGGGGGTGTGGAGGGGGTTGCTCTCTGTGACACCACCCATCCCGATGCCAGGTCCCCCGTTCAGGCACTGTGCCTTTTAATGAATGACCCCCCTCCCCCCAGAGCTGGGACACTGTTTTTCCTGCTAATTACAATGGAGGCAGGATGAAGCCCTTACTGGAAACTTAACAAAATTAGTATTGGCAAAGAAATAGTATTGGAGAAATTAATGGGTTTAAAAGGTCAACAAATCCCAGGGACCTGATGGCATGCTTCCTAGGGTTTTTAATCGAGGTGACTACAAAGAGGCTGGATGCAGTGGTTGTAAGCTTCCAGAATTACCAAGATGCTGAGACAGTTCCCATCGATTGGAAGGTAGCAAATGTCACCATGCTCTTAACAAAAGGAGGGAGAGAAAGCAGGGAACTACACGCCAGTTAATCTGGCATGAGCAGTAGGGAAAATGCTTTAATCTGTTACTAAGCATAGGGTACTTAGAAAATCGTAACATGATTAGGCAGAGACAACATAACAGTAGCATAAGTGGCTATGTTACTGGACTAGTAATCCAGAAGCCTGGACTCCCAGAGACATGAGTTCAAATCCCAACACAGCAGCTGGGGAGTTTAAGCTCATTAATTATATAAATCTGGAATTAAAAAGCCAGTCTCAGTAATGGTGACCATGAAACTACATCTGGTTCACTAAAGTCCTTTAGGGAAGGGAACCCGCCATCCTTACCTCCACAGGTGAGGATGAGGTCAGGTAGGTTGGTTCTTTCACCACTAGTTGCAGGCCCAATCTGGCAGATACATCCATCAGAACTTGGCTAACTCATGTAGTGGTGGTACTGAATCACTCTTAGTGATGGACGGGACACCGTCTCAGGATAAGGGGGTTGATCATTTAGGAATGAGATGAGGAGAAATTTCTTCACTCAAAGGGTTGTGAATCTTTGGAATTGTCTGCTTCAGAGGGTTGTGGATGCTCCATTGTTGAGTATATTTAAGGCCAAGATAGACAGATTTTTGATCTTTCAGGGAATCAAGGGATATGGGAAGCAGTAGGGAAAGTGGAATGAGGCAGAAGATCAGCCTTGATTGTATTGAATATTTGAGGACCAGGACCTCAAAGCCAGGATTAAGGTCATGCTTTACTGGATAGCAGTCATCCCTGTGGTCCTATATGCTTCCGAGACTTGGACAATCTATAGCAGGTACCTCAAGGCACTGCAGAAATACCACCAATGTTGTTGCTGCAAAATTCTTCACATTCGTGGCAGGGTGTGGTCTAATGTCAACATCCTCTCCCAAGCCAATATTCCCTGCATCAAGGTGCTAATCACCCAAAACCAGCTTCACTGGATGGGCCACATCACTCGCGTGCCTGACTCCAGTCCCCCAAAGCAAATGCTCTACTCTGAGCTTCGCCATGGCAAAAGACTCCGAGGAGGACAGAGGAAATGCTTTACGGACATTTTCAAATCATCCATGAAGAAATCCAACACACACTGACTCATGGGAGTCCCTGTCCCTCGACCGCTCAAAATGGAGAAGGTGCATGCGGGAAGGTATCAAGCACTTCATGAGACTGCGACAGGAGTACGCGGAGGCCAAGTCCAGGCAGCAGAAGGAGCGCACAGCATAGCACCCACCACCTCCCAAGCAAGTAAATTGCCTATCCAACTCTTCAAATGCCACCTACCCCACTTGTGGTAGGGTCTGCAATCATCCTTCGGACTCGTTAGCCATGTTAGAATGCACTGAACCAGTGTGGAAGCAAGTCATCCTCAGTCCTGAGGGACTGCCTAAAGAGGAGGAGGAATGGCACAATCGACTCAAGGAGTTGTATGCTCTATTCTTGCTCCTATTTCTTATGTTATGACAATGAAAACCCCCACCCAGAGTTCATTCTGCGCCCTTGCTCAGTGATCTTCCAAGTGCTGTTCCACATGGAGTAATATGGAGGACAGTAGGTGGTGTTCAGCAACTGCTTTCCTTGCCCATGTTTGAGCTGATGCCATCAGACTTCGTGGCATCCAGCGTCAATGTTGAGAACTTCCAGGGCCACTCTCTCTTAACTGTATACCACTGAGCCGCCACCTCTGATGGATCTGTCCTACTCGTGGGACAGAACGTATCCAGGGATTTATTTATTTATTTAGAGATACAGCACTGAAACAGGCCCTTCGGCCCACCGAGTCTGTGCCGACCATCAACCACCCATTTATACTAACCCTACACTAATCCCATATTCCTACCACATCCCCACCTTCCCTATATTCCCCTACCACCTACCTATACTAAGGGCAATTTATAATAGCTAATTTATCTATCAACCTGCAAGTCTTTGGCTGTGGGAAGAAACCGGAGCACCCGGCGAAAACCCACGCGGTCACAGGGAGAACTTGCAAACTCCGCACAGGCAGTACCCAGAATTGAACCCGGGTCGCTGGAGCTGTGAGGCTGCGGTGCTAACCACTGTGCCGCCCGCATGATGGAAAAGTCAGTGACATTGGCTGATAAGGTTCTGTGAGTATGATTACTTCAGGCTTTACTGGTCTGTGGAATGTCTCTCCCAATTTTGGCACAAGTCCCCAGATGTTAGTGAGGAGGGGTTTCTGGGTCGACTGGGCAAATGGTGCCTTATGTATCCAGTGCCAGGTGGTTCACCTGGTTTTATTCTTCATAGACTTTTTATCAGCAGCTTGATAGAACTGAGTGGCTTGCTAGGCTATTTCAGAGGACAGATATACAAGTCAAACACATTGTTTTGGAGTCATGTATAGGGAAGACTGGGTAAGGACAGCAGATTTCTTTTCCTATAGGACATTAGTAAACAAGGTGAGCTTTTTCAACAATCTGGCTGCTTAATGATCACCATTACTGATACTAGCTTTTAATTCCAGTTTCATTTAATTAATTGAATTTAAATTCCCTGGCTGCCGTGGTGGGATTTGAACTCATGTCTTTGAATCAGTTGCCCAGGCCTCTGGATTACTCGTCCAGTAACATAACCACTACAACACCATATAAAGGTGGGCAAGTGTGAAATTACCCACTCTGGAAGGGAAAATAGAAAAGCAGAATATTTTTAAATGGTGAGACACTGGGAAATGTTGGGTGTCCTTTTACACAAATCGCAGAAAGGTATGGCAAGAAATTAGGAAAGCAAATGGTATGTTAGCCTTTATTACAAAGGGATTGGAATATACTAGTAAACAAGTCCTATTAGAATTATATAGGGCCTTGGTGAGAGGAGAGGTAGAGTAGACTAAGCCTGCACTCCCTGGAGTTTAGAAGAATTGAGGTGATCTTATTGAAACATATAAAATTCCTAAGGGGATCAACAGGATTGATGCTGGGAGGATGTTTCCGCTGGCTGGGGAATCTAGAGCTAGGGGCCACAGACTCAGAGTAAGGAGTCAGCCATTTAGGACTGAGATGAGGAGAAATCTCTTCATTCAGAGGGTTGTGAATCTTTGGAATTCTTTACCCAGAGAAATATGGATGCTCACTCATTGAGTATATTCAAGACAGAGATCAATAGATTTCTGGATACTAAGGGAATAATGGAATCTGTGAAGAGTGCAAGGAGTTGAAGTAGAAGATCAACCATGATCTTATTGAACAGTTGAGTGGGCTCGAAGGGCCGAATGACCTATTCCTGCTCCTATTTCTTATGTTCTTTGGATGCAATATTCTAAATGCGGTCTAAGCACTTTTTTGCCTGGGTACTTAAAGCCAGACTTTGTCCAGGCAAAAAATAGAATATTCTTGTCTTTGTGTTCAGACGTCATGGGTAAAGAATTGTACCTTCAGCTTATAGCTAGAGAACTGATGTCCTGGCAGATGCTGGAGAAAGTTGTTGGGATTGCCTGTAAAGATATACATTTTCTATTACATTTCTCCAGCTTGTACTGTGTAGTTCATATAGCAATAATAATAATTCCAATATTAGGGGTTCATTGTTTGACCATAGCTATGGATTCTATGAATCAGAGCAAAAAGTAGAGGCCGGAGAAATCTTGCCTACTCTATGTAGGGGGAAAGCAGGCAAGGTGCAATCACTGGTGCTACAAATATCTTTCATAAAAATAAAGCAGCATTACAAACTAAAATGAAAGCCTTCTTACCTTTTCTACAGAACAGGTTATGAAAACTACCAGACATGAAGGAGCTTTTTCCACTGTGCAAGGTAATGTGGCAATGGTAGCCATGCAGCCCATATACCTGGTCAATGTCATCCAACACTGGCTCATGAGGTGGTGGTGAATATAGGCTTTTCAAAATATCAAACAAGTGAAAATGTAAATAGATTGGACAAATAATCCTGTCTGAAGATCATAAAACTCCCCATAGGTATTATGTAATGCAAGAACAATATATTAACGAAGAAACACTTTTTAGATAGAAAAGAGATGGGCTTGTCCAACTCACCTGTTGAATAATCAGGTTACAACCTTTCCTGATGTAGAACCACGGAAAGACTTACAGCGCAGAAGGACGGCAATTGGCCCATCGTGTTCATGCCAGCTGAAAGAGAGCTGTCCAGCCTAATGCACCCTCCAGCCCACAGTCCATTGCGTTGTATGTTACGGCATTCCGTGTGTGTTTTTTAAATGTAATGAGAGCTTCTACCTCTGCCACCCTTTCAAGCAGTGAGTTCCAAATCCCCATAACCCACTGGGTGAAAGAATTCCTCAAAACTCTCCTCTAATCCTTCCACCAATTACTTTAAATCTATGCCCCCTGGTTAATGACCTCTCGAACAGAAATAGGTACATCCTATCACTCTATCTCTGCCCCTGAATTTTATACACCTCAATCGAATCTCCCTCCTCTATTCCAAGGAAAATAAACCCAGCTTTTCCAGTCTTTCCTCATAGCTAAAATTTTCCATTCCTGGCAGCATCCTCGGAAATCTCTTCTGTTCCCTCTCTAAGTACAATCACATCCTTCCTGCAATGTGTTGACCAGAATTGTACACAGTACACAAACTGTGGTCTAACTAGTGTTTGATGCAGTTCTAGCCTAACCTCCCTGCTCTTATACTCTCGGCCTCGGCCAACAAAGGAAAATCTCCTGCATGCCTTCTTGACCACCTTATCTACCTGTCCTGCTGCCTTCAGGGATCTGTGGACATGCACGTCAATGTCCCCCTGTTCCTCTACACTTTTCAGAATCCTAGCATTTATTGTGTATTCCCTTGCACTGTTTGTACTCCCCAAATAAATTACCTCACACTTCTCTGGATTGAATTCCATTTGCCACTTTTCTGCCCACTTAGCCAGATTATGAACAAATACAATCTTTTTATTAAATGTAGCTATCATAAGAATCTTAATTTTCCATAATTCCAATGCAATTTAGATAGATATTTCAGTTACCAAGTTTAAACGTTTAAGTTTTTTTTTAATATATCCTTTAACACAAAAGCACAATTCTCCTTACCGGGTAGCTGATCCTAAAGTGCTCTTCTCAATGAGCTGATGGAAATGAAGAGTTGCAACAACAACAGCCAATTCTCCATCTTCCTAAACATTTAAAAGAAAAATGTTTGTGGTGAAGAAGAGCACACGACTTTATCTTTAATCTGTCAGTGTTCATCGGGATTATTCTGGTGCCACTGTCATGGCATATGTGTAAAATTTTTTAAAAATGCACAACTACTATGCTGCTCTTGACAGGTATTATGAAGATAAAGCATGTGGCTCTCACTTTATGCAAAATGTTATAAAAGACAAGCATCTGCAGATCTACTTCCTGGTGATATAATGCTGTTATCTTATTTCCAATATTAAACTATTGAGGACATCTTTGGAATGTTTTAGACTATGTAAACTCAAATTTTTTACTTGTGAAAATGCAGTCATTATGCGAGTATTTTTCTCATCCATAATTTAAACACAAGTGACCTAAAGATATTAAAAAGGTGTTCTTATAAACTTTTTGCTTATTGTGCTTACATGTTTAAAAATTCACAAACTTCCTATTTTCTAGGTAACAATTCAACTTAGGACACGAAGTACAACAGAATGAAGAGAAGCAATTTTCTACCCCTTTCAATATTTAGAAAGTAATGGTTTTTAAATCAGTCTGAATCACCATTAGACTCAAATACCAATAATCTGAGAACTGACAATTATTCTCTAAATTCATTCATCCTAAACTATCTTTTTTTATTTTCAGATCAGATTCTTTTAAACCTAATTTGCTCGGCATTCCTATTAGTTCACATGGTTCTCAGTCTGGGCTCCTATAGAACTCATGTCACAACTAGCAATGTACCGACACTCAACCCCTCCTCAACCATTTGGTGTCTCTCAAATGCTTTCCAAATACAATTTCCAAACGGCCTCCCTTCTCTGCTGTAAATTGTGTTACCTGCATTTGATATGAATATTCGTTGAGGCAGATGACCGGCCATAAGCTAGAATGGCGGAGCAGGCTCAAAGGGCTGAATGGCCTACTTCTGCTCCTATGTTCCTATTCAAATAGCATTTCTTCTCGTATTCATATATATATTAATATATTTAGCCCATTTTATTCATTTGTAAACCATCTTTATTATTTTTGTTATTAAAAACTGGTGTGACAATACCCATATTAATGATTCTTTGGTAGGTAATCACTGATGGCTATGATTATGTACTTATATTTTCATTAAATCTGATGATTGTTACTTTTTTATAACTTTGAATTTTGCATAGTTTTAATATGTACAATTATAAAAAAATTTCCAAAACATATTAAGTAGTGTACATTCATCTAAACAGAGTGCAGAAAATGTTAATATATCGGGCCATTACTCTCAACAGGTTGACATATATTCAAAAGAATTTTAAGATTAGAGCAATTATGTTATATTTGTGTGTACAATCTACAAATCATTGGTAAAATGCAACTGGGTACAAACAAGCTGAAGACAGTCAATAAAATTGAATTTTTTTTTTAAAAAGGGGCAAACATAATTGTACAAAGTGGCTACAAAAGGTTTGATTTCTGTATTTTAAGTGACTCAGGATAAAAAGATAAATCTGACGAATAATGATAAATAAAATGCAATTAAAAGATTTTAATTTGTTGATTTAAGTAAATGTGCTGAAATTAATGATTCCATGGCCTGAATTTTACGTTGGGCAAAAAGTTGGTGGCGAGCTGGCCTCCGCCAGGCCTGGGGAGCCTGGCGTAATTTTTCACTTCCCAAACCCTTAATTGGTCTTGGGCGGGACTTCCACCTCCTTGAGGCAGGAAGTTCCACCCAATGGAGCTGGCGGCCAATCAGCAGGCCGGCAGCTCTTAGTCCCAGCAGAGCCACTGGGAGCTGGGACTACAGCCAGCCATCAAAGCAAGAGAAAGGATGGCCCCAGAACAATGGTAAGTTTTTGGGGCTTCGCCGGGGACAATCGGCCAGGTCCTGGCGAGGCAAGAGGGTTCAAATTGAGGGGGAAGAAGCGTTGTGCATTGGGGGTGGTTGAGCCTTCCAGGGCAGCCCTCTGTGGGGCACAGAAGGCCGCCTAGTTTACCAGGTGGGATTCTTGAGGCCTTTACCGTCCGGGTCGCCGAGGGCAAAATACCCGCGGCGGCGGGAGGAGACCCTTATGTGCCAGTTAATTGGTCATTTAAGGGCCTTGATTGGCCTGGGGCTGGCGGGCCATTTCTTGCCACTGCCGCCCCGCGTAAAATTGCAGTGGGGGCCGGTGCGGGTCGGGAATGGCCTCCCCGCCTCCCACTCAACTTTATGTGCCCCTCCCAGCCTGCTCGGCCCTTGTATAATTTAGTAATATAGTAATGAAAATTTTTCAGAACAATACAGTTATGTGGTAAAGCTAATCTCTCACTAATGAAGTATTTCTTTTCTTTTGAAGTTTGATAAATTTGTATGGAAACTTAGGCCGGGATTTTAGTAGTCCTGCAGCATTTCCGACGGCGGGACCGGAAGCTGGCGGAACCTCTGCTTCTGCCATTTTTCCCGTTTCACATGTAATTTTGCATGCAAATCAATGGTACGGTAAAGGACACGCGAGACACATGCGATCATGCGGCGGGGGACAGACTTTCATTGCTGGAACCCACTGTAACTCAGTCAAGCATCATGAGCGCCACGGTTATAAATCATTCTGCCTAAGTAGCAACAGCCTTCGTTGTATGTAAATGTCTTCAGATTTAATGCAATTAAATCTTTTACTTAGTTTTAACTCCTTTTTCCTTGCTTAATTTTTCAAACTCAGCACCAACTCCCCGTAATGTTTTTTTGACTACAGCGAGGGCTAAAAGAAAAAAGTCAGCCAGCAGGAAGCATCTCGCCCCATAGTTCAGTAATGCTTCCCTGCAGGTCCTCCTTCAGGCCGTCGGGGAAAGGCAGAAGGTCCTTTTCCCTGCAGATGGAGTCAGAAGACCCTCCCACCTGACCAAGGCAGCAGCCTGGATGGAGGTAACGGAGGAGGTCTCGAACCGTGTGGTGATGCGACAAACCTGGGTTCAGTGTTGGAAACGCATCAATGACTTGCTCAGATTGGCGAGGGTCTTGCAATTGATCGTAACAAAGCGGTTCCATGTTATTCCTCCCTGACTTCATGTGTTTAAGACAAGGCATGCAGTGAGCAGCCTTGGTACCATACACTAAATGATGTTGACGATTGGCATTTTTTTTGTGGTTGGGTGTGTCGTGCGAAGGCCAGTCCAGAATGAGTAATGTCAATGTAGGTATACAATGAGTGTGCAGCATCTTTTGACACATCATTAAATCGGCACTCTTTCCTGCAGCATAAACACACCCACAACCAGCCGAAGCAGGCAAAGACAAGTGCAGGTGTCCCAGACATCAGGGTACTGACGCCGGCTGAGAAGAGGCAGCAGAAATTGCGAGAGGAGGGAGCAGAGCAGTCGCAGATAGCGAGGCAGGATCCTCAAGGCATAAAGATGAAGTGTCACCTTCAGACTGGCAGCCAATTAAGCACACCAACAGAAAATGGATGAACTGATGCTTAATGTGCCTCCGTTTGTGTCCCCACAGCAGGTGCCCGCACTCGAGTCGCAGAACGCCGCGAGGCCCAAACCTCCTCCTCTGCAAAGGAACCATTGCTCCAGACAGTGTACTGTCACCTACCTCTTCTTCCACCTCCACCAACGCAGATATACCCAAACAATCTGCAGGGAGTTTTAAGATTGCAATCTGGGGTCGCAATCTGGTGCGCACAACACAGACACACCCAGCAACTGAGGGAGCATGTGCCAGGTGGGTTCACTGACAATCGGAGGACAACTGAGGTCCAGGCCCCTGCTCAGCCCCACCTTCATGATGATCCTCTGTTGCTACGTCTGTTGGATATGCAGCAAACCCATGGGGAGAATATGTTGGAGATGCCCGAGGTCATGCAGGGTTTTGCACGTGCCATGGAGGAGTTCATGCGGCCTGACGTCTGCTATGTCCCAGGCATATGAGTGTATAGCTCCTCAGTCAAGAGTTTGGCAAGCTCTGTAGCGAGCCTGGTTGAACACGAGCCATATGTGCTCTGAACTGCACTCTATTGCTGTAGCCATGGGCTCCATGCAGCAGAGTTGAAGCGAGAGGGGGATGAGGAACCTGGACCTCCCTCCAGGTGCTCCTTCCCCTCAGGTGCCTTTGTGCACACAGATGGAGGAGGAGCGTGCCAGCTGGCCCAGGGCCTTCCTTTCAAGACATCCCCAGGGAAAACGGTGCCTCGTCCTCCCACCACCATACCCCCCCACCCCCTAACATTGATCCTTTACCTCCAGCAGGTGAGCACATGGGGGATACTCAAGCACCAGTGCTGCAGACCCCTGGTAGGATGGAGCCATCAAGATCCCGTTCCTCCAGAGGACACCCACCACCATCATCTACAACAACGGGGCAGTGAGCTGAGCAGACTGTCTCCACCTCAGCGGCTAACGTCAAGGTTGCACCTAGACACAGTGGTAGTAAACGTAAAAAGATTTGATCACGAGGGTGGCACAGGTGTTGTAAATATCGTGCATATAATTGATGTTTCAATACATACTTGTTTTAATATTTGAAGCACTCTCGTAAATCATTTGCTTTGTTTCAGTTGAAAAGAAAAATGATTATTGGAAGCCTATGGCAAGAATGCACTGATGCTTGCAATGGATTTCTGAAAGTCTTCAGTGATGGCTGTTTGACGTTTGAGGATTTTGCACTTTTTTCCTTACTAACATACCTTACATTTGTATTTCTGTGGTCACCTCTTACAGTCCTTGCATAGGTGTGTTTGCGGTTCCATCGTAACCCAGAAAAGATTTGATCTGCCGGCCACATCAAAGTGCTGCAATGTTGTAGCATCCTATGTGTGCAGAGCAATGCCTTGATGCAGAATAATATTGCCATAGAGACGCAGCTCGCTTTCAAAATAAAGTTGATAGCAGACAGGTCATTAGGCACATCTCCACTGCAGGTTCATGTGCTATTGTCAGAAGAGCCGTTCTTTTCAATCACAGCAATGAAGACGACCTCAGCATATGTGAACATATTTGGAGAATTTATTTCCTGCTCCTAACGTTCCTTTATGAAATGCCTCAGCGTTGGTTGAAATGTTCAAATATGAGGTTCTCTCTGATGTCCCTTGCATGTCTCTCCATGGCCCTTATATCCATAACAGCATCATTTGCATTGCTGTCCTCCTCCTCACCCTCTTCGTAGCCATCCTCATCTGAGGAGGACTGGTGTTCCTCCTGTTCCTCCACATGCAAAATATAACCGCGTCTAATTGCCAGGTTGTGCAATGCACAGCAGACAATGATTATTCGTGAGATCCTCTGTGGCATGTACAAGAGCCCCTCCAGACCAGTCAAGGTAGTAGAGGCGCATTTTCAACATGCTAATGGGGCGTTCGATAATGGTTCTGGTGGAAGCGTGAGCAGCATTGTACTGCTCTTCAGCTGGACTTTGGGGATGCCGCACTGGTGTCCAAAGGGGGTTAACCCTCACCCCCCAGGATCCAATTCTCTACTTTGGCTGGTTTGTCAAAAAATTCCTAGCAGCTGTGAGGTCCTCAAAATCTATGAGTCGTGACAGCTCCCTGGGAAATGAGCGCAAACTTGCATGACTCTTCTCTTGTGGTTGCAAACCAGTTATACATTCAAAGAGTGGAAGCCTTTGCGATTCACAAATGCAGCATGCTGGTCCCAGAGAGCTCGAATGGCCAGGAGTGCAGTCAATCTCTAAGGAACTCAGCGATGGCGCGAAGGCCGCAAATCTTGCTGCCTGGATGTCTTCGTCGTCAGGTAAGTAGATGAAATCACTGGCACGATGAATCACTGGAAACTCACCAAAGCTCCTTTGACAGCACCTTCCAAACCCGTGATCTCTACCAACTAGAAGGACAAGGGCAACAGATGCATGGGAACACCACCACCTGCAAGTTCCCCTCCAAGCCATACACCATCCTGACTTTGAACTATATCGCCGCTCCTTCATTGTCACTCTGTCAAAATCCTGGAACTCCCTTCCTAACAGCACTGTGGGTGTACCTACACCACATGAACTGTAGCAATTCAAGAAGGTGGTTCACCACCACCTTCTCAAGGGCAATTAGGGATGGGCAATAAATGCTGGGCTAGCCAGCGATGCCCACATCCCGTGAAAGAATAAAATAAAAATAGAGCATTGGCCGTGCAGACTGAGATATACCACATCACCCGTTGAGCCCTTGAAGGCACTGCTCACAAAACAAATTGAGTGCAGCAGTAACCTTGAGGGAAACTGGCATGGAATTTCCAACAAACCCAAGTGGTTGCAGGTTATGCTGCAGGATCCTACAAATTTCTGTGACCTTTTCACGTGACATCCTTAGGCATCTCTGGCATTACCTCTCTGGCGTTTGACGGTAATTTGTCCTTGTCCTGAGGATGCAATGACATGCCACTCCCCTATCTTCAATAAATGCCATTCCTGGATGTTATCATTCTCAGCATCCTCACTTTTTTGTTCTGCCTGCTGCTGCCGTTGAGGCATCATGCGCTGAGGGAAAAGAGCCCTCCCTTAATTGCTCCCTCTGCTGTTCTTCCCATCGTAGGAGACAAATTGGGTATACAAGACCCATGTCTTTGCAGTTTTGCAAACAATGAAATGAGCAGAGTTTTCCAATTCAGCCTTCTGTTGCCAGTCAGATGAACCATCGAGGCAATGATGAGATTGTTCTTATGTGCCTTAAAATTGCACCCAGCCGGAAATCCCACCCACCATCATTGGTCTCCCCCCACTCGACTTACAATCCTCGAGTAGCCATGTAGTTTGTATTATCATTTGAGAAAATGGTGCATGTACAATTTAAGGCAGTTTCCCTACCTTCCAACCTCCTTCTGCCACCTTCCAGCCTGCACACATCTCCCTTGATCCACCTAACGTAACCTTACACCTGCCCTCTGTTACCATTGAATGTGCCCCAATTACCTTGGACCGTGTCACATGCAATTTATTCATGCTATCCCTCCCCCCGCTCCTACTCCCGTTACCATCCAAATGCTGACACTGACCCTTGATCCTCCTCAAATCCACCTTGATGTTATTACCAAGTCCCATTCCCCTCCCTATGATGTCATGGAATACCCAACCCTAAGTCTCGACCATCTCCCCCAACAAAATCCAACTGCCCTCATTGACTGTGACTGTTCCCTCGGCCAGCCAGTACCCTGAATTTGCCCACAGGTCCCCAATGTTGACAGCACTCATCCCTCCTTTTAGGCCCCTCATGACTATCTGTTGACTGTAATGCTCAAATCAACCCACCACCCCCACAGCAAGCTTCAGCAGCAATAACAAGCACTACACACCCTGGACGCTCCCCTCCTCCCTCCCCTACTCCTCCACGCAACAGATAACCCCACCCTGTCCTGCCCAAGTTCCCTCTGCTGTTCCCCCATGCACACCCCCCAATGCCTTCCCCACCATCCAGAGAAGAATCGCACATGCTGGTGCCAAGCCTTCCTCGTGCTAGTGAGTTCAAAACATGAAACCAGTTATCTCAGACACATCTGCACAAAGCCGACTGGTGAACGCCACGCTTAAACAAATGTGAATTGGGTGGCATGGGAATACCACTTGCTGCTAAATTAATTTGGTAGATAGGACTTAATTAGAACTAACTGTAGGATAATGAATATTCATGGTATGGAAATGAAGGCAAAGCTGCAATCCACCACCATGCGAAGGAAACTCCGGACTGCCGCAAACACACCGCTGACTTAATTGCAATAGAAAATCCACCATCGGAAATCCAAAAAAACAACTCGCACCTAATTAAATCAGCCTGCACACCACCAAAGCCGTGTTTGTGGGGCCCATAAAATTCCCCCCTTAGGGCTTAATTTTAAACTCCCCCCAATAGGCAGCAGTGGGTCAATCTCGATCCCAACATTAAAAAACTGTTCCCACCTATTTGAAATTTAACCAGAAACAAAACCATCAACAAGTTTCCCGCAAAAAGCAGGCAGGAAACTAATTAACATTCAAAAGTCGTGCCCTAATAAAATCATTGGCGGCATGACTCAAATTTAAGTCAGTGAGAGGCAGGCCCATGGTGTGGGACTCCTGGCAACAGATCCAAAGCAGTAAGTGAAGATCTGCTCCTTGTGGGCCAAAAGGAGCAGGAGTGCTTCCCCCCAGGCCTCAAGTAGACTTCAGCCTCCCCCAGCCGTGATCATGGCTCCAATGTTCTTGCCCCACAACCACCCCCTCCCCTAGCCCCAAAGACCTGATCGTGGCCCTATTATTCTCTTCATCCAAACCCACCCCAAAGCCCCACCGATGTTGATCTGAAGCCTTTATCCTGTGCTGACTGCTGGGGACGACCCCCACAGATTCCCGGCTGTGGCATTCTGCCACTTTTTTTGCACACATGCCACCGACCATGCTGTTAATCTGGCACACTGTTTGGGCAGGACTTTACAGCAGATTGTTTTAATTAATTCTTGCTGCAAAGACCGGGAGGGCCTCCAACATCCCTGGCCACGGCACCTTTTCCAAGATTTCCATGCTCCCCACTAATGTGGAATCTTAGTTTCAGACACCACACGCGAACTCTGCCTCACAATTTCAAAAAAGTTGCTTGTGTATAGCATTACCCATTCTTTGGTAGGAGATAATATATAACTATGTATGGTAGCCTCAGTGGTTATGGTATAGGACTAGGAACCTAACTACTGTGTTAGGGTCAAATCCCATCATGGCAAGCTGTGAAAGAGTTTATCTGGTCATTTACTTAATTTGTTGTGGGATCTTGCTCTGTGTCAATTGGCTGCTGCGTTTCCTGCATTACAACAGTAACTACACTTCAATGCTTTGGGATGTTGTGAGGCTGACATAAATGCAAGTTCCTTCCTTTGCTAGAGACCAGAGTGCAAAAGTAAGTTAAAACCTAGTTGTTAACTCACTTGCCAGCATCCCAGCAACATGCCAGGGCATAAGCACTGTAGTTTGACAAGCTTGTCACCACCAATATACGTACTCGACTCTTCCAGATTTGTTAGATTATATTCCGCAAGTAGAGATCGCCGGCGAGGTCTAAACAAAAAGCTTGAAATTAGTCACATGACATGTACCAGTTTGAGAGATTGCTCAAATCCTATATATTATTTTTAGAAAACATTTTCAATTTTTTTTTTTTTAAAAAGAGCCAAAGTTTAACTAGCAGATTCTTGTGGGACTGTGGGAAACTCCAGTTTCAAGTGAAAATGATATGGGGGGGGGGGGGGGGGTGGGGGAACTGCAAAAAATTTACCACATTTAGAAAAAAGAGAAAGGGGAAATAACGAAAAAATGTTTCCACCTATTCTCTATCTAGTTCTAAAGTACAACTGTTCAAAGTACGGGTACAGCATGCAGTAATTGTTACTGGCCTATAATCCAGAGGCCTGGAATAATCCAGAGAACGTGACTTCAATATTATCCCCCACTATGCCCCACCCATCACCCCCCACACCCCCATGTTCGTTGTCCATCAGAACACCCCCAATCCCCCACCCCCGACTTCCCAATAAGAGAGGCCGATAACTTCATATTTCACTATAGCAGTTGTTTAGAAAAAAAAAATCTGGTACCAGTAAACGAGTCCATGAAGCTGTCGGCTCGTTCTAAAAACCCCCACTGGTATAATGATCACCTTTAGAGAAAGAAGGAAACCTACATGTGACTCTCGCACCAGAGTGGTTCTTAACTGCCCTCCAAATTGGCCTAGCAAACCCACTCAGTTGTACCAAACCACTACCACCAGTTCTCAACAGTGACAAGAGACAGGCAATAAATGCTGCCTACATCCCATGAACAAACATTTTTTTTTTTAAATAAAACTTTTACAGTGGACAGGATTAGAAGTGGTCAGCAGGTGAGGTTTGGTTCAGTACAAAAACAGTCCCAGGGTGTATTAACTACCACGCCTCACTTTAATCTAAAAGCAAAATACTGCGGATGCTAGAAATCTGAAAGAAAAACAAGACATGCTGGAACCACTCAGCAGGTCTGGCAGCATCTGTGGAAAGAGAAGCAGAGTTAACGTTTCGTCTCCACGACCCTTTTTCGGAACCCCACTTTAATCTCACTGCTAGATCTCCCACCCAATTCCATGACACACTAGGAAATATGTCCTCTTCATGAGCATAATTTTCAGCACATTAGCCAAAGACATTTAAAATAGGGAAATCCCTCTTAAAAGCAAGTTGCAATCCCTTTTGCAAGATTGTGTTGTTGGAATGGTGCAGCAAGAAACTGTGGTAGCACGAGGCACAGGCTAGCCCTCAGAATTTCAGAGGCCTACCCGTGGTCATGTTGGAAGTAGTAAGGGTAAGGACGGAAGTTCTCTTCAAAACCAGTGCCAGGAAGATGCAAAAAAAAGAACCAAGTCTATAATAACAACTTGTATTTATATAGCACCTTTAACGTACAAAACATGCCAAGGTATTTCACAGAGGCTTTATAAAACAAAATATGACACTGAGCCACGTAAGGGGATATTAGGCATATGACCAAAAACTTAGTCAGAGATAGGTTTTGAGGGGTGTCTTAAAAGGATAAAAGCAAAGTCGAGAGGTGGAGGAGAGTTCAAACTTATTAATGGAGAAAATGGATAGGGGCTTTCAAGGTGTCACTCATCTTCTGCAGTCTATTTTCCTGCAGATGATGAGTGGAAGCAACGAGCTCCCACCCTATGGGAATGTCTGTGGCACAGAAGGGGCAGCCCATATTGCCCTCTCTTAGGATGTTAGCATATTGGCATCCTTGCCATCCCCTCAATCAATACCAACCATGACAGCAGAAAATCAGAGAAGTGCTGTAATCTACAGCCAGGCCCTGAGGTTTGAATTCATCAACCACAAAGGGTCTTTTACATGAGCAACAGCAGCTTTCCACGAGCTCTGCTGAGGGAGCACCTCATAAGAGTAGGAAAGTTGGTAAGTCTTACAAGAAAAGCAAAATGGGTTGATCTCTTGGATGACAAAGAATTCACAACATATATTTGGAATTAAAATAAGTACTTTTATTATATAGTCTATAGTTTACTAGAGCTTCTTACAGTGAACTTGCATAGAAATTGACTGAATGGTTTCAATGTTCTTCAATTCAGTGGTGAAGGAGTAACAACCGTTAATGCTGAGGAATTGAGGCATCACTGAAAATACTGCTCTATCAACTGTTCCCTGGCACCTCTAGCTACAATGTGTTCTGCTGATTTTTCCTTCTTGTGGGTTTTCCTTACCTTCATTCAGTTCTTTCTCATCTGCCAATGTCTTTTGTTACTGCTGTGCCCCCTCCAACTCCAAATGTCTTTGCATTACTAGGTTTTGCAGAATACAACAAGCCATAATGATGCACCTCAATTTGTCAAAACTATAAGTCCAAGGTACTTGAATCCATGTGCCAAAATGCCAGTTCTAAGCTTTATGATGTCCCTATTGGTCCCTTGGCACTCAATGTACCTGCGTTGCTCAGGTGTCATAAGAATGCAGTGCGGTTTCAGCCAGGTATAGAGGTGCCATCCTCAGATTCCTGATGGATGGAAAGAGGGGAGGATGGAAGAGTGGTGCAGTAAAAAGGCATGGTGATAACTTCCAGTGAAACTGGCACAGACTTGCATTTCCTGCTGTGTTGATCACACTCCAATTCAACACTGATGGAGTGGAAGCCCTTCCTGTTCACATAAAAGCTGCTGGTTCATCTTCCTGTGTCCCAATAAACGAATACAGTCTATTATGACTTGAATACAGGGTAAGTCAGCCATGGCTGTAAATCCCAAAGCTCTCTTATTCTGGCTGTTGATCTCTATTGTGAAGGTAATGAAATAGTTTGCTCTGACAAAGGCAGCATTCATAACTTTTTTGACATAGGTTCCTTCCAAGCTGTTACTGGGGATATCACCTATGTCTATGTCTAATAAGTTAGGGATTGTTGAGTTTGACACCAACTAGCAAAGGGTGGATCCCTGCTTCACAACTTCTCAGATACTGAAACAGTCCATGGCCTCCTGCAGCAAGATCTAGACAATATTCAGGCTTGGGCTGACAAGTGGCATGTAACATTTGTGCCACATAAGTGCCAGGCAATGACCAACTCCAACGAGATAATCTAACCATTTTCCCTTGACATTCGATGGCATTACCATCGCTGAATCCCCCATCAACATCTTGGGGGTTACTACTGACCATAAACTTAACTGGCCAAGCCATATAAAATACTGTTACAAGAGGAGGAGGTCAGAGGCTGATAATTCAGCAGCGAGCAACACTTCCTGACTTCCCAAAGCCTGTCCCCTATCAACAAGGCACAAGTCAGGAGTCGATGGAATACTCTCCACTTGCCTGGATAAGTGTAGCTCCAACAACACTAAAGAAGCTCAACAACACCATCCAGAACAAAGCTGCCCACTTGATCAGTATCTATTCACTACCTTAAACATTCACTCCCTCCACCACCAACGCACAGTGGCAGCAGTGTGTACCACGTACGAGATGCACTGCAGCACTCACCAAGCCTGCTTTGACAGCAACTTCCAAACCCGCAACCTCTACCACCTAGAAGGACAAGGGCAGCAGACATATGGGAACGCCACCGCCTACAAGCTCCCCTTCAAGTCACACACCATCCTGACTTGGAACTGTGTCACTGCTCCTTCAGTCAATGACATGGAACTCCCTTCCTAACAGCACTGTGGATGCGTCTATACCGCATGAACCGCAGGACCGAAGCAGCTCAAGAAGGCGGCTCACCATCACCTTCTCAAGGGAAACTAGGGATTGGCAACAAATGCTGACCTTGCCAGCGACGCCAACATCCCATAAAAAATCCTTCTCGGTGGAGATGAGGGATGGCAAAGAATTATTACCATATAAAATTTGGATACTAATAGCACACACCTCACAGGTCACTGTTATGCACCGGATCAAAAGCAGGAAGCAAAAGAGGATGAACATGCATGTAATAACTGTATTTATTTATTTTAAATGTATTTATTAAGTGGTTGGATATAAAAGGAGAGGAAAGATACTACTTAAAATAGCAATCTTCATTTAAAATTATTTTCGTTTCTTTTCAATTGAAACCTGTTTCATATGGCACTGCTAGTTTAAATTAAATCATGATATTTATGTACCTACAAAGGGTAAAACTATTGGTGCGAACATCTCCCCACTCCCTCCCCTCAATTTAATCAATTTGCTAAAAAAAAACAAAAGGTACAGTACTGAAAACAGTACATCATTTCTAAATGGTTTTCTGGACCAAAATACTGCATTCTCTTGAACTTTATGCTGTTTTCCAATCTAAAGTAATTGGACATCACAAAGAAATAGCACATGTAACCATGTGTTGTAATTTTCCACAGCAACAAATAAATAAATGACTGCATAATTTGGCAGAGGAACTGCAACCTTCAGACATAAGTATTCAGTCAGCTCTGGAAAGTTAAGACTGATTAACAGTTTAGTTGTCAGGCAAACCTCACCCCCTCCCCCCTCCCCACCTGCCAAGACAAGGCACACATGATTTTGCCACATGAACATTAAAACTTAAAATTGCAAGCCCCTGGCTGGAAGGACATTTGCATAATACCAGACAGTAGTGAAACAAAGGAACCAGTCCCCGCCCCAATACACAGAAGAGACCTGCTCAAACCAGACGGTCATACGACCACCTGCTGGGCCAACTAGAGGAGTTTTAAACTGGAAAAACAGAATTTGAACTCAGAACGCCGTGTGCTCCTGGAACTGAAGCAAGGATTACAGCCTCTCCTGTCTGCCTGCTCATCTCTCAGGGAACTGAATCTTGTGAAGACACATGAACCTCAAAGAGAGAAAAGTTTCCTGCGTGAACAAGGTTTAAGCAGAATACTGGGCCCCAAGGAAATGCAAGAATTACCTACAAAAGTACTATACAGTAAGCGAAGCACGGTAACAAGATATTGCCTCAAACTGTTCCACATTATCTTTTCTTTTCTGTCCCTATCTGCATCACGTGTGCATGCTAGCGTGGGTGCGTCATACCCAACCAAATATGAAGCCCCATTAAAACTCACCAAAATGCAGAAAGCTGCAAACAACAGCCAGAGCAGTTTCATTTAAACACAGTATATTGTGATTCGATCGGCTTTATTGTACATGTAGTGTGTAAACATCCTCCGGGTCTATTTTTCTAAACATTTTAAGGGATAATGCTAGTTGTGAGTGGGAAGCGCAAGGTGGAGAGTGTGGAGGACTTCCAAATGTTCCTGGTGCCCAAGGCCACAAGATTTCGAAAAGGAGATTTGAGTGCAAAGATCACAAATTCATTTGCATGAAATTTACTTTGCTACAACCACTTCAGGTGCAGACACTAGAAAAGCCAGAGTAATTGCAATGTTATTTAGGATCAAAATGGGAGCGGAGGATCAATACCCATTTTTCTCTGCATTAGAAGAGTTTTATAACACTATTTGGGAGCAGGAAAGATGGCAAAAAATAAAAATCAGCCTTAGATCTGGTTCACCATCTGCATTCATTTAACAATGAAGTGCAAAGAAACATCATAAGCAGTTAACTTGGTTAAATTCCACCATATGTTCTTTAGTAAACTTACCCATTCATTGCCGGAGTTTTACTTGGATGGAACAACGGTGTGACTCCATACATGCAGAGTGCTTTCAGGCTAGAAAGCGATGGCCAAACTGCACTGTTCCAACACAGTGTAACAGATGTATCACTGAAGTAGGCTTTACTCTGCTCCTTGACATGTTCTTTCCCATTTCTTTCTCGAAGAACAACAATCCAAGTAATTCCAAGAGCTCTGAATACACCAAATATTAAGGCAGTTAATGGTAACTGTGGTCAATTTGATTGCAATACTTAGAATTAGCCACACCTGACGAGTATGATTAAAAGTTTAAAGTCAATATTTTTCAGTGTACTATTACAGAATATCATTTTTTTAAAGTTCAAATAACTATGTATTTTAGCACCACTAATTCTTCACCTCTACTTTAAATTATGGGAACATGGTTAAAAGTGCAAATGATTATTTTGTGAAGTCACATCACAGAAAACAAAGTGGTAAATATCGTGCAAATCTTCAGTTTTCCATTGGACTAGATACAGTATTAATGTCAAGATCAATGAAAAAGTTATTTTTTTTAATTTTGAAAACAAGATGATAAAGCACAGTTCAAGACATTAGAATGGTTGAAAAATTAAAAAGAACAGAAATAATTTAGCTTGGATTTTAAAGGACTGACAATGGAAGTAAAGGAAAATTGTTAGTCCTGCAAAACAATGTGTTAAGACTTGCAATGACTGAAAAACAGAAAATGCTGTAAATACTTATCAGGTCGGCAGCATCTGTGGAAAGAGAACCAGAGTTAACATTTCACGGAAAGGTCACAAACCTGAAAAGTTAAATTTGTTTCTCTCTCCACAGATGCTGGAAGACCTGCAGAGTTTTTCCAGCATTTTCTACTTTTATTTCAGATTTTCAGCATCCGCAATATTATGCTTTTTGTTAGTGCTTTTGGACTTTCAATGCCTCATGGTTTCAACACAAAGCGGAGGTAGAATGCAGTTTGAGAAATACTAATTTATAGTTCAGAAGGTATCAAGACTGAACAGGAGAGATTACAAACCAAAGATGAGGAGGAATTACTTCTCAGGGGGCCAGTTTTGGCTTCATACCTTCTTCAGTAATGCAAAAAGTACAAAGATGTAGGAGCAGATCTAGGTTTTATAGAAAGCGAACAGATTAAGCAAGGGGAAAACAGCGCTTGCCATGAAAGAAATAACATTTCTTCAAAGCTAAAATAGTGAAGCCAAAAATGGTGACAAAACTGGAAGCATCAAAAGGTAAATTGGTCTATTGGTTAGACTTGAAAGAGCCATGGAAAAAAAAATGCTGTTGAAGAACTGAACAGGAATTTTATTGCCCCATCGAAGAACACAAGATAAAATTGCATTCATTTAGCCATATATCAAAAAACTATGAGAAAAACTTTAAAAAGTTCATACATTGGCTTGGTTCATTTGATTTTACTCACCTGAGTCAAAAGGCCATGGAATCAAGTCCCAAGTAAAACTTCAGTGCATATTCTAGACATAGACTTCATTGCAGTACCGATGGTGTGCTGCACTATAAATGCTATTATTTCAATCGAAATATTGTACATGAAATATTTTGAGACATAAGGGAGTAGTTTTTTGTCCAACTGCTTCCATTGAGTGCAAAGCAGGCAAAGTGAGCCTGCAGCCTGTCCAGTGGAAGCAATCCAAAGCATATTAGAGCAGCTCACCAATCGGAAGGAGCAGTAAATCTAGAAGCTCCACTTGAGCCCATTCTATCCAGCGAAGTAAGGTAGGGGTTAGATATATTTTATCCCAACAAATCTTTCTTTCCTTTGGCTAAGTAGTCTGAAGAGGTTTACCCTTAAGGCATTGAATCTTCAAATTGCAAAATATCACAGGACCCTGATCTGCAAGGGGTTAGAATGCTTCTGTTAATGGGCACCTGGGCATCCTATTTCAGGGTCACAACCAAAATAGACACAACCTCAAAATCAATAGGGCAGTAACTGCAACAGTGCTATTTACTTGCGCTACTGCCTCATTCTCACCAGCAGAGTGAATAAAATCAGCCTGAGAATTATTCTTTATTTTTCCTCTTTCTCCCAGCAGTTAGTATTATAGCCAAATTTCAGAACAAATAAGAACTTACATTTATAGACATTTCATCTCTTCAAATTACAAAGTGCTTCATAACTAAGAATTACTTTTCAAGTGCAGGCACTGTTAATGTGGGAAATATGGCAACCCAGAGTGGATATAGCAAGGTCCCATCAATACAAACGAAGGAATGACCAATTAATCTATTTTTGACCATGCTGGTTGAGGGAAGAATTTTGGCCAGGTCACTTTTATACAGCACTTGTGGTTAAACATCCCAAGGCACTTCACAAATGTAATCAAAAACTGACACCAAGCTAAAGGAGAAGAGATTAGGATAGGTGATCAAATGCTAGGTTTTAGCACTGTCTCAATCAAGAGAGGTAGAGACTAGAGATACAAAGAAGTTTGGGGAGGGAATTCCACAGCTTGGGGCCTAGACTGCTGAAATCACAGCCACCAATGGTGAGGAGAAGGGAGTGGAGAATACACAAGAGGCCAGAGGTGCAGGAATGCAAGCTGTAACCCTGAAGGAGGTTACAGAGATTGGGCAGGGGGGAGAGGGGGAGGGGGAAGAGGGGTGCAGGGCCAAGGGAGTTGAACTTGAGAACAATAATATTAAAATTGAAGCGTTGGTAGATCAGGAGCCAATGTAGGTCAGCAACCACAGGAGTGATGGGTGAAGAGGATATGGTACAAGTTAGGATATGAGCAGCAGTGCGATCGATTAGCTCAAGTTTATGGAAGGTGAAATGTTGGAGGCCAGCCAGAAAAGCACTGAAATATTCAAGCTTGGAGGTAACAAAAGCATGGCTGAGGGTTTCAGCTGTTGGGCTGATGCAGGAGCGGAAATGGGTGATATTACAGAGGTAGAAGTGGCTGGACTTTATGATAGAGAGGATATAGGGTCAGAAGCTCAGCAAAAGGTCAAATAAGACGCGGATGTTGCAAACAATCTGGTTCGGCCTGGGACCGTGGCCAGGGAAGGGAGAGGAATCCATTATTGGAGAATGGAGCCTGTTGCGGGGCCAAAGCAATGTCTTTGGTCTCTCAATGTTTAACTGGACAAAATTTCAGTTCATCCATGACAATACAGAGGCAATGGAGATATTGAGGTCTGATTTTAACAGAGCTGGGTATTGGCAGCACTCGTGAAACCTGCTGTTATGTCTTTGGATTAAATAAAATAAAAACAGAAAATGCTGGAAATACTCAGCAAGTCTGGTAGCATCTGTGAAGAGATAAACAGAGTTAACATCTCAGGTCAGTGAACTTTCATCAGGTTTTGTTTTAATTTCAGATTTTCAGCATCTACAGTATTTTGCTTTTGTGTTACTCTTCTGATGTTGCAGCCAAGGGGAAAGATTGCAGATGACATACAAGACCGTATAAGCTTTTATTCTTTGGGCAATAGTGCAGCTAGAAAGGTTATAGGAACTTAGGTACACACGAGTCAGAAGAGGTGAAATCATTGGAATTTAATCATGTACGGCAGAGCCTCCAGTGTAATTGGGAGCAGAACAAACAAAATCAGACAACAATTATTGAAAGTCTTCAGTGTTAAGAGTCACTGAAAGAAATATGAATCTTTATATTTTCCCATCAAGATGTGAAAAGCACATTAAATAGACCGGCACAGCAATGAGCAGCAGTACATATTTCTTTGAGATAAAGGAAATGTTTATGAAAAAAATAAACATTTTCAAACCAGTCTCACGAAAATGTGATTTTTTCCTTAGTAGCACATAAAAAAAAAATCTAAAAATTACTTCTGGAAGTCCTTCCTTTATAAAAAGTAAAAAAAACTAAACAGAAAATCTTCCACAAACCGAAATCTCCAGCATCAGGAAGCCTGCAGTGCCCAAAAGCATTACAGGAGTTCTAGATACTGTCCTTAGAGTCCAGTAATTATAGCTGCAGCTCCAAATTAGATTTTTGAAAAGAAAATCTAAAAGATTGTCCATTGGTTTATAATCTGGTATTCATGTATAAATGTCCCCAGTGGCTCTGCAAGTTTGGTCATGAGGTCATGAACCACAGGCCAGGGAGATCACAAATCCAAATTAGTGCTCAGTTAGATGATCTTAGTTGAAAATATGGTAGGACACTGCACCTGGCCTTAGCCTGGGTAGAGGGGGATATTTTTAAAGAAACATCTCACTGTGTTGTAATAACCTAATCATGATTAAGTTTGATCCAAAAGAAACTTTTGGCCCAAATTCAAAAGATGCAGAGTGATTCTCAGAGCTCTCTTTGATGAACTACCTGCTCCATGACATGTATTTGAACTGTTCTCATCCACCAGTGCTGCCCATCCAGTAAAACCTCACTCCCTCTGAAAGTTTTAATCCTCTGAGAAACACAGAAATTTGGCCCAGTCATGTCCAGAATTTCTTTATTATATAAAAAGGACTTAGTCAAATGGTACTGACTTCCCAAACCACAGAATGACTGCAACTGTCTCAACATCTGCAGGAAAAGGTAGGACTTTTGATCAGGAACTAGAGACTTTGGCCAGGATTTAGAGTCCTGAGGCATTCCCGGAAGTTGGCGTAACTGCTGCCATTTTTCCCGTATCCCATCCAATTCTATATGTAAATGAACGGTGCAGTGAAGGTCATCGGAGACACCAGTGATCACGCAACGAGGATGGCCTTTCATTGGTAGAACCCATCGTCACACAGTCAAGCACCATGAGCGCCACGGCTATAAAGCATCGTGTTTTGTGCCTCAAGGAGCAGCAGCCGGCGTGTTATGCAAGTCTCTTCAGTTACAAAATTAAATCTTGTACTTATTTGTAACTGTTTTTCCCTTCCTTACTTTTTCAAACCCAGCACCAACACCCCATTATCGCATTTTCCCTTGCAGCAAAGTTAAAGAAAATGTCAGGCAGCAGGCATGCGCCCCGCCCCACAGTTTAGTGATGCCGCCCTGCAAGTTTTCCTCCAGACAGTCAGGGAAAGGTGGGAGGTTCTCTTTCCTGCAGATGGAGTCAGAACACCTTCCCACCTAACCAAGGTGGCCTGGACAGAGGTAGAAGAGGTCTTGAACTGTGCCGAACCTGGGTTCAGTGTCGGAAATGGATCAATGACTTGCTCAGATCGGCGAGGGTAAGTGATCTTGGCAAAGCTGTTCCATTGTTTTTCTCCCTGGCTCAGTGCCTTTAAGACAAAGGGTAGACAAGGCATGCAGTGGATTGCTGGAGAAGCCTTGGTGCCATACACCAAATGATTGTGTGCCAAGATGACAATTGGCATTGTTTATCTGCTTGGAGGTGGTGTGCGAAAGCCACTCTGGAATGAGTGATTGCAATGCATGCATGCATGCATGCAATAGTTGTGATGCATCTTTTGACATGTCACTAAATCTGCAGTCTCCTGCAGGATAAACGCACCCACAACCAGCACAATCGTACTAAGACAGGTGGAGGTGTCCCAGACATCCAGGTGCTGACACCAGCTGAACAGAAGAAGGCATTAGAAATTGCGAGAGGACGGAGGCAGGGCAATAGCAGATGATGAGGCAGGATCCTCAAGGCGTTAAAGGACAAGGTGTCATCTTCAGTCTTACAGCCTTATGTGCAAAGCAAAGGAGCATCTGAACTCATGTTCAGCTGATGCTTAATGTGCCAGTTTGTCTCCACTGCAGGTGCCTGCATTTGAGTCGCAGAACACCGCGAGGCCCAAGACTCCTCCTCTGTGGAGGAGGGTGAAGCCCATGCCCCAGAGGGTGCACCGTCACCTGCCTCTTCTTCGACTTCCGCCAGCACAGATACAGCCATATGATGAGCTGGGGTTTAAGATTAGAATCTGGGTCACAAGCTGGTGGTCATGACACAGACAGGTCCCAGTAGCTGAGGGAGCATGTACCAGCCAGCTCCCCTGACAATCGGAGAACTGCTAGAGACCAGGCTCCTGCTCAACCCCACGTTCGTGATGATCCTCTGCTTGCTGCTACAAGTAGTCTTCTGGATGTGCAGTAAACCCATGTGGAAAATACGTCGGAGATGCCTGAGGTCATGCATGGCTTTGCGTGTGCCATGGAGGAATCCATGCAAGCCATGACATCTGCCATGTCCCAGACATATGAGCGCATGGCTTCCTCAGTAGAGTCTGGCGAGCTCCGTGGCGAGTCTGGTTGAGCACTTGAGCCATATGCAATCTGACCTGCCTCCATTGCTGTTGCTGCGGGCTCCATGTAACAGCGTCTAAGCGAGAGGGGAACAAGGAACCTGGATCGTCCTATGGGTGGTCCTTCCCCTCAGGGAGACAGGCAGGTGTCACTGTGCATCCAGATGGAAAAGGAGCTCATGCCAGCTGTCCCGGATACCCCTAGGGTAAGCAGAGTCTCATCCTTACCCCACCCCCCCAACCCCTTACCTCCAGCAGGCGAGCACACAGGGAGACTCAATCACCATTGCTGCAGACCCCCAGAAGAATGGAGCCGTCAAGGCCCCGTTCCTCCAGAGGACACCTGCCATAGTCATCTACGGTAAAGGGACAGTACACTGAGAAGACTACCTCCACCTCAGCTGCTAATGTCGGGGTTGCACCTAGACGTAGTGGTAGAAAATACAAGAAGAAACTGTTTTGATCACAAAGTTGGCATGTGTGGTGTAAATATTGCGCACATATTGCTGACTGTTTCAATACATATTTATTTACTTTCATATTTGAAGCACTATGGTAAATCATTTGCTCTGTTTTATTTGAAAAGGAAAAAGGTTCTTTGGCGGCCTATGGCAGGAATGCATTGATTTTGCAATGCATTTCAGCAAGTGTCCATTGTCCATTTTTATTTTAGCCTTCAGTCCTCAATGATGGCTGTTTTTTGATTGTTTCTTATATTTTTCACTAACAACATGCCTTACATTTGTGATTCTATGTTTACCCCCTTACCTTCCTTGCATTGGTGTATTGTCGGTTCCATCGTAACCCAGAAAAGATTTGATCTGCTGGTCTTAAAGTGCTGCAATACTGTAGCTTCCTGTGTGTGGATTAATGCCTTGATACAGTACAATATTTCCAACGGAGATGCAGGTTGCTTTTAATGAAATTGATAGCATTCAGGCCGTAAGGAACATTGCAGGTTCATGTGTTGTCGTCATAAGAGCCCTTCTTTTTGATTACAGCAATTATTAAGAACCAGGCGTATGTGAACATATTTGGAGAATGTTTATTTTCTCCTCCCAATGTTCCTTTTTGAAGTGGCTTATTGTTGGTTACAACATACAAATATGAGGCTTTCTCTATGTCCCTTGCATGTCACTCCATGGCCCTTATATCTATAACGGCATCATTTGTATCATTGTCCTCCTCCTCATCCTCTTCATAGTCGTCCTCAGGACTAGTGTTCCTCCACCTGCAGAATGTTGCTGTGTCTAATTGCCAGGTTGTGCAATGCACAGCAGACGATTATTTGTGAGCCCCTCTGGGGCGTGCACTGAAGGGTCCCTCCAGACCGATGAAGGCAGCGGGAGCGCATTTTCAGCATGCCAATTGAGTTTTTGATTATGGTTCTGGTAGATGCATGAGCCGCAAGGCGGCAACAGCAATGGAGTGCAGCTCAGTTTACATATGGTTTGAGTGCTTAATAATAGATTCCAGCATTTTCCCCAATGACTTATGTTAGGCTAACTGGCCTGTACTTCCCTGTTTTCTCTCTCCCTCCTTTCTTGAAAAGCGGTGCAACATTTGCCAACTTCTAATCTGATGGGACCAATCCCGAATCTAAGGAATTTTGGAAAATCATAGCTAGCACATCCACTATCTCTGCAGCTATCTCTTTTAGAACCCTAGGGTGTAGGTCATCAGGTCCTGGAAATTTGCCAGGTTTTAGTCCCTTAAGTTTCTCAGATACTTTTTCTCTGCTGATATGAATTTCCTTAATTTCCTCATTCTTTTTAGCCTCTAGGTTACTATTTCTGGTATGAAACTTATGTCTTCCACTATGAAGACAGACAAAAAATATTTGTTCAATGCCTCTGCCATTTTCTCATCCCCCATGATAATTTCTCCTGTCTCTGCTTCTAAGGGATCAATGTTTACTTTAGTTACTCTCTTTTTTATATAACTATAAAAACTCTTAAAATCTGTTTTTTATATTCCTGGCTAGCAAACTCTCATTCTATCTTTTCCTTTTTTTAAAAAAAAAAAATCAACTTTTTGGTGGTTCCTTAAACACTCCCAATCCTCAGATTGGCTACTCTTTTTTTGCAACATTGTAAGCCTCTTCTTTTAATCTAATACTATCCTTAACTTCCTGAGTGAGCCACGGATGGGTCTTTCTTGCTGAGTTTTTGTTTTTCATCTGGAGTAGCGTGTGCAGTTTTGGTCTCTACATTTAAGAAAGGATATAATTGCATTGGAGGCAGTACAGCAAAGATTTGCTAGATTGGTCTCTGGGATGAGGAGGTTGGCCTATGATGAGAGGGTAAGTAAATTGCGCCTTTATCTCTGGAGTTTAGATGAATGAGAGGGGATCTCATTGAAACATAAAATTCTAAAGAGGCTGGATAGGGTAGACACAGAGATTATTTCTGCTGGTCGGGGAATCTAGAATACAGGGGCACAGTCTCAGGATGAAGCTGATCCCGACTGAGATGATGAGAAATTACTTCACTCAAAGCATTGTGAATCTTTGGAATTCTCTACCCAAGAGAGTTGTGGATACTCCATCGTTGAATACATTAAGCACTGGGACAGACAAATTTTTGGTCTCTCAGGGAATCAAGGGATATGACGAGCGGGCGGGAAAGTGGGGTTGAATCCTAAGATCAGCCATGATCGTTTTGAATAGCGGAGCAGGCTCGATGGGCTGCATGGTCTGCTCCTGCTCCTATTTCTTGTGTTCTTGAGTCAAATCTCACCCCCACCCATCCCACTTGTCATGGGGAGGGTTAACATTGATGCCTTTATTCTTCCGATCAAACTCAAGTTGTGACACTTATGGTCCAACAGTTGTCTGCAACTGCATCCTGCTATCATGTCAGTTCAAACAAAAATTATACAGAAAGTTAAATAATTCATTTAAAATATTCACTAATTTTTCAAAGGGTCATAAATAGTATATAAAAATACTTTTATATAGCATCTTTCACAACTTCAGGCTTTCCAAAAGGGCTTGAAGCTAATTAAGTACTTTTGAAGTGATGTTGTTGTAATGTTGGAAACGTGGTCATCAACTGGTGCACAGCAAGGTGCCTCAAACAGCAATGACATGACCAGACTTTTTTTTTTTTTAAAAGTGATGCTAGTTGAAAGAAAAATATTTCCTAGGACACCAAGAGAACATCCCTGATACTTTGCTTTATAAAATTAAAATGGATTTTATATTATTAATTCCATTTAATGTAGATATTATGCTGCTAGTCATGGGAGGGGGGGGGGGGGGGATGAGGAGGGGGAAGTAGATGAAAAGAGAGCAAAAGGGAAAAAACATATCACGCTAAAATTACATGACTGAGACAGACCTCAACTGCATTCTGGTAGCAGCAAATCCAGCACAACATGGCTCTTATCTTGAGAGTTTCTATAGTCTAAGAATGGCATTCGTGAATTCAAATTTTATTCCAAATAAAACATGTAGCCGGGGGCCCACGTATTAAACATTTCTTAAATGGTTGCAAAGCTTAGGAGATCAATGCAAACCTAATTGATGCCTCATTCTTGATACAATTGGCTTTTGTTCAAAATAATCTGCAAGGAAGACCAATTTTGAGGAAAAAATCATTGTTAAACTCCACGTTTCAAACATCAAATAATCTTAAATTCTTTGTATTACAATTTTCCCCATGGCACCTACTTTTAATTGTCCTAGTATAAAATTGTACTGAAGGTTCATTCTTACTTCACAGCTTCTTTGCACTTTGATGGCAATCCTGTGTAACGATTAATGGGTTTCAACAACTGCCCAACTCCTCTTGTGCCCAGGCCTGCACATTTGCGTATGTATTCTTTTTTCCAAAATCCTGCCGGACTGTCCTGTATTGAAATTCTACTCAGGTTCTCAGTAGCTATGTCTACAGCCTTGGGCTTCCAGGCCTTTCTTTTGCATGCAAAATGGCTGCAGTAGATTCTGTGCCAAATTAAGCTAGAAAGGATATAGCAAATATAAAACATTGCAAATCCTTTTTATTAAGCTTTTATGAAATCACATTTTAAAGAAAGGTCGTTGTATACCAATATCATAATTGTTAACTTAATTTCACCAACATTTGAAAATAGATAATGGTCAAGTATTTATTAAACTTTAATGATACTGTGGCAGATATCAATATTCAAGTCTAAATGTTACTCAGGAACTTTTGGAATACTGGAAAGCTGAAAAAGTAGACAAAAGCATTATCAATCCATTTACAGCATTATACGTTTGTCAAATGTGGTGCCAAAATCCAAAAGCAAAGATTTTGAAAACAGAATGGCCTCAAAATTACAGAGATAGTCGCATAGAAAAGCTTGAAAGACTTTGCTGAAAATCCACACTCTGCAAATTTAATAGACATTAGTCGATTTAGTTTAAGTAGCAGAGAGAAATTCAGATGAAAACAAAGTTTTGAATGCCCAATGGTGTAATTTCAGAGCTCAACTATAATAAATGATGGGTACAATCTAAAATGACACACCAAAATTTGCTACCATTAATTTAAATACAATAGCAAAAAGATAGGTTATCTTATAATATACGTTTACAAAAAGATTATATAGAAACAGAACGAACATTGCAACATTACATATTACACTGCTGGCAGCACTGTGATGGAGCATTGTTACACTGTCAATTGTTTGCAATATCATAATGCCTTTTTACAGAAATTGACCTTGAAAAATCTGTGCCTGTTCAAAAATCTTAACAGATAGATATACTCCTTTTTCAAAAAAAATTTAAGTCAACTTAAAAAAACAGAACCTCATAATTGTTCGAAAAAATTGAGGTTTATTTAAAAAGTTGGGCTTTATTCCACCTATGTAATTTTTAAAATACCACAATGCTGAGATACTTTTTCCAACCCCCTCAGGTAGTTTCCCTCACCCTTACTCTAGCCTCCTTACCTTTCCCCTTCATCTTCCGCCCCCACATCCAGTTATCCCTCCACCCCCTAACCCTACTCAGCGTGAAGACAGCATTTGATCTTGACTACCTGTTTTCAACACCAGAAGAGATCAATGTGCAAGTATGGCTCCTGACCACGAGCAATTAAAGGCTGATAACTCTGCTAATCAAAATAAATATTTACTATCAGATGTCATTTAAGGCAAATGCAGAACTTCAATATTTCACAGCCTCATTAAAATGTGTCATATGTGATTTGGGACTGCAGTTACAAAAGATTGTTTTACTTGCAGAGATTGCTCCTGTCAGGTTAAATGGTACCCCAAGAACCTGAGTCAATGGCAAATATGTCTATTTGTCTCACTTACTTGTCA
This sequence comes from Heterodontus francisci, assembly GCF_036365525.1. NCBI lineage: Eukaryota > Metazoa > Chordata > Chondrichthyes > Heterodontiformes > Heterodontidae > Heterodontus > Heterodontus francisci. Next base: position 165,958,471 of record NC_090375.1, on the reverse strand, counting down.
TTAGACACCTGGTAGAAAGACTTGTTGACACAGCCTGCACACAACAAGGATGATACATCTAAGTAGGAAAAGATTTGAAGTAGAACTTCCCACGGTAAGCTAGAAATAATTTTCAAAAAATTTACAATTTTCAGTTGTAGCAAGAAATGCAGGATTTTGCACCATCCAATACAGAGCCGCAGCTAGGAGACTCGAAAATATACTAAACAGTCATAAATGCAAAATAAAACAAAAGCCCTCAAATACTTTTAATAGTAAAAAGATAGACATTTCTAAAGTGAGATTTAGGCAATGTACAAAAACGTCATTCACAAAATTAATTTCTTAGTACATTGAAGATAGCCTTAAAAATGTTTTTACTGTTTTAAGAAAATATATATTCACTGTAATTCCACATCTGCAAGATGCTCCCAGACAAGCTCTCTTCATAGCTAAAATAGACAAGGCTCCTGCAACACATGGATGGTATAAATCCCTCTAAGTTACCAACATAAATACATAAATAAAACACAGGCTTGAATTATTTATCTACAAGTCATAACTCCACTGACTAGACAAATAACACACTCCAATCCCTGTGGAATAAAGATTAACATACAATTTACCTTCCTAATTGCTTGCTGTATCTGCATGTTAACTTTCTAGATTCTAGCATTTCAGGCCAACTGACCTATATGGGGACAGTAGCATAGTGGTTATGTTACTAGACTAGCAATCCAGAGGCTTGGACTAATGATCCAGCAACACGAGTTCAAATCCTACCGGCAGCTGGGGAATTTAAATTCAGAATTAAAAGGCTAGTATCAATAATGATGATCATGAAATGACTGGCTTGTTGCAAAAACAAACTCTGGTTTACTAATGTCCTTTAGGGAAATAAATCTGCCATGCTTAACTGGCCTAGCCTATATGTATAGCCTACAAGAGAGTGGCTGACTCTTAACTGCCCTCTGAAAATACCTAGCAAGCCACTCAGTTGTATGTAAGAAGACGAGATCACTACCTTCTCGAGGGCAATTAAGGATTGGTAATAAATGCTGGTTGTGACAGCGATGCCCACGTCCCATGAATGAATTTTTTTTTTTTTAAAGTTCCCTGTTTCCTCTCTCTTTTCTGAACAGCAGGGTTCCATTTTCCAGTTTCCAATCCACGGGGACTGTTCTAGAATCTAGGGAATTCTGGAAGATCAAAACCAATGCATCCACTATCGCTGCAACCACCTCTTAAAACCCCAAGGATGTAGGCCATCAGATCCAGGGGATGTCAGCTTTTGGTCTCCTTAATCACTCCAGTACTTTTTCTTCACTAATATCAATTACTTGAAGTTCCTCACTCTTATTCAAACGTTGGTTCTCCACACTTTCCAATATATTCTTTACCTTTTCTACTGTGAAGACAGACACAAAATATTTAACGTCTCTGCCATTTCACTATTCCCCATTATCATTTCACCAGTCTCTGTTTCTAGGGCATCCACGTTTACTTTTGCCAATCTTTTCCTTTTTTTTTACATAATTGTAAAGAAGCCTCTTCTTTTAATCTAATATTATCCTCAACTTCTCTAGCTAGCCACAGTTATACACTCTTCCAGTAGAGTTTGATTCTGGACAGGAATGTATATTATGAACTATATCTTTAAATGTTTACCATTGTTTATCTACAGTCATGTCTTTTAATCTAATTTCACAATCTAACTCAGCCAACTCACCTCTTGTATAACTGTAATTGGCTTTGTTTGAATTTAAGACCCTAGTTTCAAAAACTTAACCACATCACTCTCTCACTCAATATGAAATTCTCATAATATGAACATTCTTCCCCAGAGAATCCTTTAATACAAGATTATTAATTAACCTCATCTTATTACACAATACTAGATCTAAAATAGCCTGTTCCCTGGTTAGTTCCTGGATGGAGTCTTCGAGAAGACTGTCTCTAATGCATTCCACAAACTCGTCCGTCAAGCTACTTTTGCCAATTTGGTTTGTCCATCCTATATGAAGATTAGAGTCTCGCAGGATTATTGCATTACCTTTGTTACATGGACACCTCTAATTTTCTGACCTGTACTCTCTCCAACACCTTGATATTGTTAGGCCTATAAACTACTCCCACCAGTGTTTTCTGTCTTTGGTCATTTTTTAAACTCTACCCATACTGATTCTACATCCAGATTTTCCAAGCTAAGATCCTCTCTCACAGATTTTACCTCTTCCTTTATTATCAGGCATATCCCAACTCATTTTTCATTCTGCCGATCTTTTCCAAAAATCAAGGACACTGGAATATTTTGTTCCCAATTGTCACACTGTAACCATGTCTCATGACTAGATCAAAGCCATTTATCTCCATTTGTGCCAGGAATTCATCTATTTTGTTACAAATGCTTCATGCATTGATTATATATATATATTTTTCCCTGATATGGCCTTGGTCACTGTTATATATATCATTGTTAAACTCTCTGTCCCTTCCTGACACAATCAGCTTGATTTATACAAAAAATAATTAAACAAATTGAAGTTATACAAATAAACTAATTAAAAAGAACTTGCATTTATAGAGCGCCTTTCACATCCTCAGGACATCACAAAGTCCTTTTCAGGCAATTAAACAATTTCAGAGCGTATTCACCATTAAATGTGCAAACAGCAGCAAGTTTGAACACAGCAAAGTCCCATGAACATTAATGAGATAACCATTCACTTAAGCTATTTTGTTGGTGTTGACTGAAAGCTAATGTTGGCAGGACACAGCCAACTTAGCACAGTGGTAGCAATCTTGTCTCCAAATCAGAAGATTGAGTTCAAGTCCCAGTACAGATTTGAGCATGTAATTTAAGATAACTATTCATTACAACTCTGAGGATTGTTGCAGGTGCTGTATTTTAGATTCTGTTTGACCAATCAGGTATACATAAAAGATCTCATGGTCCCTTTTCCAAAGAAGAGGAGTTCCAAAATAAATTTGATTTGAATGGAAAGATACCATTTAGATATTGACTCGCACCTACTGTAAGTAGTTACTTTGTCTAATATTTACGGGGACTAGGGAATTTCCAATTTCACTGCCTCTCAAGCTTCAACACAATAGAGTCCCTTTGAGGTAGACCTTGGATGTTTTGCTGAGAGAATTTGAGAAGCTAGGGTTGAAATTAAAATACAGAACCTCATTAGGTCATAATCCCTGGATTGTTAACTGACTGGCGAAGAGACAAACAGATTAGAATGTGTGGCTGAAAGAGTAGTGTGGGAGACAGGGGTTTCAATTCACGGGACACTGGCACCAGTGCTGGGAAAAAGGGAGCTATTCCAGTTTTCCATTTTGGATACTAGTGAGGGCAAGTGTTGCTCGACCGAGTCCGTAGCACTACGGGTAGCTCAGTTGCACTGGAGGGGAGTAAGAGTGAAATGGTAGTGATAGGGGATTCGTTAGTTAGAGGAACAGACAGGCGTTTCTGCAGCCGCAGATGTGACACCAGGATGGTATGTTGCCTCCCTGGTGTCAAGAATGTCACAGAGCAGCTGCAGGACGTTCTTCTGGAGGAGGCCAAACAACCAGAGGTCACGATCCACATTGGTACCAACGACACAGTTAAGAGGGAGGGATGAGGTTCTGAAAGCAGAGTTTAAGGAGTTAGGAAAGAAATTTAAAAAGCAGGACCTCAAAAGCAGTAATCTCAAGATTACTCCCAGTGCCACATGCCAGTGAGGATAGGAATAGGAGGATTAAGTGATTTAACATGTGGCTGGAGAATTGGTACAGGAGGGAGGGCATCAGATTTCTGAGGCATTGGGATCTGTTCCGAGGTAGGTGGGACCTGTACAAGATGGATGGGTTGCACCTTAGCAGGACCGGGACTAACATTCTCGCAGGGAGATTTGCCAGTGCTGTTGAGGGGGGCGGGTTTAAACTAAATTGGCAGGGGGTTGGGAACCCAAGAGGGAGTTCAGATTGGAAGGAAACAAAATTGGTAACAGGAAGTAGAGAAGTAGTGAACAAAATTGGAAGGCAGACGAGATGAAGGTAAATATCAAATAGGATTGGAATGAGGAATAATATTAAGACAAAGCTGAGGGCACTCTATCTGAATGCATGCAGCATTTGCAACTAAATGATTTGAAGGCACAAATAGAGGTAAATGGGTAGAATTTAATTGCCATTACGGAAACATGGTTACAGGGTGACCAGGACGGGGAATTGAATGTTCAGGGATATTCGTCATTTCGGAGGGATAGGCGGACAGGAAAAGGAGGTGAGGTAGCAGTGTTAGTAAGGGACAAGATCGGTAGATTAGTGAGAGAGGATCTTACATCGAAGGAGCAAGACGTAAAATCAGTTTGGGTGGAGCTAAGGAACAGCAAGGGGCAGCAAACATCGGTGGGAGTTATGTATAGGTCCAGCAGTAGTGGTAAAATTGGGTACAGTATAAATCAGGAAATTAGAGCTGCATGTCGCATAGGCAATACAGTAATAATGGGCAAATTCAATTTACATATAGATTGGGCAAAACTAATTAGCACTAATGCTATGGAGGATGAATTCCTGAAGTGTGTATGAGATAAGTTTCTGAAGCAGTACATTGAAAAAGCAACTCGGGATCGGGATATTTTAGATTTAGTATCATGCAATGAGAAAGGGCCAATTAATAACCTTGTTGTAAAGGAGCCATTAGGAAATAGTAACCACAATATGGTAGAATTCTACATTAAGTTTGAAAGCGATATAGCTTAATCTAAAACTAGGGTCTTAAATCTGATCAAAGGAAACTATGAAGGTAGGAGGGGCAAGTTGGCTATGGTGAATTGGGAAAATACATTAAAAGATTTGACAGTATACAGGCAATAGCTAGTATTTAAAGAAGTATTACATGGTTTACAACAAATATACATTCCTCTAAGACACAAAAACCCAAGAGGAACGGTGAATCAACCATGGCTAACAAAAGAAGTTAAGCATTGCATTAGGTTAAAGGAAGTTGCTTATAAGGTCGCCAGAAAAAGTGGTAAGCCCGAGGATTGGGAGCAATTTAGAATCCAACAAAGGAGGACAAAGGAACTTATAAAGAAAGGGAAAAGAGACTATGAATCTAAGATAGCTAGAAACATAAAAGCAGACTGTAAAAGCTTCGTTAGGTATGTGAAAAGGAAACAATTAGCAAGGACGAATGTGGATCCATTTTAGGCAGAGACCGGAGAGTTTGTGGTGGAGAATGAGGAAATGGCGGAAAGACTAAACTATTACTCGGTGTTGGTCTTCATGGAAGGTGACACAGAAAATCTCCCAGAAATATTGGGGAACTAACAGACTTATAAAAATGAGGAACTGACAGTAATTAGTATGAATAAAGAGGTAGTACTCAAAAAAACAATTAGATTGTAAGTTGATAAATCCCCTGGACCAGATGAGCTACATTCCAGAGTACTAAAGCAGGTGGCTATAGAAATAATAGATGCTTCTTTCAAAATTCAATAGATTCTGTAAGGGTTCCTGCAGACTGGAAAGTAGCAAATATAATCCCACTATTAAGAGAGAGAAAACAGAGAACTACAAACCTGTTAAATTTGATGTTAGTAGGGAAAATGCTGGAATCTATTATAAATGATGAGATAACTGGACACTTGGAAAGTAATGATATGATTGGGCAGAGTTAAGATGGACTTGTGAAAGGAAAATCATGTTTGACAAACCTGTTGCAGTTTTTTTTGAGGATGTTACCTGGAGTATAGATAAAGGAGAACCAGGGATGTGGCGTATTTGGATTTTCAGAAGGCTTTTGATAAGGTCTCACACAGGAGGGTAGTAAACAAAATTAGAGCACATGGGACTAGAGGTAATATACTGCGATGGATTGAGAATTGGTTAGCAGACAGAAAGCAGAGAATAGGAATAAATGTCTCATTCTGAGGATGGCAGGCTGTTACTAGTGGGGTACCGCAAGGAATAGTGCTTAGGCTACTGCTGTTTGCAATTATATAAATGACTTGGATATGGGGACCAATTGTAATATTTCCAAATTTGCAGATGACAAAACTAGGAGGGAATGCAAGTTGTGAGGAAGATGCAAGGAGGCTTCACGGGGATTTGGACAGGCTAGGTGAATGGACAAAAACATGGCAGATGAAATATAATGTGAATAAGTGTGAAGTGATCCACTTTGGTAGAAAAAACAGAAAGGCAGAGTATTTCTTAAATGGCGAGGGGTTGGGAAGTTTGATGTCCAAAGAGACCTGGTGTCCTTGTTTATGAGTCATTAAAAGCTAGTATGCTGGTGCAGCAAGCAATTAAGGTGGTAAATGGTATGTTGGCCTTCATTGCAAGGGGACTTGAGTACAGAAGTAAAGATGTATTGCTTCAATTGTATAAAGCATTGGTGAGATCACACCTGGAGTTTCGGTCTCCTTATCTAAGAACAAAGAACAAAGAAAATTACAGCACAGGAACAGGCCCTTCGGCCCTCCAAGCCTGTGCCGATCCAGATCCTCTATCTAAACCGGTCACCTATTTTCTAAGGGTCTGTATCTCTTTGCTTCCTGCCCATTCATGTATCTGTCTAGATACATCTTAAAAGACGCTATCGTGCCCGCGTCTACCACCTCCGCTGGCAACGCGTTCCAGGCACCCACCACCCTCTGCGTAAAGAACTTTCCACGCATATCCCCCCTAAACTTTTCCCCTCTCACTTTGAACTCGTGACCCCTAGTAATTGAATCCCCCACTCTGGGAAAAAGCTTCTTGCTATCCACCCTGTCTATACCTCTCATGATTTTGTACACCTCAATCAGGTCCCCCCTCAACCTCCGTCTTTCTAATGAAAATAATCCTAATCTATTCAAACTCTCTTCATAGCTAGCGCCCTCCATACCAGGCAACATCCTGGTGAACCTCCTCTGCACCCTCTCCAAAGCATCCACATCCTTTTGGTAATGTGGCGACCAGAACTGCACGCAGTATTCCAAATGTGGCCGAACCAAAGTCTTATACAACTGTAACATGACCTGCCAACTCTTGTACTCAATACCCCGTCGATGAAGGAAAGCATGCCGTATGCCTTCTTGACCACTCTATTGACCTGCGTTGCCACCTTCAGGGAACAATGGACCTGAACACCCAAATCTCTCTGTACATCAATTTTCCCCAGGACTTTTCCATTTACTGTATAGTTCACTCTTGAATTGGATCTTCCAAAATGCATCACCTCGCATTTGCCCTGATTGAACTTTAAGGAAGGATATACTTGCCATAGGGGGAGTGCAATGGAGGTTCACCAAACTAATCCCTGGGATGGCGGGATTGTCTTTTGAGGAGAGAGTGCACAAATAGGGCTGTATTCTCTAGAGTTTTAAAGAATGAGGGGTGATCTCATTGAAACTTACAAAATTCTTACAGGACGTGACAGGGTGGATCTGGATAGGAAGTTTGCTCTGGCTGGTGAGTCTAGAACAAGGGGACAGAGTCTCAGAATAACGGGCAGGCCACTTAAGACTGAGATAAGGAGGGATTTATTTACTCAGAGGGTGGTGAATCTGTGGAATTCTCCACCCCAGCGGGCTGTGAAAGCTCAATCATTGAGCACGACCATGACAGAAAATCGATAGATTTGTGAATAATAACCACATCAAGGAATATGGGGATACTGGGGAAAAATGGCGTAGTGGTAGATGATCAGCCATGATCTGTCTGAACGGCAAAGCAGGCTCGAGGGGCGAAATGGCCCACTCCTGCTCCTATTTCCTATGATCAGAGATGAAAAGCAGAGAAATAAATTAATGGACTTGACCTAATAGCCATCACTGAGATGCGGTTGGTGTACCCAAGGTTGGAAATAAAATATTTCAGGATACTGTACTTTTACAAGAGATAGGCGAAATAGAAAAGTAGGAAGGGCTGCACTAATAATAAAGGCTGGAAAAAGATAGTAGAGAGATATTTGCTTGTAAAAAAAAATCAAGATGTAGATTAAGTTTGGGTAGAGCAAAGAAACAAGGGGCAGAAAACAATAATGGATATAGTTAATAGGCCCCCTAACAGTAGTTGTGGTGCCGGGCAGTGCATAAATCTGGAAATTAGAGATGCAACAAGGGTAATACAGTAATCGTGGGAGAATTCAATCTTCATACCACCTGGGAAACCCAAATTTACAGTGTAGGAGGCAAGTTCATGGAATGCACTCAAGACCAGTTTTCTAGATCAGTATGTCAAGGAACCAAACAGGGAGTAGACTATTTTAAATCTAAATTTGTGCAATGTTATGGTGAAGTGAGGAGGGGGTCGAAGGGTTTCCCTCTTTTACCTCTCGTTTAACTACAAAAGGTTTAATTCTTTCTTAAAGTGGATGTACTGCCAATTCAGTAGGTGCTCGATTACTTACTTGCTACGATCGTAAGAAGAACCAATCACACACACACAAATAGGTTAGAGTGGGGAAAGGTGGATTGGTTGAGTTAATTAAATCCATAGAAAAAAAAAGGGTATACAGTCTGTGGCATTTGGTGATTCGGCTGGCTTCTAGCTGAACTCAGTGGTCCTGAGGTTTTTAGTTTGAAGAGGTAGATGACTCGTTCAGTGGGTCTCTTGGAAAGCGTGATGCGGATGATTTCCTCCATCAGGGTTTCTGGAGTATGCAAAGGTGGTCAGTCAACAGGTGGGATTTGAAAGCTTTCAATCAGGAATGGAGAGAGAGACAGAGACCCCCGCCCCCATGTGGGTCTGCACCTGTCAAAATCCAGATGTTTCTCCTTGCTCTGCTGCAGAAAGACACAAGCTTAAAACCACAGATGTGGAGGGGCTTGTCACATGACAGTCACTCGTCATTCAAACATAGCAGTTAGCAGTATTTCTCTCTTGCTAAAAAGAACAGGTAGTTCCCTTAAACTTCCTGGGTCTTGGTTCTTGCTGGGGCATGAACAGATATGTCATTTCCCTCCTCACAAGCATTGCAGTGCAGGATACAGTGTTGCAAATTAGGTAGCCATCTTATCTGCCAGCAAAGTCATCGTTTAGCTGGTCTTTTTAAAAATGTCTTTTAAAAAATAGAAATTCAGATCTCCAGTCAGTGGATTAAAGAAAAATTCTCAACAAAGCACAATTGCGTAGCAACAATGAGACAGGGTTAATTAATAACCTTGTAGTATAAGAGCCTCTGGAGAGAAGTAATAGTAATGATACAATTTTCTTAAGAGTTTGAGCATGATTTAGTTAAGTCTGAAACTAGGGTCTTAATTCTGAACAAAGCAAACCATATATCTTCGAAAACTAGGTTAAAAGATATGATGGTAGATAAGCAATGGCAAACATAAAGAAATAATTCATAATTTGCAACAATTATACACCCCCTTAAGGAATTAAAAGCCTCTCAGGAAAAGTGGTCCAATCGTGGCTAACAGAAGTTAACAATGGTATTAGATGAAAGGAAGAGGCTTATAATGTTGCCAAAGCGTAGTAAGCACAAGGATTGGGAGTATTTTAAAATTCAGCAAAGGATGACCAAGAAACTGGAAACAAGGTATGAGTAAACCAGCTAGAGACATAATTTAGAGATACAGCACTGAAACAGGCCCTTCGGCCCACCGAGTCTGTGCCGACCATCAACCACCCATTTATACTAATCCTACACTAATCCCATATTCCTACCACATCCCCACCTGTCCCTATATTTCCCTACCACCTACCTATACTAGGGGCAATTTATAATGGCCAATTTACCTATCAACCTGCAAGTCTTTGGCATGTGGGAGGAAACTGGAGCACCCGGAGGAAACCCACGCAGACACAGGGAGAACTTGCAAACTCCACACAGGCAGTACCCAGAATTGAACCTGGGTCGCTGGAACTGTGAGGCTGCGGTGCTAACCACTGCGCCACTATGCATAAAAAATTGAAAAATAAATAGTACTAGGGAAATTATTGGGACTAGAAGCAGACAGATACACTGGACCCGATGGCCTACTTTCTAGGGTTTTTTTTTAAAGAAGGTGGCTGCAGATTGTGAACGCATTTGGTTTTGATCTTCCAGAATTACCTAGATTTTAGAACAGTCCCCATGGATTGGAAGCTAGCAAATGTAACCTTGCTATTCAAAAAAGATTAGAGAGAAAACAGGGAACTATAGGCCAGTTAACATGATATTAGTACGTAAAATGCTAGAATGCTGCATACAAAGGTTCTTCCTTATGTCTCCTTTGGTTCTTTTGCCAATCACTAAAACGGTGTCCTCTGGTTCTTAACCTTTTTGACAATGGGAACAGTTCCTCTTTCTACTCTATCTAGACCTCTCGTGACTTTGAACACGTCTGTCAAATCTCCTCTCCACCTTCCCTATGGAGAACAACCTCAACTTCTCCAATCTATCCACATTACTGAAGTTCCTCCTCCATGGAACTATTCTCTTAAATCTTTTACACACCTTCGCTAAATCGTTCACATCCTTCCTAAAGTGTGGTTCCCAGCATTGGACACAATACTCCAGTTGAGGCCAAATCAGTGTTTTATAAAGGTTCATCATAACTTCCATGCTTTTGTCCTCTAAGCCTCTATTTACAAAGCTTAGGATCCCGCATGCTTTTCTTAATCTTTTTCACAACCTACCAACAATTTGAGCACATTTACCCCCAGATCGCTGTTCCTGCACCCCCTTTAGAATTTTATCTTTTAGTTTATATTGCCTCTCCTTGTCCTTTCTACAAAAATGCACTTCACATTTCTCTGCATTAAGTTTTATCTGTTACGTGTCTGTCCATTCCAACAGCCAGTTTATGTCCTCTTGAAGTCTATCACTGTCCTCCTCAAAGTTCAGTACACTTCCAAGTTTTGTGTAATCTGCGAATTTTGAAATTGTGCCCTGTATACCCAAGTCTAAGTCATTAATACAGATCAAGGAAGGCAGCAGGCCTCATACCGACCCCTGGAGATCACCTTCCTCAAGTCCAAAAAACAATTGTCTACCACAATTCTCTACTCAGTCAACTTCATATCCATGCTGCCACTGTCCCTTTTACTCATGGCACTTTATCAAACACCTTCTGGAAATTTATCACATCAACCCTCTGTTACCTCATTGAAAAACACATTAGTTGAACAGGATTTACCTTTAACAAATCTTTGTTGGTTTTCCTTAATTAATCCACACTCGTCCGAGTGACTGTTAATTTTGTCCCAGATTATCGTTTCCAAACGTTTTCCCACCACCAAGATTAAACTGACCGGCCTGTATTGTCAGGTGTATCCTTACACCCTTTTTTTTTTTAAAAACAGGGGTGTAACATTTGCAATTCTCCAGTCCTCTGGCACCATACACACAATAAAGGACTGGAAAATGGTGGCCAGCATCTCTGCAATTTCCACCTTTACTTTCCTCAGCATTCTTAGATGCATCCCATCTGGTCCTGGTGACTTAACTGCAAGTATAGCCAGCCTTGCTAGTACCTCTGCTTTATCAATTTTTAACCCATCTAGTGTCTCAGTTACATCCTTGCTCACTATGACTGTGATAACATTCCCTTCCTCAGTAAAGACAGATGGAAAGTGTTCATTTAATACCTCAGCTATGCCCTCTGCTTTCACATGCCAGTCTCCCTTTTGGTCCTTGATTGGCACCACCCCCTCTTACAGTTTTACTATTTATATGCCTATAGAATGGGCAAGAATGTGGCAGATTGATTATAATGTGGAGAAATGTGAAGTTATACACTTTGGTGGGAAAAACAGAAAAGCAGATTTTTAACTGGTGAGACACCAAAAAATGTTGGTATTCAGAGGGATCTGGGTGTCCTTGTACACAAATCACTGAAAGCTAATATGCAAGTACAGCAAACACTTAGGAAAGCAAATGATATGTTAGTCTTTATTACAAAAGGATCGGAGTACAAGAGTGAAGAAGTCTTACTACAATTGTATAGGGCCTTAAATAGACCACACCTACAGTACTGGGGACAGATTTGGTGTTCTTACTTGCCTTAGTGGGAGTGAAGCAAAGGTTCATTAGATTGATTCCTAGGGTGAGGGGATTGTCCTCTGAGTAGGGACTGAGTAGATTAGACCTATATTCCCTAGAGTTTAAAAGAATGAAAGGCAATCTCGCTTAAACATGAAATTCTAAAGGGGCTTGACAGGGTAGACACTGGGAGGATGCTTCCCCTGGTAGTCTAGAACTAAGGGTCACAGTCTCAGAATAAGGGGTCAGTCATTTAGGACTGAGATGAGAAGTTTCTTCACTCAAAGGGTTGCTAAACTTTGGAGTTCTCTACCGCAGAGATCTGTGGATGCCCAGTTGTTGAGTATAATCCAGTCAGTGATCGACAAATTTTTGTCTACAAAGGGAATCAAGGGATATGGAGAGAACATGCGAAGACGTAGCTGAGGTAGACCAGCCATTCTCTCATTGAATGGTGGACCAGAGTGCTTGGTCAAATGTCCTACTCCTGCTCCTATTTCTCAGTTCTGTTCTTATGTCATCTATACTTGGCAGGATGAAAGGAATATGAGGTGTTATATAAATGGATCTCAACTTTAAGCAGAAGAACCTAATTCCCTAAATTGGCAGAGCAGGCCGATCAAACAAACAAATGAATGGAAAGCCATGGACTCCATTGTACTGTGGAAATGGGAACCCTGGAACATTTCAGTCAAATTTGGAATTATGCATTGTACATCTTTTTTAAAATGGAAATATTTTTAAAGGGCTAAGTAATCTACTGAAGTATGCATAATCTTAAAGGTTGTAAGTGAAGTTATCTGTACACTCACAATCAACCTTTGTTTTATTCCCAAGATCTACGAGTTGGAGACAGCCCGCAAGCAGATATTTTGTGTAAAACCCTTGATATCATGGATAAGGAATGCAACCCAAAAATTTTTATTGTACAGAATGTAAAAGAGAGCTTGACAGAAAATTCCCAGCCTGCCTCTAGCCAGCAGTCACAAAATACAAAATGTTAACGAGAGCTACTTCAGATCTCTTTATAATAATTATAAATGAGACTATGGGGATGTGAAACAATTCCCTATACATTCTTCTAACTGATAAGTTTAGCTAAGATGATGCATACATAAAGCTGTGCTTTAAATAGGCTAATTATTGTATAATAATTATATAGTAATTATACTATATGCAATATTAATTTGGTATGGTATCAAAAATTTCCTAGACCACAACCAGTTGTAGCAAAATCAATAAGTGACCTGCTGCACAGCTTCCACTCAGCACTTCCCTGTATAGCAGTAAAACTAAGTGGCTGAAACAAAACACATTGGAAACCTAATATATTGGTGGGAAAAGAGAATTTTGCCAGGAATATATCAATATTACTAACTAGTCTTCATCCCTTTTACCAACCTCTCAATGGTGACCAGACTTGCAGATCTCAATTTACCACCTTTTGCTCCACCTAACTGGTAGGACTTCGCAGGCAGAGTCAGAGTCCATTTATGGCCAAAACTGAAACATTACAGCATTTAGTAACTGAACAAAACGTGAAGTTGAACTGTTCATTATAGTTTGAGCATGCAGCATCTCTTACATCAAGTAATTTCAATCAAGGAACATACATACTATTTATCCTACTTTACATAATTTGAGAAGTTTCTAGTGTTACTAAAATAAAACTAAAAATATGATTAGTATCTTTGCATCACAACTAGCTAATGTTTTAAAAACACTTAAGTAAATGGATGGGAAACGAAACAATATTGAGTGACTGAAATTTATCACACCTTGAAAACTCAAGATTAGAGACCGGGGACTTCAACCCTACTTTTTGTTCCTATAGTAATATCAATCGTGGCTCAACAGCCCACACAGGGCAAAACTCTGCACCTGCTTGTGTGTGAGGCAGGGGAGCACTGGGCTCTATCTGCTAAGAGCCCTGACTGTGGGGGCAGGGCAGTTTTGGCGCCCACCTGCTGAGGGACAGCTACTGTCAGCACGCGGAGCTGGCCAGCGCCTGGAACTTACCTGGCCGTCTCGAGCTGCCCCGGCCTGCCGCCGCCGCCACCCGCGACCCGCCGACTCGGCGCCGCCCAACTGCCACCTGTTGCCATCGAAACCAACCAGACGCGCGGAGCCGGGAAAAGGACAGGCGGAGGCCGAGGTACGGGGAATACGAGGAGGGGTAGTGAGATGTGGAATATGTGGTTGGATTTAAATTACAAACAGCCCGGAAGCTGGTTCCAATACATTGAGGGTGAAATAAAGTCGAATCAAGGACGGGCCCCTGCGTATTTTACAACTGCAAGTGGATTAAGAATGGGGGAAGAGAAGCTACAAAAAAAACTATCACGAACTCCACCCCAACAGAAGGCGGGGTTAAAGATGACTGACGTTTCTAACGCACCAATGAGAACGCAACATCAACTAGGCAACAAATCAGAATAGAGGGGTGGGACTTAATTCTCTGTGACGTTTGTGAGGCGGGACCAAGCTTTTGAAGTGCGGCTGTTTAATTTTGTGCCTTGAGCTGTCTTTGGTAACTTGAAAGCCAAAGTTTGTTCCAGGGTAGCTGTATGTATAAGATCCTGAGGAGACTTGACAGGGTGGATGTTGAAAGGGTGGTTTCCCCTTGTGGGAGAGGTTAAAACTCGGGGGCGCAGTTTAAAAATAAGATTTTTTCTGTCAGAGGGTCGTGGGTCTGTAGAACTCTTCTCGGAGAGTGTTGGAGGCAGGGTCATTGAATGTTTTTAAGACAGAGGGAGACAGATTCTTGACAAACAAGGGAGTCAAAAGGTATCGGGGTAGGCAGGAAAGTAGAGTTAAGTCCACAAACAGATCAGCCATGATCTTATAGAATGGTGGAGCAAGCTCAAGGGGCTGAATGGCCTACTCCTGCTCCTAGTTCGTATGTAGGTACATGTCTTAAGTGAATATAAAAGGGACAATGTTTGGTTGGTGAGACTTTTTAAGCTCACCCTTGGGGAACTGCCTATCTAAAACCTCTTGTGCTGCGTGGAGGCACGGTGTTCTGACCACTTGGCATACTGTGATCACATGACTTCTACCTTGAGTTCCCTCTAATTGTGCATCTTTGTTCCCAGTTTCAGGTCAGTAGCTGCATCACCAACAAGTACAAGGAGCTCATTGGCTTCTTTGTAACTAAGATTGAGACCATAAGTTTTGCTATGCCTGCCATTTCTCTCCCTTCCCCTAGCCCACCAGACCAAACTTCCTTGAAGGCCCCCCCTCCCCAAACTCACTTTTGTCTCTAGTTTTTCTCTCCTATCTCCCCTCACGCCCTCTCCAAGCTCATCCTGTCCATGAGACTCACCTCCTGTTTCCTCGACTCTATTCCCAACAAACTACTCACCACCGAACTTCCCTTCCTGAGCCAATATTGTTAATGGTTCTCTTTCCTTCAAATCTGTTGCCATCACCCCATTCAAATTTGCACCCTTGACTCCTCTGTCCTTGCAAACTACTGCCCCCAACTCCAACCTCCCTTTCCTGCAAAGTCCTTAAATGTGATTTAGCCTCCCAAATCTGTGCCCATCTTTCCCAGAACTCCATGTTTGAATCCTTTCAATCAGGTCTCTGGCCCTGTCACAGTACCAAAACATCCTTTACCAAAGTCAACTATGTGACTCTGACAAAGATAAACAATTCCTCCTCATCCTTCTCAACCTATCAGCAGCCATTGATATGGTTGGCCACACTATCCTCCTCCAACACCTCTCCTCCGTCGTCCAGTTGGGTGGGATTACACTTTCCTACTTCTATTCTTATCTATCCAGTCATAGCCAGAGAATCACCTGCAATGGCTTCTCTTCCCACTCCTGGTCCATTACTCTGGGGCCCCCAAGGACTCATCCTTGGCCCGATCCTATTTCTCATCTAAATGCTGCCCCTCGAATGGAATGAAAGGATATGGGGATCAGGCAGGAAATTGCAGCTGTGGTCAAGGATCAGCCATGATCAATGGCAGAGCAGGCTCAAGGGGCCATATGGCCTACTCCTGCTCCTATTTCTTATGATCCAAAGTCACAATGTCTAGTTCCACACGTACTCTGACAACACTCAGCTGTACCTCACTATCACCTTGACCCCTCCACTCTCTAATTTATCACATTGCTTGTCCAACGTTGGTATTGGATGAGCAGAGAGTTTCTCTAACTCAATATTGAGAAGACCGAAGCCATTGTCTTTAATCCCTGCCACAAATGTTGTTCCCTATCCGCTAATTCCATCCCTCTCCCTGTTAACTGTCCAAGACTAAAGCAGACTGCTCAAAACCTTGATGTTGTATTTGACCCCAAGATGAGGTGTGGACCAGAGATCAACTCCATCACAAAGACCGCCTACGTCCACCTCCGTAATATCGCCTGACTCTGTCCCTGCGTCAGCTGCAGCTGAAACTCTCATTCATGCCTGTGCTACCTCTAGATTTGACTATTCCAATGCTGTCCTGGCTGGTTCCCATCTTACATCCTCCATAAACTTCAGTTCATCCAAAACTACTGCCTGTGTCCTAATTCGCACCAAGTCCTGATCATACATCATCGTTGTGCTCACTGACCTACTTTGACTTCCAGTTAAGCAATACCTTAATTTAACAATTCACACCTTTTTTCACATTCCTCCATGGCCTCACCCCATCTATCTCTGTCACCTCCTCCAGCCCTACAAGCCTCCGAGATCTCTGCACTCCTCCAATCTGGCCTCTTACACATCCCCAATTTTAAACACTCCACCACTGGCAGCCTTGCCTTCAACTGCCTAGGCCGTCAGCTCTGGAATTCTGTCCCTAAAGCTCCCCACCTGTATTTCTTCTTTTAAGACATTCCTTAAAACCTGCCTTTGTTCTAGCCTTTGGTCACCTGCCCTAATATATCATGGCTCAGTGTAAAATTTTGTTTGATAATGCTCCTGTGAAGCGCCTTGGGACATTTCACTAGGTTGAAGGTTTTATTGATAGAGTGATACAGCACTGAAACAGACCCTTCGGCCCACCAAGTCCATGCCGACCATCAACCACCCATTTATACTAATCCTATATTAATTCCATTTTCCCCTCTCACATCTCACTTGCAGGTGATAGGTAAATTGGCCATTGTAAATTGCCCCTAGTGTAGGTAGGTGGTAGGGAATATGGGATTACTGTAGGGTTAGTATAAATGGGTGGTTCTTGGTCGGCACAGACTCGGTGGGCCGAAGGGCCTGTTTCAGTGCTGTATCCCTAAATAAAAATCTCCACCTCCCCTCAATTCTCCTACCACCTACCTACACTAGGGGTAATGTTTTTACAATGGCCAATTTACCTATCAACCCGCAAGTCTTCGGCATGTGGGAGGAAACCGGAGCACCCTGAGGAAACCCATGCGGTCAAAGGGAGAACTTGCAAACTCCGCACAGGCAGTACCCAGAACCGAATCCGGGTCGCTGGAGCTGTGAGGCTGCGGTGCTAACCACTGTGCCGCCACTGTGTGTGAGAAGTTCTCGGATGCCACCCGTGGGAAGGTGTAGAGAAGGGCAATTGGAGGGTTGAACTGGGAGGACATGTTTGCAGAGGGGAAGCCAGAGGCAGGAGGAATTGTGATTAACTAACCAGTAACTAAGGTAACTCACATAAATTGCACTGTTACTATTAGTTAACAGTCAACCAACAGTACAGTAACTCACTGATAATAGTAGCAGGTATATGCCCTGATATCCCACCTTAACTGGTATTAATCCTTTAATCCAGTAATATTCACCTTCAAACCATAGCCAGAAATCCTTTGCACTGCATACGGTGCAGTCTGACTACCCAGTCGATGCCACTTTTCAGAGTTTTAAGAGGCCCCTTCTCTCTTCCACAACAGTACAAAAGCAAAATACTGTGGAAGTTGGAAATCTGAAATAAAAACATAAAATGCTGGAAATAGTCAACAAGTCAGGCAGCATCAGTGGGGAGAGAGAGAGAAGCAAAGTTAACATTTCAGGTGGATGCCAGAACTATCACTCCCTATCTCCTTGGACTCTGGTTTGGACTCTGATTTAGTGTGAAATTTTCCAGCACTTTAGAGCTTTCTTGAATTTTTGAAGTCAAAAGTGATGCACTCAATTCTCAAGTGACTAGCAAAAACATATTTGCCTTGAACTTCTCATGGGTAATGTTGTCAGAGCAGAGGTAGACCATGCAGCTCCTCAAACCTGTTCCACCGTTCAATTAAATTATGGCTGATTGGTATCTTAATGCCATTTACCCGTGTTGGTTCCGTAACCATTACTACCCTTACCTAAAAAATAGATCTATCAATCTCAGTTTTGATATTTCCAATTTAGCTAGATTCAACAACTTTTTGGGGGTAAAGAGGTTCAAATTTTCTCTGATGAAAAGGTGTTCTGACGAAAGGTCATCTACCTGAAACTCTGTTTCTCTCTCCACAGATGCTGCCAGACCTGCTGAGTATGTCCAGCACTTTGTTTTTAGTTCAGATTTTCACTACCCTTTGACCCTTTGTCTGAAGAAATGCTTCCTGACTGGCACCCCCACCACCCCCCCCCCCCACCCCCACCACCCACCCACCACCATAAATAGCAAATCTCTAATTTTAAGGTCCTGCCTCTTACTCTGGACTCCCTACCAGAGGAAATAGTTTTACCCTGTCAATTCATTTAATCATTTTATTTTAAAAAGTGTGAAATGATACATTTTGGTAGGAAGAATGAGGAAAGGCAATTTAAAATAAAGGATACAATTCCAAAAGGGGTGCAGGAACAAAGGGATCTGGGGGTATATGTGCACAAATGATTGAAGGTGGGCAGGTTGAGAAAGCAGTTAATAAAGCATACCGGATCCTGCGCTTTACAAATAGAGGCATAGAGAACAAAGGCAAGGAAATTATAGTGAACCTTTATATAACACTGGCTTGGCCTCAACAGGAGTATTGTGTCCAATTCTGGGCAACAGACTTTAGGAAGGATATGAAGGCTTTAGAGAGAGTGCAGAAAAGAGTTATGAGAATGGTTCCAGGGATGAGAAACTTCAGTTATGATGTTAGATTGGAGAGGCTGGGGTTGTTCTCCTTAGAGAAGAAAAGGTTGAGAGGAGATTTGATATAGGTGTTCTAATTTATGAGGGGTCTGGACAAAGTAGATAGGGAGAAATTGTTGCCATTCACGGAAGGGTCGAGAACCAGAGGACACAGATTTAAAGTGATTGACACAGGAAACAGAGGCTACATGAGGAAAACCTTTTTACACAGCGAGTGGTTAGGATCTGGAATGCACTGCCTGAGACTGTGGTGGAGGCAGATTCAATAGTGGCTTTCAAAAAGGAATTGGATTTTTATCTGAAGAGAAAAAAACTTGCAGGGATATGGAGAAAAAGCAGGGGAGGAGGACAAGCTGAGTTGCTCTTGCAGAGCGCTGGCATGGACATGGTGGGCCGAATGGCCTCCTGCTGAGTTGTAACCATTTGATGATTCTATGATCTCAAACACCTCAATTAGATAACCTCTAATTGTCTATACTCAAGGGACCAGAAGCCAGTTTATGCAATCTGTCCTCATAATTTGACCCTTTTAGCTCTGGTATCATTTTGGTGAATCTGGGACAACATATCCTTCCTGAGCTGTGGTGCTCAGAAGCCTGCATACTACTTTAAATGGAGTCCATCCCGAGCTTAATATAACAGTAATATAACATCGATCACTTTATAGTCCCACTCTCTTGAGATAAAGGCAATGTTTCCATCAGCCTTTTTAATAATCTTTTGTACCTGTGCACTAGCTTTTAGTGATTTCTGTACTTGGACTCCTAAATCTCTCTCCTCCTCCACAGTTCCTAAATTCTCACCAAAGTGGATGACCTCACACTTCTCCACATTGAACTCCATCTGTCACAATTTTTCCCACTCATTTAATCTATCAATATTCCTTTGCAACTTTCTGGTCTCATCTACACTATTTACTGTGCCCCTTAACTTGGTGTTGTCGGCAAACATGGGTTATATGGCTCTCTATTCCTTTATCGAAGTCACTTATAAATATAGTGAAAAGCTACAGATTCCTGGGGGGGCGGGGGGTGGGGGGGACACTAAGCACAACCTGCCAATTTGAGTAAAAACTCATTATCTCTACTCTCTGCATAATGGCAATAGACTGCCTCCAATTCAATATGCCCTCATTTCCTTTAAGTCTCTTTTGTGGAATCTTATCATGTGCCTTCTGGAAGTCCATATCAGTAATGTCTGTAGATCTTCCCTTGTCTGGAAGTCCATCTAAATAATGTCTGAAGATGTTCCCTCGTCTACCATATTTGTTATCTCCTCAAAAAGACCAACTACGTTCGTTAATATGATTAATCTTCACAAGCTGTATCTCTAATCTAATCTAAAGCCAAGTCAATGTCACGTCCTCATAATTTAACCCTTTTAGCCCTGGTAATCATTCTGATGAATCTATGCTGCATCCCCTCCAAGGCCAATATATCCTTTCTGTGATGCAGTAGCCAGAACTGAATGCAGTAATCCAGTTGGGGTCCAACCAGAGCTTTCGACAACTGTAACATAACGTTCACCCCTTTGTATTCCAGTCCTGTTGAGATAAAAGCCAACATTCTATTAGCCTTTAAAATTATGTTTTGCACCTTCCCACTAACTTTTTGTGATTTCTGTATTTGGAACCGTAAATCTCTCTAATCATTAATAGTTCCTGGTGTTACAACCAGGTGAGAAAGGTGTCTAGGGGTCCCTCTCAGCCTTCACCTGGTCTTACCACAACAGGGTTTTATTTTTAAACACAGTGTTTTAGCTCCCCCTTTGTGAATCCTTGTTCACGGCTTTTCAATTATAAGGCAAAGAAACCAGCACAAACAGGTTTTCTTAGGTTTAAAGAAGAAAAGATGAAATTTATTAAACTTGAACTTAAACTCTAATTCGGTTGACACCTATGGATACATGATGCGCCCATGCTATCATGCATACGCGATACATGCAAATAGAGACAGAAAAGAGCAGAATAAAAATAAAGCGGAAAAGTTTGTGGCAATATCGGAAGAGTTTTTATTACGGTTTTTCGAGCTCACTGTAGAGTCCTTGATTGTAAATAGATCTTGCTTTTCGTTGGGGCTCAGTATTCTTAAATCTTTTTCACTATAGGAGACTTTTCTCTCTTGGGGTTCATGTGTCTTCAGTGGATTCAGAGGCTTGTGAGAAAAAGATGGGAGCAGACAGGAGAGATCTTCTCTGGCTAGTTCAAAAGACTCTTGAACAGCCAGTTACTCATGTGACCAGCTGGTCTAACCAGTCCTGGATTGGTAATGCTGTAATGCTCCTCTTACACACAATACCTGGTGATCAAGGTCCATTGTAGATTGAATGCATCAGGGAATAGTCCTTTGTCCTTCCAAGCACTGTCTGTTAAAATGCAAATGTATTTTCCAACCACGACTGCTCTGTTTAACAAGTCATTTCCTCGCTCCAGCAACAGTTTAAAATCAATGTTCATGGCAAAATTAATGTGCCTCATTCTTGGTAGGTGGGGTGCCTGCATGACACAAGCTTCTCACTATTTTAAAAAAAAACTCTATCTTTCTTAGGTCCAAAGTGGATGATCTCACTTTCCCACATTGTCCAGTTTTGCCCACTTGCAAAATCAATGTCCCTTCACAACTTTCTGCATCAATCTACACTGTTTACTTTGCCACCTAACTTAATGTCCTCAGCAAACTTAGATTATGCTGCTCTCGATTCCTTCATCCAAGCCACCCTTCATTTACAGCTTTCTTTGACTGCTAGAAAATGTCCATCGCTAGACTTACACTAAATTCCATCTTGCCGGTCAATGGAGGTGGGGGTCCCCAGTGAAGGGCTGTCTATGCGGGAGTCCCTCCCTTGTTTCATTGGGGTCTGGCATGGAGAGTGTTGCATGGAGCAGTCCTTTCCAATTGGTTTTTAAGTGTACTCACAGGCTGTGCTTTTCTTTTATTCGTTCTTGGAATGTGAGCGTTGCTAGCAATGCCAATATTTGTTGCCCATCCCGAATTGCCCTTGCGAAGATGGTTGTGAGCCACCTTCTTGAACCTTGCAGTCCATGTGGTGTAGATAAACCCACAGCGGTATTAGGAAGGGGGGGTCCATGATTTTGACCAGCGACAGTGAAGGAACTGTGATATAGTTCCAAGTCAGAATAGTTTGTGACTTGGAGAGGAACCTACAGGTGGTGATATTCCCATGCGTCTGCTGCCCTTGTTCTTCTAGGTGTAGACTTCACAGGTTTGGAAGATAGTGTCGAAGGAGCTTTGGCTAATGCTGCAGTGCATCTTGTAGATAGTACACACTGCTGCCTCTGTGTGCCGGTGGTGGAGGGAGTGAATGTTTAAGTGGATGGGTTGCTGATCAAGTGGGCTGCTTTGTCTCGGATGGCATCAAGCCTCTTGAGTGGTCCAGGCAAGTGGTGAGTATTCCATCATACTCCTGACTTGTGCCTTGTAGATGGTGGACAGGCTTTGGAGAGTCAGGAGATGAGTGTAGTATTACTTCTTCCTTTGATAAGTGAACTATTGTAAGACTCACTACAAGTAATATCCGAAGAAAAGGTGAGTTGTTATTATAACCTAACTAGAACATATATATATATATATTTATATATATATATATAAGTTACTGCACGAGCCACATCTAAACACACCTCACTCTATTGGGCTACACCCACATTTCCCGGTCACGTGTGATGCGACATCACTTTCTTCGGTGACCTTCACTTACAACTTCTTAAGGTGGTCCCTTCTTAAGGTCATCCCACAACAATGAATTACTCACTGCTGAATTCCTAGGCACAGTATCTATATGGCCGGTCCTGTTCAGTTTCTGGTCAATGGTAATCCCCAGATGTTGATGGTGGGGGAATTCAGTGATGGTCAATGGGAGATGATTATGATACAACCAGAGGAGAAAGGTGTCTCGGGGTCTCTTTCAGTCGTCACCTGGTCTTACTGTAACAGGATTTCGTTTTAAACACACTGTGCTTTAGCTCCCCCTTGGTGAATCCTTGTTCACTGCTTTCCAATTATAAGGCAAGGAAATGAGCACAAACAGGCTTTCTTAGGTTTAAAGAAGAAAAGTGAAATTTATTAAAAGTTAAACTTAAACTCTAATTCGGTTAACGCCTACGGATACACGCCGCGCCCACGCTAGCATACATACGTGATACGCACATGCAAATTGAGACAGAAAAGAGCAGAAGAAAATAGTGGAGAGGTTTGAGGCAATCTCTGAGGAGGAGTTTTTGTTACTGTGCTTCAAGCTCGCTGTAGTCCTTGATTGAAGATATGGTCTTGCTTTTCATTGGGGCCCAGTATTCTTCTTAAACCTTGTTCACTTAGGAGACTTTTCTATCTTGGAGTTCATGTGTCTTCAATAGTTTCCAAAGCTGGTGAGACAGACGAGAGCAGACAGGAGAGGTAAGCCAGCCACAAGAAATCTTGTCAGTCCAGGAGCAAACAGCTTTCTGTCTTCAAACACTGTCTCCAATTTAAAACTCCCCTAGTTGGCCAGCAGGTGGTCACGTGACCGACTGGTTTGACAAGGTCTCTTATGTGTATTGCGGCAGGGACTGGTCCCATTGTTCCAACACTGTCTGCTAGTATGAGAAAAATGTCTTTCTAGGGGCTTGACAACCCCTTGTAATAGGCCTTCCTTTCTTCCCAGTAACAATTTTAAAATTTAATGTCCATGTGGTGAAATATATGTGCCTCATTCTTGGCAGGTGGGGGCCTGCATGAGAGTTATAATCTCTTTTGTTGGAGATGGTCATTGCCTGGCACTTGTATGACAAAAATGTTACTTGCCGCTTATTAGCCCAAGCCTGAATGTTGTCGAGGTCTTGCCTCATGTGGGCAAGGACTGCTTCCGTATCTGAGGAGTTGTGAACGGTACTGAACACTGTGCAATCATCAGTGAACATCCCCACTTCTGTCCTTATGGTGAAGGGAAGGTCATTGATGAAGCAGCTGAAGATGATTGGGCCTAGGATATCACCCTGAGAAACTCCTGCTGCGATGGCCTGGTTTGAGATGATTGGCTCCGGCAACAACTACCATATTCCTTTGTACGAGGTATGACTCCAACCTATAAAGAGTTTTCCCCCTTAATCCCATTGACTTCAATTTTGTTTGCGTTCCTTGACGTTGTACGGTCAAATACTGACTTAATGTCAAGGGCAGTCACTTTCACCTCATCTCTGGAATTCAGCTATTTTGTCCTTGTTTGGACCAAAGTTGTAATGAGGTCTGGAGCCGAGTGGCCCTGGCAGAACCCAAGTTGAGCATCAGTGAGCAGCTTGTTGCTGGGCAAGAGTTGGTTGAAAGCATTGTCGATGACACCATCCATCATTTTGCTGATGATCAAGAGTAGACGGATGGGGCGGTAATTGGCAGGATTGGATTTGTCCTGCTTTCTCTGGACAGGACATACCTGGGCAATTTTCCACATTGTTGGGTAGATGCCGTGTTGTATCTGTACTAGAACAGCTTGGCTAAGGGTGTGGCTAGTTCTGAAGCACAAGTCTTCAGTACTACAGTTGGGGTGTTGTGAGGGCCCATTGCCTTTGTTGTATACAGTGCTTTCAGCTGCTTCTTGGTTTCACATGGGGTGAATTGAATTGGCTGAAGACTGACATCTATGATGGTGGCGACCTTAGGAGGAGGCCAAGATGCATCATCCACTTGGCATTTCAAGCTGAAGATGGTTGCAAATGCTTCAGTTTTGTCTTTTACACTGATGTGCTGGGCTCTCCCATCATTGAGGATGGGGATGTTTTTGGAGTCTTCTCCTCCACTTAGTTGTTTAATTGTCCACCAACATTCATGACTGAATGTGGCAGGACTGCAGACCTTTGATCTAATCCGTTGGTTGTGGGATCGCGTAGCTCTGTCTACAGCATGTTGTTTCCGCTGTTTAGTATGCATGTAATCCTGTGTTGTAGCTTCACTAGGTTGGCACCTCATTTTTAGGTATGCCTGGTATAACTCCTGGCATGCCGTCCTACACTCCTCATTGAACCAGGATTTGTCCCCTAGCTTGACAGTAATTGTAGAATCAGGGATATGCTGGGCCAAGGGGTTACAGATTGTGGTTGAATAGAATTCTGCTGCTGATGGGCTACAGTGCTTCGTGGAAGCCCAGTTTTGAGCTGTTAGATCTGTTCTGAGGCTATCCCATTTAGTACAGATGTACTGCCACACAACACAATGGAAGGTGTTCTCAGTGTGAAGAAAAGACTTTGTCTCCACAAGGACTGTGGGGTAGTCACTCCTACCAATACTGTCACGGACAGATGCATCTGTGACAGATAGATTGATGTGGATGAGGTCAAGTAGTTTTTTTGTCTGTCATTGGTTCTCTCACCACCTGCCGCAGGCCCAGTCTGGTAGATATGGCCTTCAGGACTTTGCCAGTTCGGTCAGTAGTGCTGCTACAGAGCTAGTCTTAGTGATGGATGTTAAGTCCCCCACCAAAAGTACATTCTGTACCTTTGGTACCTTCAGTGCTTCTTCCAAATGGTGTTCAATAGGTAGGTGGTAATTTTCCCGTGTTTGACCTGATGCCATGAGACTTCATTGGGTCAATGTTGAGGAGTCCCAGGGCCACTCTCTCCCAACAGTATATCACTGTGCTACCACCTCTAGTGGGTCTGTTCTGCTGGCGGGACACGACATAGTCAGGAATGGTGATGGAGGAGTCTGGATGTTGGCTGTAAGGTATGATTCTATGAGTATGACTATGTCAGGTTGTGACTTGACTAGTTTGTGGGATATCTCTCCCAATTTTGGCACATGTCCCCAGATATTAGTAAGGAGAGGTTTGCAGGGAAACAGGGCAGGGTGTGTGTTTGTCTTGTCCGGTGCCCAGGTCGATGTTGGTTAGTTCGTCCGGTTTTTATTCTCCTTCCACTTTTCTGTAGTGATTTGATAAACAGAATGGCTTGTTAGGCCATTTCAGTGGGCAGTTAAGAGTCAACCACATTTCTGTGGGTCTGGAATCACCTGTAGGCTAGACCGGGTAAAGGATGGCAGATTTCCTCTCCTGAAGGACATTAGTCCTAGGCTGCCTGCAATTTTTGCAGGCTGAATGTGTCTGTTTTTCATGTATACGTTGAGTGTGAGAGGTTGCAGCCCCTTTTCTATTGTATATTTCTAGTTGTACTTCTGTCCCAAACTCCTGATCTTTGACCACCCAGTGTGGAGCAGGAGGGAAAGTTGGAGGACCGTCTCATGGAACAACTCCTGGGCCTGGTCAAGGTGGCTACCACAGGTTCAGGCAGCACACAGTCAAGAGCATCAATCATAGTTTTCCAAAAGGAATTGAAGAAATATCTGAAAGAGAAAAAATTGCAGGATATGGGGAAAGAGCTGGGAAGTGGCACTAACTGAATTGTCTTTTGAAAAAGCTGGTGCAGACTCGATGGGCCAAATGGCCTCCTTCTGTGTTGTACTATTCTATGATTCCATAATGGGCCAGACTGCTTGCTTCTTGAGGCAGAAGATCAGCCATGATCATTTTGAATGGCAGCGCAAACTCGAGGGGCCTTACGGTCCACTCCTGCTCCTATTTCATCTGCAGGCTATGTCCGCGCCTCGGTGTCCCTGGAGAAGGAGCATGCTGTGCCTGCCGGTACATTTGAAGCTTTCCACAACCACCGGACGGACTGCAGTATATCATCAGCACCAGGAATTATGATTTAAAGTACTTGGTAAGAGAAGCAACAGTGACAATAGGAAAAACTTTTTCAAGCAGCGGGTGATTAAGGTTTGGAATGTGCTGCCTGAGAACATGATGGAGGCAGGTTCAATTGAAGCATTTTAAAAGGAATTAGACAGTTATATGAAAAGGAAGAATGTGCAGGGTTATGGGGAGAAGGCAGGGAAATGGAACTGAGGAAATTGCTCTTTCAGAGCCAGTGTGGACATGATGAGCCGAATAGGCTCCTTCTGCACTGTAAAGCTTCTGTGATTGTGATATTTCGTTGTGATTGTGATATTTCGTTCCATTTTACTTATGATTTTGAGTTTATCGTTTGTGCTTCTTTAAAAAGGAGGTACTTTTGTTAATTTGATTTCGTCTGGAGTCAAAGTCATTTACGGAACAGGAGGCCATTCGGCCCATCGAGTCCATGTCGACTCTCCACCCAGCTATGCAGTCAGTCCCACACCCCGGCTCGATGTCCATAGCCCTGGGAGTCTATTTCTCTCAGGTGGCCATCCAGCTTCCTTTTGAAGTAATTGGTTGTCTCCGCTTTCACCACTCTTGTGGCAGCGAGTTCCAGGTCATTACCACCTGCTGCGTAAAAAAGTACTTCCTCATATTCCCCCTGCATCTTTTGCACAAAACCTTCAATCCCCTAGTCCTTGTAGCATGTGTTAATGGGAACAGTTTTTCCTTGTCTAACTTATCTAAGCCTCATAATCTTGTACACTTCTATTAAATCTCCCCTCAATCTCCTTTGTTCTACGGAGAACAAACCCAGCTTTTCCAATCTAACCTTGTAACTAAAATCCTCCATTCCCTGGAACTATTCTGGTAAATCTCAAGGATTCTCACAACCTTTCTGAATTGTGGTGACCAGAACTGGATGCAATACTCCAGTTGACACCTAACCAGAGCTTTATAAAGGTTCAGCTAAACTTCTTGCTTTTGTACTCAATGCCTCTATTTATGAAGCCCAAGATCCCATATGCTTTACTAACCACCCTCTCAATGTCCTGCCATCTTCAAAGATCTAAGCACATGCACCTCCAGGTCCCTCTGCTCCTTTAGAACTGTGCCATTAAGTCGATATTGCCTCTCCCTATTCCTTCTTCCAAAATGCATCACCTGTCTGTCCGTTCTGCTAAACTGTCTATGTCTTGTTGCGGACGGTTTATATCATCCTCACTGTTTGCCACACCTCCAAATTTGGTGTTGTCAACATATTTTCAGATTCTACTCTATTTTCCAAGATACAAGTCATTTAAATAAAGCAAAAAAAAGCAGTCGACCCTGCACTGATCTTTGGTGAACACTACTGTCAACCATCCTTCAGTCCGAAAAGAAACCATTTACTATTACTCGCTATTTTCTGTCTAATTGGTATTTTATAAGAGCTGGACTTGCATTGTGTTTAAGAAATTGTTACAAGCTCGACGATTTGGAACAGTTGAGGACCTGAATTAGATGCAGTCCCACCATTTTAACAGCAGATACATACCCCATTACAGCTACAACCAATGTACAAGGAAGACGGAAGTGCAACATGGGCTTTGTAGTTTTCTGTCAACCAGCAAACAGATTGAACTACAAGTCCCACCGTTCCGATCACACTCTGATTCAGCCGAAGAATGGTGCGAGGTAGCAAGATATTACGGGAAATCTAAATTCTCGACTTTGCAAAAAAAAATGGCCAATCTTTATTTTTTGCGAGCGGTGTACGCACACAGAGTAAGGCTGATATACCAATACAAAACGCAACTTCGGCTGCAATACATGGCAGTGTCCGGAATTTGTAACTCACTTCTGGTGAGGCCCGGGATTGGAGGAGCCAGCCCTTGTCTGTTGCAAAAACTGGGCTCAGCTCCCCCTCGGTGCATTTTTACAGAGATTAGACTGAGAAGAAATAGCATTGCTCCAGAAAGGAAGCAGGACAATAAAGTATCCTTAAAAAGGAGGGCACCACCTGCATCAACAACTCAGAAAGGTAATTGTTGCAAATGGACGCCTCCGAACTAACGCTTGAAATCTGTGTGTATAGCAGATGAAATTTAATGTAGAGAACTATGAAGTGGTTCGTTTTGGTAGAATGAATGTGGAGAGACAATATAAATTAAAGGATACAATTCTAAAGGGGATGCAGGAGCAGAGGGATCTGAATGTATATGTGCATAAATCATTGAAGGTAACAGGACAGGTTGAGAGATCATTTAATAAAGCATACAAAATCCTAGGTTTTATCAATAGAGCGTAAAACCAAGGAAGTTATGTTAAACATGTGTAAAACACTGATTTGGCTTCAACTGGAACATTGTGTCCAGTCTGGGCACCATGCTTCAGGAGGGATGTGAAGGCATTAGAGTAATGCAGAAAAGATTCACAAGAATGGTTCCAGGGATGAGGAACTTCAATTAAGTAGATAAATTGGAGAAGTTGGGAATGTTTTCCTCGGAGGAGAAGGTTGAGCTGAGATTTGATAGAGGTATTTGAAATTACAAAGGGTCTGGACAGAGTAGATAGGGAGAAACTGCTCCCATTGGTGGAAGGATTGAGAACCAGAGGGCACAGATTTCAGGTAAGTAACAAAATAAGCAATGATGACCTGAGGAAAAACTTTCATGCAATGAGTGGTTAGGATCTGGAATGTACTGCCTGAGAGTGTGGTGGAGGCAGTTTCAATCGTGGCATTCAAGAGGGAATTGGATTATTATCTGAAAAGGAAGAATGTGCAGGGCTACGGGTGAAGGTGGGGGAGTGGAACTAAGTGAATTGCTCCTTTAGAGAGCTAGCACAGACACAATGGGCCAAATGGTCGTCTGTGCTGTAACCATTCTATGATTAGTACTAGTGCTGTTCATCGTGGACATGGTCAGTATGAAACTATCAGCCATTCCACTTCCATCCCTCAGCTTTCACATTTGCCCCGAATCCAAAGTTACGTGGTAAAGAAAAATGGAAGAGGATAGTAAACATTGGTGATTGATCCCAGGAAAATAGTCTAATATGAATGTTAATTAAAACTCAAAAGAACTTGTATATATGCAGCACCATATCACATTTCTGGCCAACCCAAAATGTGTCTCATGTTTTACTGGAATCTATCTGGAAAAAGTAGAAAATTGACCAGGTATGTTCTATCAAGAAAAAACAGGACAAACCCAATTGGGCCGAATTATGTCCCATTTGTCTATTTTCAGTTATCAGCAAAAGGATGCAAAGTATTGTCAATAGTACTATCAAGTGGCATTTACTCAGCTATAATTTGATCAGCAATAACCTGCTCACTGATGCTCAGTTTGGATTCTGCTGTGAACACTCAGTTCCAGACCTCATTATAGCCTTGGTCCAAATGTGGACAAAACAGCAGAATTCCAGAGGTGAGATGGGAGTCAAAGAACAAAGAAAATTACAGCACAGGAACAGGCCCTTCGGCCCTCCAAGCCTGCGCCGATCCAGATCCTCTATCTAAACATGACGCCTATTTTCTAAGGGTCTGTATCTCTTTACTTCCTGCCCATTCATGTATCTGTCTAGATACATCTTAAAAGACGCTATCGTGCCCGCGTCTACCACCTCCGCTGGCAACACGTTCCAGGCACCCACCACTCTCTGCGTAAAGAACTTTCCACGCATATCCCCCCTAAACTTTTCCCCTTTCACTTTGAACTCGTGACCCCTAGTAATTGAATCCCCCACTCTGGGAAAAAGCTTCTTGCTATCCAACCTGTCTATACCTCTCATGATTTTGTACACCTCAATCAGGTCCCCCCTCAACCTCCGTCTTTCTAATGAAAATAATCCTAATCTACTCAACTTCTCTTCATAACTAGCGCCCTCCATACCAGGCAACATCCTGGTGAACCTCCTCTGCACCCTCTCCAAAGCATGCACATCCTTTTGGTAATGTGGCGACCAGAACTGCACGCAGTATTCCAAATGTGGCCGAACCAAAGTCCTATACAACTGTAACATGATCTGCCAACTCTTGTACTCAATACCCCGTCCGATGAAGGAAAGCATGCCGTATGCCTTCTTGACCACTCTATTGACCTGCGTTGCCACCTTCAGGGAACAATGGACCGGAACACCCAAATCTCTCTGTACATCAATTTTCCCCAGGACTTTTCCATTTACTGTATAGTTCACTCTTGAATTGGATCTTCCAAAATGCATCACCTCGCATTTGCCCTGATTGAACTCCATCTGCCATTTCTCTGCCCAACTCTCCAGTCTATCTATATTCTGCTGTATTCTCTGACAGTCCCCTTCACTATCTGCTACTCCACCAATCTTAGTGTCGTCTGCAAACTTGCTCATCAGACCACCTATACTTTCCTCCAAATCATTTATGTATATCACAAACAACAGTGGTCCCAGCACAGATCCCTGTGGAACACCACTGGTCACACGTCTCCATTTTGAGAAACTCCCTTCCACTGCTACTCTCTGTCTCCTGTTGCCCAGCCAGTTCTTTATCCATCTAGCTAGTACACCTTGGACCCCATGCGCCTTCACTTTCTCCATCAGCCTACCATGGGGAACCTTATCAAACGCCTTACTGAAGTCCATGTATATGACATCTACAGCCCTTCCCTCATCAATCAACTTTGTCACTTCCTCAAAGAATTCTATTAAGTTGGTAAGACATGACCTTCCCTGCACAAAACCATGTTGCCTATCACTGATAAGCCCATTTTCTTCCAAATGGGAATAGATCCTATCCCTCAGTAACTTCTCCAGCAGCTTCCCTACCACTGACGTCAGGCTCACCGGTCTATAATTACCTGGATTATCCCTGCTACCCTTCTTAAACAACGGGACAACATTAGCAATTCTCCAGTCCTCCGGGACCTCACCCGTGTTTAAGGATGTTGCAAAGATATCTGTTAAGGCCCCAGCTATTTCCTCTCTCGCTTCCCACAGTAACCTGGGATTGATCCCATCCGGACCTGGGGACTTGTCGACCTTAATGCCTTTTAGAATACCCAACACTTCCTCCCTCCTTATGCCGACTTGACCTAGAGTAATCAAACATCTGTTCCTAACCTCAACATCCTTCATATCCCTCTCTTTGGTGAATACCGATGCAAAGTACTCGTTTAGAATCTCACCCATTTTCTCTGACTCCACGCATAACTTTCCTCCTTTGTCCTTGAGTGGGCCAATCCTTTCTCTAGTTACCCTCTTGCTCCTTATATATGAATAAAAGGCTTTGGGATTTTCCTTAACCCTGTTTGCTAAAGATATTTCATGACCCCTTTTAGCCCTCTTAATTCCTCGTTTCAGATTGGTCCTACATTCCCGATATTCTTTCAAAGCTTCGTCTTTCATCAGCCGCCTAGACCTTATGTATGCTTCCTTTTTCCTCTTAGCTAGTCTCACAATTTCACCTGTCATCCATGGTTCCCTAATCTTGCCATTTCTGTCCCTCATTTTCACAGGAACATGTCTCTCCTGCACGCTAATCAACCTCTCTTTAAAAGCCTCCCACATATCACATGTGGATTTACCTTCAAACAGCTGCTCCCAATCTACATTCCCCAGCTCCTGCCGAATTTGTCCATGAGTATTTTAAAGCTTACGGAATTGGGATCACTATTCCCAAAGTAGTCCCCTACTGAAACTTCAACCACCTGGTCGGGCTCATTCCCCAACACCAGGTCCAGTATGGCCCCTTCCCGAGTTGGACTATTTACATACTGCTCTAGAAAACCCTCCTGGATGCTCCTTACAAATTCTGCTCCATCTAGACCTCTAACACTAAGTGAATCCCAGTCAATGTTGGGAAAATTAAAATCTCCTATAACCACCACCCTGTTGTTCCTACATCTTTCCATAATCTGTTTACATATTTGTACCTCTATCTCACGCTCGCCGCTGGGCGGCCTGTAGTACAGCCCCAACATTGTTACCGTACCCTTCCTATTTCTGAGTTCTGCCCATATTGCCTCACTGCTCGAGTCCTCCATAGTGCCCTCCTTCAGCACAGCTGTGATATCCTCTTTGACCAGTACTGCAACTCCTCCACCCCTTTTACCTCCCTCTCTATCCCGCCTGAAGCATCGATATCCTGGGATATTTAGTTGCCAATCATGCCCTTCCCTCAACCAAGTCTCAGTAATAGCAATAACATCATACTCCCAAGTACTCATCCAAGCCCTAAGTTCATCTGCCTTACCTACTACTCTTCTTGCATTAAAACAAATGCACCTCAGACCACCACTCCCTTTGCGTTCATCATCTGCTCCCTGCCTACTCTTCCCCTTCGTCACGCTGACTTCATTATCTAGTTCCTTACAGGCTTTCGTTACTACCTCCTTACTGTCCACTGACCTCCTTATTTGGTTCCCATCCCCCTGCCACATTAGTTTAAACCCTCCCCAACAGCGCTAGCAAAAGCACTCCCAAGGACATTGGTTCAAGTCCGGCCCAGGTGTAGACCGTCCAATTTGTAATAGTCCCACCTCCCCCAGAACCGGTCCCAATGTCCCAAAAATCTGAACCCCTCCTTCCTGCACCATCTCTCAAGCCACGCATTCATCCTGACTATTCTTTCATTTCTACTCTGACTATCACGTGGCACTGGTAGCAATCCTGAGATTACTACCTCTGAGGTCCTACTTTTTAACTTGGCTCCTAACTCCCTAAATTCTGCTTGTAGGACCTCATCCTGTTTTTTACCTATATCATTGGTGCCTATGTGCACAATGACAACTGGCTGTTCACCCTCCGCCTTCAGAATGTTCTGCAGCCGATCTGAGACATCCCTGACCCGTGCACCTGGGAGGCAACATACCATTCGGTAGTCTCGTTTTCGACCACAGAACCGCCTATCTACTCCCCTTACAATCGAATCCCCGATGACTATAGCCCTTCCACTCTTTCTCCCGCCCTTCCGAACAGCAGAGCCAGCCACGGTGCCATGAACCTGGCTACTGCTGCCTTCCCCTGGTGAGCCATCTCCTTCAACAGTATCCAAAATGGTATACTTGTTTTGGAGGGAGATGACTGCAGGGGACTCCTGCGCTGCCTTCCTGCTCTTTCTCTGCCTTTTGGTCACCCATTCCCTTTCTCCCTCAGCAATCCTAATCTGCGGTGTGACCAATTCGCTAAACGTGCTATCCACGACCTCCTCAGCATCGCGCATGCTCCAAAGTGAGTCCATCCGCAGCTCCAGAGCCATCATGCGGTCTAACAAGAGCTGCAGCTGGACACACTTCCTGCACGTGAAGGAGTCAGGGACATCAGCCATGTCCCTGAGCTCCCACATTGAGCAAGAGGAGCATGTCACGGGTCTGAGATCTCCTGCCATTTTTAATCTTAAGCTTAACTTAGTTAAATGAAAAAGGAACGAAAAGTTTTTACCAATCACACGATTAAAAAAAAAGAGAAATAGAAAAAGCCTTACCTTATCTACACACCACCGAGTCCTTTTTTTTTTGGTTAGAGGAGGAGGGCGGGTGTGAGACACTACCCGTGTAGTGTCTCGGGCCCAAATATATAGGGTTTCACTTACCCAGCAGCCCCCTGGTCTCCGGCGAGAACAAAAGGAAATTAAGTTTACTTTGAAACTGACCTTCCCAGCTGATCACTCGCTCGCACTCTCTGCTCCCGAATAAGCTGCTGCAATGAAAGTCACTGTTCTTGACATCAAGGCAGCATTTGACTGAATGTGGCACTGAGGAGCTCTAGTAAAATTGATGTCAATGGGGATCAGGGGGAAAACTCTTCACTGGCTGGAGTCGTATCGAATACAAAGAGAGATTGTTCTTGGAAGCCAGTCCTTTCAGCTGCACAACATCTCTGCAGGATTACCTCAGGGCAATGACCTAGGCCCAACTATCTTCAGCTGATTCATCAACGACTTTCCCTCCATTGTAAGGTCAGAAGTGGGGATGTTCACTGACTGCACAGTGTTCAGTTCCATTCTCAATTATTCAGATAATGAAGCAGTATGTGGCTGCAGACAGCATGAGTCAGACAACATCCAAGCTTGAGCTGATAAGTGGCAAGTAACATTTATGCCACTCAAGTGCCAGGCAATGACCATCTTCGACAAGAGAGCCTAACCATGTCCACGTGACATTCAATGGCATCACCATCATCAAATTCCTCCATCATCAGCATCCTGAGGCATTGATCAGAAACCTAACAGGACCAGCCACACACATACTGTGGCTACAAGAGCAGGTCAGAAGTTGAGTATTTTGTAGTGAGTAACTCACTAAAGCCTTTCCATCATTTACAAGACAAAAGCCAAGAGTCTGGTACTCTTCTTGCCTGGATAAGTGCAGCTCCAACTACACCAGCCAGGGCAGAGCAGTCCACTTGATCAGCAACCCATCCACAACTTCAACATTCATACTCTCTGCTGGAGCAATGTGGCTGCAGTGAGTACCATCAACAAGAAGCACTGCAGAAACTGGCCAAGGCTTTTTCAATAGCACTCCCAATCCTGCGACCTTCTCCACCTAGAAGGAAAAGGGCAGCAAGTGTATGGGAAGACCACCAACTGCAAGTTCCACACCATCTTGATTTGGAAATATATTGCCACTTCTGCATTGTTGTTGGATCAAAATCTTTGAACTCCTTACCTAACAGCACCGTTGGAGTATCTACACCATATGGACTGTAGCGATTCACCACTACCAAAGGTGATTCGCGATTGACAATAAATGCTGGCCTTGCCAGCAAAGTCCACATCCCATGAAATATTTTAGTCCACAGCAGCATGTACTTCACTGGGAGCCAATTTGTACACAGATAGGTGTCACAAACAGCCATGTGATTGATCAGCTAATCGGTTTCTGGTGGTGGTGGTTTGAGATAAAGGCCGGCTACCCGGACCCGACGATAAATGTCTGGGTCGGATCGGGTTGCACTTCGGGGTCCAGCCAGGTCAGACACCCTCTATTACAGGTAGGTGGCTCCAATGTTAATTTAATTTTTGGACTAGAAAGGTGGTTTTGTTACAGTTATTTTAAGCTTGTAGAGATCAGCAACAAAGTGAAAAACGGAATGTAAGTTAACTGGTCGGGTTGGGCACGGGAAAAAAATGGAAGGACTCGGGTCAGATCAGCTTCGGGTCAGATGTGGTTCTGTCTGGCTCAGGTCGGGTTTTTTTCTTTTGCAGACCCGAGCAGGCCTTTAGTTTGAGAGGAATGTTGTCTAGGAAAGACAAAGACAAAATAAGAATCTGCATCTTCTAATTGGCAAAGAACCCAATAAGTGAGATTATTGCCATCTACATATTCCATTCCATCCATTTTTATATTTCTGGGGCAGATTTACTGTTTTAGTTTATAGTTGTTGGCAATTGGTATGTTAGTGGAAACTGAATATAGTGATCACATCTGAAATGTAAATCTAGAGCACAATGTCAAGATAAACCTTGATGGGACAAGCAGAAGGTGCTAATTTGGATTGATGCCAAGAAGTTTTTCATACACAGTGATCTGAAAATGGAATTGATTTTCAAGTAATGAAAGAAAATGCATTGGAGTCAATTAAGAGTGGCTGTAATTCAGGACTAAGAGTTTTCACCAACTGTATAAACTAAGGTGGGCTGAGTGGATGAGGAAAATCATATTTATCTTGTGATCAAGAATAAAAACACTGTTTCGTACCTTCTGCTTGTTTACCAAGTGTGATGGTCACTGAGGCTGATTGGAATGGATCGACCAAAGATAAGCAAACTCGCACAGACCAAGGATTGAACCTGGGGCCCCTCTGGTCTGTATAGCTCTGTGCAGCACTAAGGGATGCAATTATCCAATGAACTGGTGGGGTATTCATCTTCATCCATTTCTAATTTTTAAACTAATATTTGTAAATATTTTAAAGTACTGATTGTTATAGTTTTTGCTTTCTCCCAAAACTTACCTTGTTTTCAAGGTATGAAGTGTTTTGCATAAGCAGATTAAACTTTAATGAACTGAAACCTGTACCATTATGTATGTCCTGAGCAAGAGAGTCTGCTGCAATTACCCTTCACTTATAGTATATTGTAGTGGTGACCTTGTGGGATGCTCACCATGCTCTCCTACCTAACCTAACAAATTAGAACTGCTACATTGGCAGATCTTTGTTTTAAGCTGACACTAATAAATTTATTTACAAGTGAGATATTACAGAGAAGTAGTAATATCCAAGTGAAGCCACAGATACGATATAGATAAAATCTGTCCAAGAATGGTGAAATTATCATTTTCTAGAATGTATTTCGAGCATGATTCATTACACAAGATTTGTGGATGAAAATATTTTAGGAGCCCATGGACTTCATTACGACCAGGTGAGGAAGTGGTCTCAGGTTCCCCTTTCGCCCCTTCTCTGGTTTAACAGCAACAAGGTTTATTCTTTGAACACAGCGATTTAGCTTACCTGGTTCTCACACCTGCCATGGATTTAAACATTACATTTTGACCTTCCCTCACCTGATTGTTAGATTAATCAGTCTGGCCTATTTCCCCATAGACAAGTCTCCATTTTGAATTTCAGGTGAGGAAAGACAGCATCCATTTTCCTATTGGCTATGAAACATTTTGGGTTGTCCTGAGGACATGAAACCCCCTATGTAAATACAAGTTATTTCTTAAAAGTTGTTTAATGGTACAATCATTGGTACAAAAAATCTTTCAAGTTAAAGAAATTACGTATTTTTCTTACAATAGCCCGAGGATACATTGTAAAGTCTTTTATCATAGAGTATTTCAACAATTGATGGAAAGTTTTAAGAATGCACAAATGATGATCATAATTGATCAAATCATGGTAATATTCTTAATTTATACCCTTTTAAATATCAAGGTTTGCTGTTAAATGACTTTATTTCAAATTCGTGTGTCCTTCAGTAAAAGAAGCTGGAAGAGACCTTACCTATCTCCTAGTGGTGTTGGTTGGGATTGGCATAACAGGTAAGAAATCTTTTGTATGTATATCCTTGCGCTTATCCCACTGTAGGTTGGCAAATGTTAATGCTCTGCATAATTCCACGGCCACTAAATCACAAGCCATTTGTACACTTTTTTTATATGAATTCAAGGAGTAATGGGGGGGGGGGGGGAGGGGGGGAAAGAGTGCTTGCTAATTAATGCCTCATACACAAATCTATAAATTAAGTTTAAAAATTAATTGTCAGTAAATAACTTTCAGATGATTTTAAATTGTTGTTTTGGGTAGGTAGGGGAAAGCAAAAGAATAGTTTTTTTTTTAGTTCTCTCCATCTTCCTAAACCATGTACACCTTGTGAATAGGCATCAGACTTTCTCCGAGCAATTCTTATATTTTGAACTTGGTTCTCAGCTAGTTCTAGAAGGTGTATGACAGTGGCCTGAGATAATTATTATTTTTCCTCCCCACCCCCCCCCCCCCCCCCACCCCCTTTACTAATTAGACTGACTGCAATACTCTTGTGGAATTGAATATTATACTTTACTGGCAACCATTGAGAAGCTCTGTTCCACAAGTTGGAGATGTCACCAATGTGTGGGATTAGCTGTTTATTCATCCCAAATTGAGCAAAATATACAGATAATACCAATCATTTTCAGATTTTGTGGGAGGACTGCTTGCAAACATTGTCAAAATGCTGTCCTAAAACTTTTGAAAAGATGTGATGAAATGTAGTATGGGACCTGATGTCTTATAAGATTTTGCTTTTACAGTTACTTATAGGTGTTGTCTAAATCTACAATAAATCTCACACATAATGTATAATCATTAACTGTTCAATATTCATAAAACTGAAGTCTGCATTTGTGTTTTTTTTGACTTGCAAGTTCAACAGAATTATGTCTTTGATGCAGAAAACCAAAGTGAAACTTGTCTCGTGTAATTGATGAAATATGGAAGCTGTTCCAAATTTTTGTTTACAGGTTACAAAACTTCAGGCAGTAAAAATATATTTGATTTAAGTCTGCTTTCTGAGGCTCAAAGTACTGTACTACATTGTGTCGGATTGGAGGGCAGGGAGAGGTGGACTAGTAAAGGGGTGATGCTTCTGAGCATCTGGAGCCTCCACTCCCAAGAGATGGGCTATTTCCTCGAGCCACAGAAATGCAATTTTAGGAACAGTGACCTACTCAACCAGAGACAGTCTTGAAACCCACGGTCATCTTCCTACTGTGTATCCTCCTGTTTCCAGATCGCAGTGCAATCTCATCTCATGAAATGACTACCTCTCTTCTAATTCACTTTCTCGTTCATGTCTCTTCTCATTTTCACCAACTCTTCCTCCTGTGCAATTATAATAATTAGGGTCTTGCAAATCCTTAGTTAATCTCGTGTACATCCTGAAAGGGACCATATGTTCCAGTCTCTAACTTAGTGCCTTAAGCTGTTCGCTGTCTCTAAATGTCAAACTTTTTAGTGGTCAACTGCCACAAGAGACTGAGTTGGTAGCTAATCAACTCTGGTGTCTCCACAAGATGGAGTTTTTATCTTGCCATGGTTACCGATACAGTGGCTTAGCTGTATATTAATCTAACCTTCTCAACAGTTTATCACTTGGACAGCACGATCGTACCTGTTCAAATCTTTCAATTTCTGTTTATAGTATCATGGAAGCTTTTCATTCAAACCACTTGCATCTTTACACAAATCAACAGAAATCTATACATGGATTGAATGAAAAACATTCCAGTGTGTCATTTAGTTTTGATTTTCCTTCTGTTCACCTAAACGTTCAGATGTTTTCTGTCCTCTGACTAAGAGGGTTAGATTAGTTACTGAGCATCTGCCAATTTTGATTTGAAGCAGGATTCCAGATATTAAACCCATTTATTTCCCCCTCTAGCCGTTCTGAATGGGTGAATGAGACTGGGAACTAGCAGCAAGACTGCAGTAGAGACTTGCCTACAGCTCCATAGCAATAGGAAGTTAGTGTCCCAGTCCATTGCAACATTTGGCCAAGTCTGAGGTTTTTAAAAGGACAAGGAAACTTCTTTTCCCTTTACTACAACAGCCCCACAACCCCACTCCACCAAATCCAAACACATAAGTTCAACAATTGAAATGCTTTGTAGAATGTGGCATCATTTTGTTTCTGGTTTTGTCTCCCGTGGAAACTTCTCATTTCAAGTCTCCTTGCACATCCAGGAGGGGCTCTGACAAGATAAGTTGCAGACATGGCCCAGTGATGCTCCATCAACTGACCTAGATGATATCATTTTACTTTCAAATGCAGATCCAGGACTGCTCAAAGTGAATAATGAACCTAGGTATCTTCTATGTTCCCCAGATTTCAAAGGGAAGAATTCTACTTAATGCAAATCAATAAAAAAAGAAACTAATGGATAAAATCTTTTGAAAATCTCTTTGTAGAGAAAGTGGTTCATACTGAAAATACCACAGCACATTCCTTCTCCTTTAACATCTAATTCGTCATTTCAGGTGGATTATTCTATGTAATATTTAAAGAGCTGTTCTCCTCCTCCAGTCCCAGCAAAATATATGGCGATGCTCTGAAGAAGTGTAGAGCCCACCCAGAGGTAGGTTTTTAAATATTCAGCTTTTTTTATTTAAAAAACCCTATATTTTTCATTTCTGATGCAGGTGCGGAGATTCATTTGTGTTTTTTTTATGACTATGTTTTACACCTGTACGTAACACTTCACAAGCTATCATCCCTCTCCTTTGAGTTAAAAGATTAATACAAGGCATGAAGAGCTTCAGTTATGTGGAGTGACTTTAGAGCAGAGATATAAGGAGAGATTTAAAAGAGATGCTCAAAATTATGAGGGGATTTGATAGAGTAAATAAGGAGAAAGTTTTTCCACTACTGGGTGGGTCAGTAACCTGAGGATACAGATTTAAGGTAATTGGCAAAAGAATCAGAAGGGACAGGAGGAGAATTTTTTTTAATGCAGCGAGTTATGGTATGCATTGCCTGAAAGGGTAGTGGCAGCAGATTCAGTAATAACTTTCAAGAGAAAATTGGATATATACTTGAAAAATTTGCAAGCCGATTGAGAAAGAGCTAAGGAGTGGGCCTGATTAGCTAGCTGTTCCACCACTGGCACAGCCATGATGAGCTGAATGGCTCCCTTCTGTGCTATAATATTCGATGACTAGGTAGAATAGCTGTTATGGTATTTTAGAATCATAGAGTTATACAGCACAGAAACAGGCCATTCGGCCCACCATGTCCGTGCCGGCCATCAAGCCTATCTATTCTAATCCCATTTTCCAGCGCTTGGCCCGTAGCTTTGTATGCTATGGCTTTTCAAATGCTCATCTAAATACTTCTTAAATGTTGTGAGGGCTGCTGTCTCGACCACCTCTTCAGGCAGTGCGTACCAGATTCCAACCACCCTCTGGGTGAAAAAACTTTTCCTCAAATCCCCTGTAAACCTCCTGCCCCTTACCTTAAATCTATGCCCCCTGGTTATTGACACTTCAGCTAAGGGAAAAAGTGTCTTCCTATCTATCCTATCAATGCCCCTCATAATTTTGCATACCTCAATCAGGTCCCCCCTCAGCCTTCTCTGCTTTAAGGAAAACAACCCTAGCCTGTCCAGTCTCTCTTCATAGTTGAAATGCTCCAGCCCAGACAACATCCTGATCCTTTGCACCCTCTCCAGTGCAATCATATCCTTCCTATAGTGTGGCGACCAGAACTGTACACAGTACTCCAGCTGTGGCCTAACTAGCATTTTGTACAGCTCCGTCATAATCTCCCTGCTCTTATATTCTGTGCCTTGGCTAATAAGGGCAAGTATCCCATATGCCTTCCTAACTACCTTATCTACCTGTGCTGCTGCCTTCAGTGATCTATGGACATGTACACCAAGGTTCCTCTGTACTTCCTATGGTCCTACTATCCATTGTATAATTTAATAATGTCAATTAATCTTTGCTCTAAGGGAAATGTTGTTAACCTAGTCTTTTATTTTGCATTTTACTTGGTGTGATTTAATTAGTCAATTTCGCATAGTGCGCATGCAATATGAAGTCAAGCTGAAGTCAGGACAATTAGACTGGGGAGCTGGAAAGGGGACGGTATGGGTACAAAGAGCGAACAGATCATCTGATGATGCAGTCTGCCCCACTCAATTCTGATGCTTTGTGTATCATAATATATGATGGCATAGTGGGAATGTCACTGAATCCAGAGACTCGGGCTAATGCCCTGGAGACACAGGTTCAGATACCACCACTGTGGAATTTAAATTCAAATGACTAATACATTTAATTAATAAAATATGGATTTGAAAGCTAGACTCAGTTTCACAGCACCATATTATAGATTTGTCAGAAAAATCCATCTGGTTCACCAGGGAAGGAAATCTGCCGCCCTTACCTGGTTTGGCCTACATGATTGACTCTAGAACCACAGCAATGTGGTTGACTTTTAACTGCCCTCTGAAATGACCTAGCAAGCCACTGAGTTGTACTAAACCGCTAGAGAAAAGTCAAAAAGGAATAAAACCGGACTGACCATCCAGCATCAACCTAGGCAGTGGAAATGACAACAGCTCATCCAGCCCTGTCGACTCTGCAAGTCCTCCTTACTAACATCTGGGGGCTTGTGCCAAAATTGGGAGAACTGTCTCACAGACTAGTCAAGCAACAGCCTGACATAGTCATACTCTCAGAATCATATCTTACAGTCAAAATCCCAGACTCTTCCGTCACCATCCCCGGGTATGTCCCGTCCCACCAGCAGAACAGATCCAGCGGAGTCGATGGCACAGTGGTATACAGTTGGGAGGGAGTTGCCCTGGGAGTCATCAACATTGACTGCAGACCCAATGAAGTCTCAGGCATCAGGTCAAACATGAGCAAGGAAACCTCCTACTGATTACCACCTACCTCCCTCCTTGAGCTGATGTATCAGTGCTGCTCCATGTTGAACACCACTTGGAAGAAGCACTGAGGGTGGAAAGGGCAGAGAATGTACTCTGGGTGGGGGACTTCAGTGTCCATCACCAAGAGTGGCTTGGTCTAGTACCACTGCTGACTGAGCTGGCTGAGTCTTGAAGGACATATCTGCCAGACTGGTCCTAAGGCAGATGGTGAGGGAACCAGCATGAGGGGGAAAAACCTACTAGACTTTCGCCAGTCTACCTGTTGCCGATGCATCTGTCCATGACAGTATTGATAGGGGTGAGCACTGCACAGTACTTGAAGATGAAGTCCCATCTTCACAGTGACCATACCCTCCATCATGTTGTGTGACACTACCACTGTGAAAAATGGGATCAATTCAGAACAGCTGAAACTGGGCTTCCATGAGGTGCTGTGGACCATCAGCAGCAGCAGCAGAATTGTATTTAACTACAATCTGTAACCTTGTGGTCCAGCATACCCCTCACTTAGCATTACCATCAAGCCAAGGGATTAAACCTGGCTCAATGAAGAGTGCAGGAGGGCATACCAGGAGTAGTTTCATGCATACCCAAAAATGAGGTGCCAATCTGGTGAAGCTACAACACAGGATTACTTGCATTCCAAACAGTGGAAGCAGCATACTATAGACAGAGTGAAGCAATCCCACAACCAACGGATCAGATCAAAGCTCTGCAGTTCTGCAACAACCTGTTGTGAATGATGGTGGACAATTAAACAACTAACAGGAGGAGGAGGCTCCACAAATATCCCCATGCTCAATGATGGCATAATCTAGCACGTCAGTGCAAAAGACAAGGCTGAAGCATTTTCTACCATCTTTAGCCAGAAGTATCGAGTGGATGATCCATCTTGGCCTCCTCCTGAGGTCCCCAGCATCACAGATGCCAGTCTTCAGCCAATTCGATTCACTCCACATGATATCAAGAAAAGGCCGAACACGTGCAAAGGCTATGGGCCCTGACAACATCCCGGCTATAGTAATGAAGACTGTGCTCCAGAACTAGCCGTGCTCCTTGCCAAGCTGTTTCAGTGGAGCTACAACATTGGCATCCATCTGAAAATTTCCCAACAATGTGGAAAATTGCCCAGGTATGTCCTGTGCACAAAAAGCAGGACAAATCCAATCTGGCCAATTAATGCCCCATCAGCCGCCTCTCGATCATCAGCAAAGTGATGGTAGGGGTCATGGACAGTGTTATCAAACGGCACTTGCTGAGCAATAACCTGCTCACTGACACTCAGTTTGGGTTCCGCCAGGGCCACTCGGCTCCTGACCTCATTATAACCTTTGTCCAAACATGGACAAAAGAGTTCAAGAGGGGAGGTGAAAGTGACTGCCCTTGACATCATGGCAGCATTTGACAGAATGTGGCATCAAGGAGCCCTAGCAAGATTGAAGTCATTGGGAATCAGGTGAAACTCTGTACAGGTTGGAAGTCATATCTAGCACAAAGGAAGATGGTTGTGGTTGTTGGAGGCCAATCATCTCCGTCCCAGGACATCACTACAGGAGTTCTCAGGGTATGTCCTAGGCCCAAGCATCTTCAGCTGCTTCATCAATGACTTCCTTCCATCATCAAGTCAGGAGTGGGGATGTTCGCTGATTGTGCAATGTTCACCATTCGCAGCTCCTTAGATACTGAAGCAGTCCGTTCCAATATACAGAAACACCTGGACAACATTCAGGCTTGGGCTGATAAGTGGCAAGGATCATTCTTGCCGCACAAGTGCCAGGCAATGACAATCTCCAACAAGGGAGAATCTAACCATCTCCCCTTTACATTCAATGGCATTATCCTTGCTGAATCCCCCACTATCCTGGGGGTTACCATTGATTAGAAACTGAACTGGACCAGCCATATAAATACTTTGGCTACAAGAGCAGATCAGAAGCTGGGAATTCTGAGGCGAGTAACCCACCTCGTGTCTCCCCAAAGTCTGTCCACCATCTACAAGGCACAAGTCAGACGTGTGATGGAATATTCTCCACTTTCCTGAATGTGTGTGGCTGCAACAACGCTCAAGAAGCTCGACACCATCCAGGA
The DNA here is from genome assembly GCF_036365525.1 of Heterodontus francisci. Taxonomy (NCBI): domain Eukaryota; kingdom Metazoa; phylum Chordata; class Chondrichthyes; order Heterodontiformes; family Heterodontidae; genus Heterodontus; species Heterodontus francisci. The sequence goes on along the minus strand of NC_090375.1, from coordinate 165,913,920 downwards.
CTAAGCAGCCCGTTTGGCACCCCATCCGCCAGCTTAAACATTCACTCCCTTCACCATCAGTGCACAGTAGCAGCAGTGTGCACCATCTACAAGATGCACCGTAGCAACTTGCCAAGGCTTCTTCAACAGCACCTTCCAAACCTGCAATCTCTCTCACCTAGAAAGACAAGGGCAGCAGGCACATGGGAACACCACTACCTGCAAATTTTTCTCCATGCCGCATATCAACCTGACTCGGAACCAAACTATCGCTCCTTCGCTGTCGTGGGATCAAAATCCTGGAACTCCCTTCCTAACCACACTGTGGGCGTACCTGCACCAGATCGACTGCGCAGTTCAAGAAGGCAGCTCACCACCACCACCTCAAGGGCACTTGGGGATGGGCAACAAATGCTAGCCTTACAGTGATGCCCACTCCACCTGATATTGTGTTGGTATCCCAAGAGAGGCTAAAAATCCTGGCCAATTCAAGTGGGCACAGAACCTAGGAAGTTCCACTCCAACCACCAGCCTTCACTCCCAGCGATTTTAAAACTAATCAAAGAGATCAGTCTGTCACTGATAATTCTATGCAGTAACTGCCTTTTATTATTCAAGGTGGTCTCTGCTTCAGCCAGAAACAGGTCCAGCTCTCTTGAAGGAATTCACCACATGAGCTGGCAGCCTGTTTCAGAGGTCCACTTTTGTGGGAAAATAACCATCTCCTGATACCTAACCTAGATCTGGACTTGCAGAATGTAAAATTCTGACCCCTTGTCCTCACTAACCTATTTAATTGGAACCAACTATTTACTCAAACTCAATCTATTCCTCTCATCATCTTGTAAAACTCAAATCAAATCATGCCTAAGTCTACATTTTTCTAAAGTGTAGCGACTAAGCTGTTTTAGTCTATTTTGTAACTAAGATGCTTCAAACTGGAAATTAATCTGGTGGACCTCCTGCACCTTTTAAAAAGCCTCAATATTACTCATCAACTGAGGAGTATAAAACTGGACACAGCATTCTAACTGAGGCCTGACCAAGGTCTTGTACAAGGACAAAATATTACACCTCAGCTTATAATCAATTGTCGTATGAGCACCCCAACACCCTATGCATTGCTGATGAACCGTCAGAGATCTAGGCACTAAATTAAATGTTCAGTTCTTTCTTTCTCCACCTGCTTTAGTGCTTTTCCCTGAAAGGTTCAGCATTCACTCTACTGACCTGCATAATACTGCACTTTTCTAAATTAAACATCATTTGTCAGTCACAAGCCTATCCCCCAACACATCAAGATCTGCCTGAAGGAGTCAAACATTGTCTACTGTCCTGACACTTGCACAAATCTTAATATCATCTGCAAATTTGCAGATTATGCCCAACACCTAGGTCAGTAATAAATACTGTAAAGAACAGCAGTCCCAACACCAGTCCCTGTGGGGCATCACTAGTGTCTGGTCTCTAAGCAGGTCCAAAACCATCTACAACTATTTTATGCCTACTGTCTTCCAGCTAGTTCTCAATCCAAGTCAATATATTACTACTAGCACCAGAGGCTTTAATCATGTAGATTAATGTTTCCTTTAAGTAACTTCAATTAAGAATGAGATTTCCCTCATCCACCATCTTGGTGACTTCTTCAACAAATAAAATCAAATTTATAAGACAGCACCACCTTTTTTTTGAAGTCATGTTTGTTGTCCTAATATTTCCCTCTCTATCCAATTGTATGTTGCATCCCTAATGATTCCCTTAAGCATCTTTCCTTGTACAAATGAAACTAGTTTTTGTTTTAGCTGGGAATTTGCCATTTTAAAAATGCTATCCAAGCACCATCTCCAGGTGTGACAGGTTTTGTATGGAATTTGATGGCCCATCTATTTAAATATATAACATCTGCTCTATTCCTTTTTTTCAAAAAAATTGCAAATGTCTGAGATTGCTGAAGTGCTGGATGTTAGTGAAACATTTTCCATTTCAGGCAAACACTGTTAGGTCAGCAATAACTTCATCTATTCTACCTGCACTATATGCCCCAGGCCCAACCTCATTGTACAGTCTCCTGTATATTAGGGAAACCAAGAGCAAATTAGACGACCACTTTGCTGAACACATCTGTACTATCTACAGGTGTGACACCAAGTAACCTGTGGCTTGCTGCTTTAAACCCCCTCCAAGTTCCCACTCTTAGCTCTCTATCACCTGACTTTGTACATCATTCCAAAAAAGCTCAACACCAGCTTCAAGAAGAGTCTCCTGTCTTTCCCCTTAGCTTCCTGACACCCTCTGGTTTGAATGTTGACTTCAGTAACTTCAGACTTTAGGTATTTCCTTATTTTTCAACCTGTCTTAATTTGTTACCCAATCCTGCACCCACAACGGTAATTCATGTTTCCCGGCTCTTGTCACATTTCCCCAGGCTTAGACTCATAGAGTTATACAGCACAGAAATAGGCCCTTCAGCCCATCGTGTCTGTGCCGGCCATCAAGCACTTATCTATTCTAATCCCATTTTCCAGCACTTGGCCCGTAGCCTTATATGCAATGACATTTCAAGTGCTCATCTAAATACTTCTTAAATATTGTGAGGGTTCCTGCTTCTACCACCTCTTCAGGCAGTGCGTTCCAGATTCCAACCACCCTCTGGGTGAAATAGTTTTTCCACAAATCCCCTCTAAACCTCCTGCACCTTACCTTAAATCTATGCCCCCTGGTTATTGACCCCTCCGCTAAGGGAAAAGGTTTCTTCCTGTTTACCCTATCTATGCCCCTCATAATTTTGTATACCTCAATCATATCTCCCCTCAGCCTTCTCGGCTCTAAGGAAAACAACCCCAATCTTTTCAGTCTCTCTTCATAGCTGAAATGCTCCAGTCCAGGCAACATCCTGGTGAATCTCCTCTGCACCCTCTCCATTGCAATCACATCCTTCCAATAGTATGTTGCCAAGAACTGTACACAGTACTCCAGCTGTGGCCTAACTAGCGTTTTATACAGCTCCATCATAACCTCCCTGCTCTTATATTCTATGCCTCGGCTAATAAAGGCAAGTATCCCATATGCCTTCCTAACCACCTTATCTACTTGTGCTGCTGCCTTCAGTGATCTGTGGACAAGTACACCAAGGTCTCTCTGACCCTCTGTACTTCCTAGGGTCCTACCACCCATTGTATATTCCCTTGCCTTGTTAGTCCTCCCAAAATGCATCACCTCACACTTCTCAGGATTAAATTCCATTTGTCACAGCTCTGCCCATCTATATCATCCTGTAATCTAAGGCTTTCCTCCTCACTATTTACGACACCAACAATTTTCGTGTCATCTGCGAACTTACTGATCATGCCTCCTATATTCACGTCTAAATCATTAATGTACACTACAAACAGCAAGTGTTGCAGCACCGATCCCTGCGGTACACCACTGGTCACGGGCTTCCACTCGCAAAAACAATTTATTTGTTTAGAAATACAGCACTGAAACAGGCCCTTCGGCCCACCGAGTCTGTGCCGACCAACAACCACCCATTTATACTAACCCTACAGTAATCCCATATTCCCTGCCACCTACCTACACCAGGGGCAATTTACAACGGCCAATTTACCTATCACCTGCAAGTCTTTGGCTGTGGAAGGAAACCGGAGCATCCGGCGAAAACCCACGCGGTCACAGGGAGAACTTGCAAACTCCACACAGGCAGTACCCAGAATCGAACCCGGGTCCCTGGAGCTGTGAGGCTGTGGTGCTAACCACTGCGCCACTGTGCCATTACCCTCTGCCTCCTGCCACTGAGCCAATTTTGGATCCAATTTGCCAATTTGTCCTGGATCCCATGGGCTCTTACCTTCCTAACCAATCTCCCATGCGGGACTTTATCAAAAGCCTTACTGAAGTCCATATAGACTACATCAACTGCTTTACCCTCATCTACGCATTTCGTCACCACCTCAAAAAAATTCAATCAAGTTAGTCAGACACGATCACCCCCTGACGATCCCTGATTAATCCCTGCCTCTCCAAGTGGAGATTAATCCTGTCCCTCAGAATTTTTTCCAATATTTTCCCTACCACTGATGTTCAACTCACCGGCCTGCAACTACCTGGTTTATCCCTGTTACCCTTCTTAAATAATGGTACCACATTCGCTGTCCTTCAGTCCTCTGTTACCTCTCCTGTGACCAGAGAGGATTTGAAAATTTGTGTCAGAGGCCCTGTAATCTCCTCCCTTGCCTCACATAACAGCCTGGGATACATCTCATCTGGGCCTGAGGATTTATCCACTTTTAAGCCCGTTAAAACAGCTAATGTTTCCTCCCTTTCAATGCTAATATGTTCAAGAATATCACAATCCCCCTCCCTGATCTCTACACCTACATCGTCCTTCTCTATATCAAACACAGATGAAAAGTAATCATTTAAAACCTCACCTATGTCCTCCGGCTCCACACACAGATTGCCACTTGGTCCCTAATGGGCCCTACTCTTTCCCTGGTTATCCTCTTGCCCTTAATGTATTTATAAAATGCCTTAGGATTTTCCTTTATCTTGCCCGCCAGTGTTTTTTCATGTCCCCTCTTCGCTCTCCTAATTACTTTTTTAAGTACCCCCCTACACTTTCTATGCTCCTCTAGTCCCTCCACTGTTTTCAGCACTCTGAAGCTGCCATAAGCCTCTTTTTTGTTTACTGATCCAATCCTCTATATCCCTTGACATCCAGGGTTCCCTGGACTTATTAGTCCTACCCTTCACCTTAATGGGTACATGTTGGCTCTGAACTTTCACTATTTCCTCTTTCAATGACTTCCACTGATCTGATGTCAACTTTCCCACAAGTAGCTGCCTGCAGTCCACTTTGGCCAGATCCTGTTTTATCATATTGAAATCGGCCTTCCCCCAATTCAGTACCTTTATTTTCAGGCCATTTTTGTCCTTTTCCATAACTACCTTAAATCTTAGAGTTATGGTCACTATCCCCGAAATGCTCCCCCACTGACACTTCCACCACTTGTCCGGCTTCATTGCCTAGGATTAGGTCTAGTACTGCCCCTTCTCTTGCAGGACTTTCTACGTACTGGCTCAAAAAGCTATCCAGTATGCATTTTAAGAATTCCGCCCCCTTTAAGCCTTTTGCACTAAGACTATCCCAGTTGATATTGGGGAAGTTGAAATCCCCAACTATTATTACCCTATTATTTTTACACCCCTCTGAGATTTGCCTACATATCTGCTCCTCTATCTCTCCCTGACTGTTTGGCGGCCTGTAGTACAGTCCCAGCCAAGTGATTGCCCCCTTTTTGTTTTTAAATTCTACCCATATGGCCTCATTTGAGGAACCTTCTCAGATATCATTCCTTCTCATTGCAATAATTGACTCCTTTATCAACAGTGCAATGCCACCTCCTCTTTTACTCCCTCCCCTGACATGCCTGAAGATTCTGTACCTTGGAATATTGAGCTGCCAGTCCTGCCCCTTCCTCAACTATGTCTCTGTGATAGCAATAATATCATAATGCCATGTGCTAATCAATGCCCTCAATTCATCTGCCTTACTAGTAAGACTCCTTGCATTAACATAGATGCAATCCAGCATAGCATTTTTCACTTGTGCCTTAACAGGTCTATATTTGCTCTGCCTTCCAGACTGACTCATTTTCTCTTCTATATTTGACTGTGCATCACCCCCTACTGTAACTCCACTCTGTATCCCATCCCCCTGCCAAATTAGTTTAAACCGCACCCCACCTCACCCCCCCCCCCCCCCCCCCCACCTCCCCACCAACAGCACTAGCAAACCTCCCAGCAAGGATGTTGGTCCTGTTCCGGTTCAGGTGCAACCCGTCCAACTTGTACAGGTCCCACCTTTGCCAGAAACAGACCCAGTGATCTAGGAAACTAAAGCCCTCCCTCCTGAACCACCTCCTCAGCCACACATTCATCTGCTCTATCCTCCTATTTCTATAGTCACTAACACGTGGCACTGGGAGTAATCCAGAGATTACAACCTTTGAGGTCCTGCTTTTTAATCTGCTACCTAGCTCCCTAAATTTCTGTTGCAGGACCTCATCCCTCTTTCTACCTATGTTGTTGGTACCAATGTGTACCATGACCTGTGATTGTTCACCCTTTCCCTTCAGAATGTCCTTCAGCCGCTCGGAGACATCCTTGACCCTAGCACCAGGGAGGCAACATACCATCCTGGAGTCTCGTTTGCGGCCACAGAAACGCCTGTTTGTTCCCCTTATGATTGAATCCCCTATCAGTATGGCTCTCCCACTCTTTTTCACCCCCTCCTGAGCAGCAGAGCCATCCGTGGTGCCACGAACTTGGCTGTTGCTGTTTTCATTTGGGAGGCCATCCCCCCCCCAACACCATCCAAAGTGATGGCCACAGGGGACCCCTGCACTACCTGCCTGTGCCTACTACTCCTCCTGGTGGTCACCCATCCCTTTTCTGCCTCTGTAGCCATTACCTGCGGTGTGACCACCTCACTAAACGTGCTATTCACGACGTCCTCAGCATCGCGGATGCTCCACAGTGAGTCCATCTGCGCAATGCGGTCAGCTAGTAGCTGCAGCTGGACACACTTCCTGCACACATGGTCGCCAGAGACACTGGAAATGTCCCTGATTTCCCACATAGCGCAGGAGGAGCATGCCACAGGGCTGAGCTCTCCTGCCCTGACTTAGCCTTAGATTAAGCTCCTCAGTTACTCCCTTTAATTTAGAGTACTAATTACAATAGGGACCTTAGTCTGCTCTGAACACCACCTACTACAATCTAAATTGCCTACCTTTACTTTTACTTCAGCTATTGAAAGTAGTAAAAAAAAGGGTAGAAATACTCACCTGTTCCTACTTACCAATCAGCTGCCTCCCCTTGCAACACGTCACTTTCTGAACTGTGACGTCAGTCCTGAAACTCTCCCACTGTCCCTGTGAGAGTATGCCTCTTTTAAGCTGCTGGAACTCCCACTTGCCGGTGCCTGTCTGCTCGCAGGTCTCGCTCCATAATCAAAATGAAAAAGCTTAAGATGCTGAAAATCTGAAATTAAAAACAGAAAATGCTGAAACTTAGGTCAGTCAGCATCTGTGACAAGTTAATGTTTCTGATTTTGATCCTTTATCAGAATGCACACTCTGGGCTGAATTTTATCAGCCCTCTAGGGATGGGCTGGGAGGTGCCAGATGGGGTTTGGGTGCTGTAAAGTAATGAGGGATGGCTGGAGGTGGAGTGCCCGTTGCCTTCCCAACCGTACTCAATTTTGTCAGGGGCAGGAAACGTCACTTAAAGGCTCTTGCTGCTGCTGGCATTTTACCAGCAGTCGAGATAGCCTTCTGCCACCTGGGGAGGTAGCTGATAAACCAGGCAGGGTTGGGGGTGCCCTCCGCCCTCCTCCCTGGGCAATTTGTGGCCCACGGAGGGCCCCCGGCGGAAAAGGCCACCCCTCTGCCAACAAACCTCCTGCCCTCAACGACAGCCCCCTCCACCTCACTGGGGTCTGTCAGACTGGCTTCGGTGAGCCCACCCCACTTGAGGTCGAGGACTCCAGCGCTGCTCATAGTCATAGGCCTCCTGCAGTACCATTAGTAGTCACTGCTCCTAGTGGTGCTGCTGGTACTGTTAAGCTGCTGGCCTTCTGATCAGAAGCACTGGGGGTGGGTGGGATCTCTGCCCTTTAAGGGACAGGAACACCAATGGCAGGCAGTTAATTGGCTGCCTGCCATGGAATTCGGCCGGGGGTCTGAAACAGTGCTGAGATGGGGTTACCTCTCTGCCTTCTGGTTTGTCGCTGAGTCTCCTGCTGTTGGGATGAAATCTAACTGTCTTTAATGTGCTGTTGCTTCTGTCCATTACTTGACTATGAATATCATTTCATCTGTTGCCCCTACCCTTTTCTGACTGTATCACTGTACCTGTCTATTGTGTTCCAGTTCTGAAGAAAGGTCCACAGCTGAAATATAAACTTGCCTGTTTTCTTCACAGATGCTGACTGGCCTGTTGAGTGTTTCCAGTATTTCTACTTTTGTTTCAGATTTCCAGCATCTGCAGTATTTTGCTTTTTTATCTTTGCATTGAAAACATTTATGCTTTTATATCTTTAAAGCTTGATTTCTGACTCTTTTGAATGAGAAATGTCTGAACAGATGGCTGCAGCACCAAAGTTTAAACTAAGCAGAATGCCAAGTCTATCAAATGGAGTAAATGATACCCCCACAGGGCCCTTGCTCATCGTGGTGCAATCTCAGAGCTGAAATTTATCATGCTTTCTCTCACTTGGCAGTGTCCGTGCCAAATGGAGATATTAATTATTCCATGATGTTTTCTTTCAGTGTTTACGTCAAGTATTTTGCACGGAACCATCCATGTCAAATGCCTATTACCATATATTTGGGAAGGTTTTGTTAGCCTTTTGCTATCAGAATCAGTGGTAAATTGGCAGAACCAAGATGAAGGGATAAGACTTGTAGTGCAGGGAACCATGCAATGAAATTGGCCTCGGGCAGTAGCAGGAAATGGGCAATGACAAATTAACAACCTGATTTACATGCTGCCCATTTTTTCAAAAGAAAATCAGGAAATGTGTACAATCAATTTTCTGCATTCCAGCAGTGACTAAACTTCAAAAGTACTTAATTGGCTATAAAGGGCTTTAGGATGTCCTAAGGTGAAGACCACCATATAAAGGCAATTTCGTTACTGATCCATTTGGATGACTACCCAAAACCAGTTTCACTGTGCAAGGCCAATTTTCCCCTCACACCTCTGTAAATAATAATACAGAAATAATTTGTCACTAATGTAACTACTTATTTTTGTTATTGTTTCTCTAAACTAGGAAAGACGGGTAGCACTAGAATTCTTTAATGAGGGTGAAATTGTTAAAGTTTTTAACCTTTTCTGCTCCTGAGTAAATGCAATTGTTCTATTTCAAAATTTGACAAAATTCAGTTTAAAATACTGTAACTTTTAAACTAACTGCAATATACTGATATAATACAGGACTGAACAAACTTGGCTAAGATGTTTAACTTTTCATCTCTTTAACTACAAGCCTATTCTGGAGTTGACTGGATTCCAACTTTTAATGAGTTTCATCTGCGTTCAGCCTGCTCTATTGGGAAGGGCAAAATAAAACAGATGGAGCTGTAAGTGAGCTTGTATTTTCCCTGTAAGTAGCACCCTTGCCAGTCCGAGCTGGTGATAGATGGTTGTTTGATTATCAAATATCCATCCAGCCATTCTGAGACACACTTTTTTTTAAAATAGGTCCACAGAGCTTAAAACTGAGCCAGGCTTGGTGTTGTTTTAAACATAAACATTTTAACAGTAGCAATTTTTTAATTTCCATTTAATCTGTCGTGCCAGAAGTAAAATTACTGGTCCATGAAGCAGTTTGTAATCTGTTCCAAATCAGCAGACATGGCCATCTTCCAGCAAAGGTTATTTTTGAGGCTATGCAATATACCAGTTTAATATCCTGAATGAAGGAATTGAGTGCAACAGTTGTCATACAGGTTTTTCTATTTTTAATTTTTTAGGCAGCTAAATGTTCAAACTGTACTTTGATTACTTCTCTCTTGTAACCTTCAAATCTTTGCTCTCTCCCCATCACAACATTACTTTTCTCAATTTATCAATATTATATACAATGTTATTGGCCCTGAACTCTAAGTACCACTTGTTCTTGCTTCTTGTTGCATCCTCGATGCGTTGTTAAGCTTCATCACATTTCTGATTCTAGATTTTTTTGGGGAGGACTTCAACATTGGGGTACAAAAGAGTGGAAAGGAATAAAATGGCACATGTTTAACAATTAACCAGTCTCCCAATGGAAAAGAATGAACCAAACCAAATTAATTAAAATCGCCTTATTGACTACAATATCACATCTTTTTTGAACTCTCAATCTCTGGGTTGTTAGTCCAATATCATATTCACCACTAGACCACTTTTAATTAAAGTAGTGCCACATCTTATTTAATAATGAAAATTTATGCCACAATATGTCAGACATGTGCCACCTCAAGTGTACAGCACATAGTGGAGCCCTGAAATTACTCCCTGCGATTCTAGATACGAACACACAATGCATTTGTTTGAAATTCCTCTATTATTTTAGCAGTCATGCAAACCCATTTAAAATAACTGAGCGAATGTCTCCACTAACTAGTGGAGAGAGAAATTCTAGAGAATGCATTAAATGTTTTGTATACTTGTCCAATTTCAGGGCTAGAGTAAATCCTCACTCTTGTCTTCCAAGTGGCATAGAGCTCATCATGACTGCTTAGTGAGTGTGTTTCCTCTGCCTATATGACATACATGTATTGGTATGTGCAGTAAGCAATTCTGATGGAAGCAAATTCCTTCTAAATCTATGTTGCTGCTTGGTGTCCATTTCTTCTTTTCCTACTGAGGGATGGATTAGTATATAAAAATCAGGGTATAATGCACTTTTCTTTGCACTGTGGAAGAGTTTTTAATGTTACAAGACTTTACAGTGGTATAGATATAATTTAAATATTTAGATTTAAAAACAACTTGTGTTAACAGATAATTGGAGCATTGGGAGAACCTATAAAAGGTTACGGAGAGACATCTCGACGGGGTAGAAGACAACATATCCGGTAAATTAAAGTATTCATATAGTAAGATTGTTATGTGCCCCTTAATTAATGTTTAACATGTTGAGGAGTGTCAATAAAGATGGTAATTTTAAAAAGTACTTTTTCTGGTTGCGGCACAGTGGTTAGCACCGCAGCCTCACAGCTCCAGCGACCCGGGTACAATTCTGGGTACTGCCTGTGTGGAGTTTGCAAGTTCTGCCTATGTCTGCGTGGGTTTCCTCCGGGTGCTCCGGTTTCCTCCCACAGCCAAAAGACTTGCAGGTTGATAGGTAAATTGGCCATTATAAATTGCCCCTAGTATAGGTAGGTGGTAGGGGGATATAGGGACAGGTGAGGATGTGCTAGGAATATGGGATTAGTGTAGGATTAGTATAAATGGGTGGTTGATGGTCGGCACAGACTCGGTGGGCCGAAGGGCCTGTTTCAGTGCTGTATCTCTAAATCTAAAAAATCTAAACATCAAATGTGAGGAAGCGCATTTCAGGGCCTGCTGAGGAGGTTACAATCCACAAGGACCAGGACTGGTTAGACCAGCTGGTCACATGACTATCTGGCTATTCCAGGGCTTTCTTTTGAACTGGCCGCAGAGAGTTTGAAAGCAGAAAGCTCCAGGACTGAGAAGGTCTCTCCTGGCTTGCTCGCCACAGCCTCTCCTGTCTGCCTCCTCCCATCTCTTTCTCACAGCCTCTGAATCCATTGAAGACACATGAACCCCAAGAGAAAAAAGTCTCCTACAGCGACCAAGGTCTAAGAAGAATACTGGGCCCCAATGAAAAGCAAGATCTGCTTACAATCGAGGACTGTACAGTGAGCTCGAAGACATGCAACAAAAACTCTTCAGATGTTAAAGAGTCATAGAGAGATACAGGACTGAAACAGGCCCTTTGGCCCACCGAGTCTGTGCCGACCATCAACCACCCATTTATACTAATCCTACATTAATCCCATAATCCCTACCACATCCCCACCTTCCCTCAATTCTCCTACCACCTACCTACACTAGGGGCAATTTACAATGGCCAATTTACCTATCAACCTGCAAGTCTTTGACTGTGGGAGGAAACCGGAGCACCCAGCGGAAACCCACGCGGTCACAGGGAGAACTTGCAAACTCCGCACAGGCAGTACCCAGAACTGAACCTGGGTCGCTGGAGCTGTGAGGCTGTGGTGCTAACCACTGCGCCACTGTTGCCTCAAACTTTACCACTTCATTTCTTCTGCTCTTTTCTGTCTCTCTTTGCATGTGTGTATGGCATATACCTGCTAGTGTGAGCACGCCGTGTATCCGTCAACTGAATTAGAGTTTAAGTTTAATAAAATCTCACTTCTTTAAACCTGAGATAACCTGTTGTGCTGGTTTCTTTGCCTTATAATTGGAAAGCGATAAAAAAGGATTCACCAAGGGGGAGCTGAAATCACGGTGTGTTTAAAAATTCAAATATGTTACAGTAAGACCAGGTGAAGGCTGAAAGGGACCCCTACGCCTATTTCTCACCTGGTCGTAACAGAAATTTGAGTGCTAGCGTCTGGAATTTGACCCACAGACAAACGAGAGAAATTGGAAGTGGGAAGCCAAGTTGCTCCACTCAAAAAAAGAGGAAGATTTCAATACAGGTTTTCTTGTGATTGTGTGTGCTTGAATACTAACTTGTCTGCAACTGAAGCTAGTGGCTCTCCAAGCCAGGGTGAAGGAACTTGGGATAAGTTAAAAGCACTGTCTATGGAAGAGCTGAGAAAAATGACTGAGCAGTGTGGCAAGGCTAGGACGTCTGAACTCCTAAAGCTAGTGGCCGACCATTTTTCCCTTGAATCTGAAGAAGCAGAAACAGGGTTAGAAGCAGACCTAGACAGGGTACTCCTAGCAAAGATACAATTGGAACAGAGGAAACTTGAATTCAAAGACAGGGAAAGAGAAAGAAGGAGACAGTCGAGGGAGAAAGAACGAGCCTTCCAGAAGGAACATGAAGAAAATGAAAGGCAGGAGAGAGAGAAAGAATATTCCAGAAAGAATGCGAAGAAAGAGAGTTGAAGCGGCTTGAGTTAACAAGGGGCGACAGAGTAACACCAGTGAAAGCATGGCCAATATGGAGGAGCATAATTCAGGGCTGGGTACAGAATTGTTAAAACTACCTCAAGTAATTTCAAGATTCAATGAGGACAATGTAGAAGCATTTGGTGTCCTTTTGAGAAACTGGTAAGGTAGCTAAAATGGCCAGCTCAGACCTGGCCTCTTTTACTGCAGAGCAAGCTAACTGGAAAAGCCCATGAGGTTTATTCCCTGTTGCCAGATGAGAGTTCATCAAATTATGAACAGACAAAAAATGCTATCCTCAGGGCATATGAATTAGTATCCAAAGCCTATCGCCAAAAGTTTAGAACCCTCAAGAAGCAAGCTAATCAAACTTATCTGGAGTTTGAAAGAAGTAAGCAACTGGTTTTGACCAGTGGCTGGGGGCTCTTACAGTACAGCTCAGCTATGAGAATCTCGGAGAAGTAACTGTTAGAGGAATTTAAACACTCTCTCCCACTCTGCATAAAGACCCATGTAGAGGAGCAGCAGGTCCAGAGAGCCCAGCAAGCGGCCGTTCTGACCAATGAGTTTGCTTTAATTTATAAGTCGGTTTCCCGAGGAGAACCTTTCCTCGTCACCCCCACAAATCAGAAAAGGACAAAGGGTGGGAAGGAGCCCAAGCAGTCCTGGGAGAGAAAGAAAATCAGGAGACACAGGGGGTCCTCCTCTAGCCAAGAAGGAAGTTGCTATGAGCAGGAGCGAGACCCGTAGACCTGTGTGCTTCCATTATAATAAGGCAGGGCATTTAAAAGCTGACTGCTGGAAACTAAAGGAAAACCAGTAGGGTTAATCAGGGCACACCTACTCAGTGAAGAAAGGAACCTGATGGAAATCACAGCAGAACAAACTGTGGCTTTAACTGCAGTAAGAGGGAGACCCAGGAACCTTACAGCTGCAAGTGCAGGAAAATTTCATAGGATTCCTGAGGGTTATCAAGGTTTTGTGTCTGTAGGCAAAGTAACCATATCCCTCGAGTGGGCAAGCAAGCCCATAGTAATTCTCAGGGACAAAGGGACCACTAGATCCTTTTTACTGGGAAAAGGCCTGACCTGTCCCCCAGAGAGTGTAGTGAACACCAAAATGGTGGTGAATGGTATTGGAGGGCAGTGTATGCCTGCACCTGTACACCGGCTGCACCTGGAGTGCGACCTAGTTTCGAGATCGGTGACCGTAGAGATTGTCCCTCGTTTGCCTGTGGACAGGGTTGACCTGCTCCTAGGTAATGATCTGGCAGGGATGAAAGTGGTAGCCCCCCCCCCAGTAGTGAAAGAAAGACCCCAGGAGGTCAGAGAGACAGGACAGTGGCAGGAGGCAGACCCCTGCACTTTCCCTGAATGTGTCGTGGATCATGCCATGATTAAACCCGCTCCCCCAGAAGAGACTGAATTGGCACTGCAGGCAGATGACCAGGTCTGTCTGTCTGAGACTTTCTTTGGAAAGTTAAGAGACCTAGAGAATGAATTAAATGGATTTTCCCTCGCTGAGGCTCAGCGAGCTAACCCAGTATTGTGAGTTAGCACAGGCTGCCCAGTCTGAAAGTGAAGCAGAGGGAGTCCCTGACTGCTACTATTTAAAGAATGAGGTACTGATGAGGAAATGGAGTTCTTCTCGTAGATCTGAGAGCACGGAGTGGAGAATAGTTCACCAGTTAGTGGTGCCACAGAGGTACTGGAGAGAAATTTAAAGAAGGGCCCACGAGACTACAGTGGCTGTACGTGCAGGTATACGAAAGACAAAAGCCCGCATAAGACAGCAATTTGACTGGCCAAAACTCCATAAAGATGTGGTGGAGTACTGCAGGAATTGCCCCATGTGCCAGGTTGAGGTGAAACCCCAGCCTACAGTGAAACCTGCACCCCTAAGTCCTGTACTGGTGTTAGGAGGACCCTCCAGCAGAGGGCTGGTGAACTGTAAGGGACCCCCCCACCAAGAACAAAAAGGGACAGGGAGGCACAAGGTTGGCAAAAGTTTAGAAAGAGAATGGGAAAAAGTGACTAAGAGGGCAGGTTAAAGGAAGTCCGGGAGGAATCCTGAATTAAAACCGCTGCTGTTCGGTCAACCAACCAAAAATTTGAAAAGTTAGACCCCATGTGGTTTCTTTGCCTTATAATTGGAAAAAGGATTCACCAAGGGGGAGCTGAAAATATGGTGTGTTTAAAAAAGGCTTAAAGGGAACCCTAGACCTGTTTTTCACCTAGTCGTAACAGGTTAAAATTTGACAATGAGCCACATAATATGTTAAGGTAAATTACCAAAGCTTGGTCAAAGAGGTAGGTTTTAAGGGGTGTCTTAAAGAGAGGCAGGGAGGTTTTGGGGAGGGTACTACAGAACTTGGGGCCTCAGCAGGTGAAGGCATGACCATCAATGGTGTGGCAGTTAAAATTGGAAATGCACTAGAGGCCAGAATTGGAGGAGCGCAAATATCTTGTAGGGTTGTATGACTGGAGGGCGTTACTGAGATAGGGAGGGGAACTCCATGGAGGGATTTGAAAATAAGGGTGAGAATCTTAAAATCAAGATAATACTTAACCAGGAGCCAATGTAGGTCAGCAAGCACAGGGATGATGGAAGAATGAGACTTGGTTTGACTAGCGATACGGGCAGCAGAGTTTTGGATGAGCTTAAGTTCTGGAAGGTAAAAGATGGGAGTGCTTTGGAATAATCAAGTTAGAAGTAACAAAGGTATGGATGAAGATTTCATCAGCAGATAGGAGCTGAGGTGGAGTTGGGTGATGTTACCTCTGCAAACACTGCAATAAGGAACTCTTAGCTGATGCATTTGACTTCCAATCTACTGCCTCCGTGCAAATATAGGATACAGATTTACTTCCATCCTCTATGCTGAGCCCTTTATCTCAAATCATGCCTTGATAGAGTGGGGAAGCAATGGGTTTTCCACAGAAGGAGCGGGGAAATGTAGGAGGGAGAGTAACCTTCAATGGCTTTTGGACATCTTGGGGGGTAATTTTAACTTAAACTGAAAGTGTAAAACAGGCAATATGGGATTAACGACCTTCTTACTTCTCTCCAAATTGCTAGCAAAACAACAGTGACTACACTTCGAAAGTGATTCATTGGCTCTAAAGCATTTTTGAAACATCCTGAGGTTATGTAAAATGCTATCTAGTTGCACATTTGTTTTTTTTCTCCTTTCTTTCTTAAATCTGGTGAGATGTAATATTGCTTTGCTTATGTCTTTCAGCCACGTAGAATACATGAAGGATGATGTGAAGCATATTCAACTCAAATTTTACATTGAGGGCTCCGAGCCCATGAAAGGAACAGTGCACTTGGATGCAAAAGAGGTTATTTTTTTTTTGTTTGCTCTGTTGTTCTGTAGGTCTTGTTAATTTCATTTTTGGTGTCAAGTTTTTTTTAATAACTGCCCCACCTCCCCAACCCAAGATACAATTCAAAAAAATACTGGTAGCTATGTGAGTCCCCTACTCCACACAGTTTCTGACCTGGGATGCCCAAAGCCAAGATAGAAAGAGAGAAATGCCAACTATTGGTTGTGGTGTCTCCTTAGTAGGTGAGGGAGTAGAGAATATTGGGTGGAGCAGTTCAGGCTTGAGTGGTAGCTCAACGGCTAGTCATTCGCAGCGCTCTGGGAAAAGGTTGGTAGCAGAAGTGCGAATCAATACAGACTGAAGAATGAGGGTTTAGAATATCTTCATAAACATTAATAATTTATATCTTGAAAAAATTCCAAAATGTTGCCCATTTCCATCTGTCAGATTAGATTCCAGCTGCAAACTGTAAGTGAGAAGTGGATAATGAAATTTTAATTTGTAACGTACAAAGTTAAAATTAAAATGTGGATTTGGAATAAAATACCCTTCGAATTTCAATCATTCGTTCAAAAGCGTAACAGCTGCATAAAAATCTCTGCTCTAGAATACTGTGGTGCTCTTTGAAACACAATGAGAAATTTGAATGCTCATCTCTCAAATGTCTGTGGTGATGCCTGTCTGCAGTTTACTAGAACAAGCCAGCAAACCTATTTTAACAGCGCATTGAATTTTCGATTCAACAGAATGTTTTACTTTTAAAGTGACTTTCCAGAATTGTTCACCTTTTAATTTCCACATTGACAGAAAAAAATCAAAACAATTAAAACAAAAAATCAAACATAGACCACAGAGCCATTTGTTTTCTGCCCCTTATCACTATAGATGAGAGAAGACACAATGCATGTTGATTGTAAAACAAAGCTGTCTTGTTTTCTTTATTGCAGAACCCTGAAAGTGGAAGGTATGACGTTCGTTATATATTTGTGGAATTCGACACCTATCCTAAAAGGACGATTATTGTTGAAGACAACCGGTAAAGGAACTGAATGTGTCCTTATCCATGTGCTAATATGAAGCAAGAGATTTCTTTTTGCTTTTGTAGATCAAATAAATCATGTGAATGAGAAATGATTTGGATAATTAATCATCCTTTTCAGGTGCTGTCATCCCAATTTATTTTTGTAGGGGGCCAGACTAAGGGTCTGAAATACAATTTCTGTAAATGATACTGGCTTTTTATACAGTGTATTGACCAATGTGCTCTCTACCTTAAATCATGGAATTTAGCCTGTTGTGTTGAAAAGTTTTACAGGTAATGTCAAGTTTAAGGACTAGTTGCTAGTCCTTTTCTTTGAACAAACAGAATTCAATGATGTGAAAAAATGGTAAATTATAAATAAACACATTGTGATCTGCCATTGTAAATTATTTTCCACTCTTTTTCTGATAGGCCTGTGCAAGACTTGTACCATGCACTGAGCAGACAGGCTTTTTTTCCTCTACCAATGCTACTTCTAAGCAGCCCGCGAGCAGCTGATTTCCTGCCTCCATTGCTCCCTCCTTCCTGGTATACTCTCACTTCCTCCTTTACATATCCCTCCTTCCCTGGTGGAAAAGCGGCAGATCTCTGCTCAGCATCCTCGTCCAAACACATTTAAAGACAGAAACATTGGGAAATTATGGGCACTGTCCTATTTCCTACAATTTAGTGTCATGACTTGCATGTTGATGCTCCATCCAGTGTGCACACTAATTTAAAAATGTGTTTTGGGTTTAACAAGGCTTTGGGAAATCTGAAATCACTGATATGCACCTGTGCAGCCTACAAAGACACATAACTTGGATGCTCCTACTCTGTTATAGTATGAACGGTTTAGCCCATTTTGTGGTTGTGAAGTATAAGGATGAGATCAATTGAACAATTCAAGTTAAATTGCACCCCACTTGGGTCTCTTTTTTTTTTGTTTTAATACAGCTCCTCTACAGAGCCAGCACAGATAAAGTAGGCCAAATGGTCAACTCCTGTAGGATTCTGTAACTACTCATGTGGAGCGAAAACGCTGGTGGGGATTGGTTGGGCCAAATGACAATTTTAGTGTTGTAAGTTCTGTGTATACAGGTGGGTGAATGGACAGTATGTTCCCCATTACTGGCAACTGAGCCCTATTTCTTGGACAGGATGTGCTACTGACCGAAGCAGGCCAGTCCCTAAGATGTAGAGGTGCTTTGATGGCGAGTTAACACGTAACCATTTAAAAAAAAATAACTTGGGTTCAGGCCTTTTGGAAAAGGTACACCAATTTTTTTTTAATGTTTGGAACCATAGAGGTTTACAGTATCAGTTCACCACGCTTGGCCATCTTTTTCCCACTGATCCTCCCCCCACTCCCTTGGGCTGTACACACTGGGGTTAAGGTGGCCGATGGCTTGCCACACAGGCCTCTGCTATTTGGAGCTCGCCAATAGGAGTTGCCCAAGAGCACTTTATTGTCCAGCGGCTAATGCCCATTCCTTCCTCTGGACACCCCCCCTCCTTCATAGTGGTAACAGGGCTGAGATCAGGAATTCAGCTCTGTGGGTGCAGTTCCATGTCTCAGTCCCGGCATCCATGCTCCATCACTGGATTGGTTTTGCGTGCCATCGGCCAATTAAAATAACAACGTTGTCTTGTTTCATTCCTGAGTCTTCAGCCTCATTCAGATCTGATGGATGGAAATAGTTCTTGTGCTGGCACTGATCGAGAGAAAGGCTCGGTTCCAGTCTTTGACAAGACTGCACTGTATATAATTTAAAAATGAGGCAAGTCTGCCTCTTGCCATATTATTTGCAGACTCTTCTTGCACTTATAACTTGTTTCTTAAAATGCCCAGCACCTTATGGAATTGCCTATGTTGCAGAGAATACTAAAGGAAAGAAAGCTTGCATTTATATAGTGCCCTTCTTGATATCAGGATGTCAGGGTCAGCTCACTACATGTTCAGCAGTGATTTCTGTTTACCCTATCGGTGTGAGCTGCAGGACCCCATGCTCAGGAAAAGGCCTTTTTAAAAGCATTTCACAACCAAGAAAGTACTTTTGAAGTGTAGTCACTGTTATAATGCAAAGAGATACAGCAGATAATTTGCACGTAGCAGGCTCCCACGGACAGCAATGTGATAGTTACCGCATCGTCTGTTTCTGGTAGAGGAATGGATATTGGCCAGTGCGCTAAGAACAACCGCCCTCCTCTTTCGAGGAGGTGCTATGGGATCTTTTACAGATCAAAGATGGCAGACGGGACCTCAGTTGACATTTCTTCTATAGGACAGGGCCTTCGACAATGTAGCACTCCCTCAGTGGTGCAGTGAAGTGTTGGCCGGGGTTGTGCTCGGGCCTCTGGAGTGGGGTTTGAACCTTCGACCTTGTGACTCAGGTGAGATTGTGATCCACACCTAGACCTCAAACCTTACTGATCTATAACAAGCTTATTCTCCCTTTCAACTTTCTACAGAGAAGAGGCTGAGATTGGGATTTCAGTGCTTTTGGACCTGGAGGCTAGGTAGTTGAGATTGCAGAGGTAGTGCTGGGACCTCAGTTGTCAGAAGCACAAGTGCCCGATAGTGAAGTCTGTTGAGATTTGTTAAAAGGTGTTCCAAGAATAAAAGCAGTGCATAGATTTGGCAGTGACTGTCAAAATGTGCAGTTTGTGACCATGGGCAGGGCAAGCCCATGGTATCCTCTTCTGCAGCCTTCTCCCTTTCAGCTTGAGAACTAATTTCAGGAAATTATAGGCCGGTGAGCCTTACATCAGTGGTAAGGAAATTATTAGAGAGGATTCTTCGGGACAGGATTTACTCCCATTTGGAAACATCAAACTTATTAGCGAGAGGCAGCATGGTTTTGTGAAGGGGAGGTCGTGTCTCACTAACTTGATTGAGTTTTTTGAGGAAGTGACAAAGATGATTGATGAAGGAAGGGCAGTGGATGTTATCTATATGGACTTCAGTAAAGCCTTTCACAAGGTCCCTCATGGCAGACTGGTACAAAAGGTGAAGTCACAGGGGATCAGAGGTGAGCTGGCAAGATGGATACAGAACTGGCTCTGTCACAGAAGACAGAGGGTAGTAGTGGAAGGGTGCTTTTCTGAATGGAGGGATGTGACTAGTGGTGTTCCGCAGGGATCAGTGCTGGGACCTTTGCTGTTTGTAGTATATATAAATGATTTGGAGGAAAATGTAGCTGGTCAGATTGGTAAGTTTGCGGACGACACAGGTTGGTGGAGTTGCGGATAGTGATGAGGATTGTCAGAGGATACAGCAGGATAGAGATCGGTTGGAGACTTGGGTGGAGAAATGGCAGATGGAGTTTAATTCGGACAAATGTGAGGTAATGCATTTTGGAATATCTAATGGAGGTGGGAAGTATCCAGTGAATGGCAGAACACTTAGGAGTATTGACAGGCAGAGAGATCTGGGCATACAGGTCCACAGGTCACAAAGTGGCAACGCAGGTGGATAGGTAGTCAAGAAGGCATACGGCATGCTTGAGTCTCAAGGATTGTTTTCTCGATGGCATGTTTTACATGAAAAGAAATAAAGCAAATCAGAGTCAGAGCTTGCCTCCCTCCATCCACTGAAATTACTGTTGTGCACACCTTTTTAAGTTCTGCAGTGAAGGCACCAATTGATAACGTCGCCAATAAAGCACTTATTACCCACCTCAGATGCAGGAATCAGCACATCCTTGCATCCTCTCCTGCACTGCCTCCTTTGCTTGAATGCCGTCCTTAAGTCTCAAGGATTGTTTTCTCAAGGGCACGTTTTACATGAAAAGAAATAAGGAAAGAACAGGAGTGTCAGAGCTTCCCTCCCTCCAATGAAATTACTGTTGAGCATGCTTTATGCTCTGCAGGATAGGCATGTACTGATAACACCGCCAATGAATCACTTAGTACCCACCTCAGCTGTAGTAGTCAGGATGATGTAACTGCCCCTATCTCGTGATGGTTCAATGCTGCTCTCAGGGAAAACATGAATGATGTGAGGGTGCTGGAAAAAGAAGCACATTTCTTTTGGACTATGAACATAAAGCAGGCCATTTAGCCCAGCTGTTCCCTGCTAGTGGTTATGCTACTCCTGCGCCTTCCCATACACTCCCATTTAATCCTGCCTACTACTATCAGCATCACCTTCCATTTCTTTCACTCTTACCTACCTTTGCCTTAAAGCAACACTGAGTGAGGATGGAGAATGGTGTGGCTGCACTCCCACCTCACCAGTTGTGTACGCAGCAAGAGCATTCACATTTGTGCTACCACTGGACACAGCATGAGGTGGCTGTGTGTCTGCACTGCTCTGATGGGTGCAGGAACAGGTGGCTGTGTGTCCATGTGCACTGCTCTGATGGGTGCAGGAACAGGTGGCTGTTTGTCCATGTGCACTGCTCGGATGGGTGCAGGAACAGGTGGCTGTGTGTCCATGTGCACTGCTCTGATGGGTGCAGGAACAGGTGGCTGTTTGTCCATGTGCACTGCTCGGATGGGTGCAGGAACAGGTGGCTGTGTGTCCATGTGCACTGCTCTGATGGGTGCAGGAACAGGTGGCTGTTTGTCCATGTGCACTGCTTGGATGGGTGCCGGAACAGGTGGCTGTGTGTCCATGTGCACTGCTCTGATGGGTGCAGGAACAGGTGGCTGTTTGTCAATGTGCACTGCTCGGATGGGTGCAGGAACAGGTGGCTGTGTGTCCATGTGCACTGCTCTGATGGGTGCAGGAACAGGTGGCTGTTTGTCCATGTGCACTGCTCGGATGGGTGCAGGAACAGGTGGCTGTGTGTCCATGTGCACTGCTCTGATGGGTGCAGGAACAGGTGGCTGTGTGTCCATGTGCACTGCTCGGATGGGTGCAGGAACAGGTGGCTGTGTGTCCATGTGCACTGCTCTGATGGGTGCAGGAACAGGTGGCTGTTTGTCCATGTGCACTGCTCGGATGGATGCAGGAACAGGTGGCTGTGTGTCCATGTGCACTGCTCAGATGGGTGCAGGAACAGGTGGCTGTGTGTCCATGTGCACTGCTCGGATGGGTGCAGGAACAGGTGGCTGTGTGTCCATGTGCACTGCTCAGATGGGTGCAGGAACAGGTGGCTGTGTGTCCATGTGCACTGCTCGGATGGGTGCAGGAACAGGTGACTGTGTAACTGAACAGCAAGGAGAGGGTACCGCAGGTGGGGGAAGTGGAGCTTTGAACAGGCAGGCATATGTTTAGGAAGTTCAGGAAGGCTATTAAGGGACCACACGGGATACATGAGATGAGATAAGAAATACAGAATGCACTCCATTGAAACGTTACAAAAACGAAAGTGACCGTTTAGATGGAAGGTTGTTCGCTGGACTGCAGCACATGTACTGCCTGCACACAGCAACTTACAACAGTGACTGGAGCACATGCAGTGCCCCTGACAATGGAAATGTTTTCAGAGCAACTTACCTTGGAACAATCTCCTCTGTCTAATAAAAATGAAGCAAATCTCCAAAACGACTAAATAATTGAGATAAAATGCGAGAAAATGCCCGACGAAACTTCTCCTCCTTCCACTTTCAAAAACCCGCGCCGAAGCTTTGACGTATGCGTGAATATCGGACGATAGACGCATGCGTGAATATCCGGTGGCGTTGCATGAAGCGCATTCGCAGAGCCCAACCTGGCGCGTTGCCTGAGGAAGACGACAATGCGACGACGTCACCAGCGCATGCGCAAACGGGTCCTGGCAAGCCGGAACGCAGCGCATGCGCAGAGAGCAGGAGACCGTCTGCGCATGTGCGCACCGCGGCGCAGCCTGATGACGTCGGCGCTGGCCGGCGTTGTCAGCAATCACTTTGTTTCCTCACACCCCCCAAGAACAAAGCCAGTCAGCATCACCCTCACAAATCACTAACTCTTGGATGTAACTGGAATCTCACATCCCATCCCCACAATGAGCAAAGATGTCTAGAGTTACTAAATCAGAGACCTAGAGTGCTGCTTTGATTTCCTGGTACTTCTTCAAGGAGGAGATTTCTGTCATTCAGGCTGCCTGCCCTGCTTGTAAAGATACCTTCCTGAGGTTGTGATGGGGCCACTGTTGATGCCAGTTGATATCTGGGAGTCCAGCCATGCCACATTTCCAGAGGCATAGCAAGTCCCTACCTCTAATCTGCAACATCTTTCATATCATCTTGTATATTCTCAGCTTTACAGTAAGCAAAGAATATGTATAATATGTATATGTATATGTAAATACTATTAATTTATGGCCTGTTCCTGTGTTGAACATTCTATGTAATTGTATGTGATATTAAAATTGTGCATGTTTATCCTACTCTATATAACATTTTTTTTGGAATTACAATTGAAAATTTTAGAATGCTCTTAATTGAATGTGACATTTAAAAAATTCGAATGATAGATTAATTATTAAATGATTTCACTTTTCATCTGATATGGAAGTTAATGCAAATATGTGCTAAAAAAAATTCAACCAACTTTAGGTACTGTTACGACCGGGTGAGGAAGGGGTCTCAGGTTCCCCTCTTGCCCCTTTCCTGGTTTTGCCGTGACAGGGTTTATCTTTTTAAACACAGTATTTCAGCTTACCACCTCAGTGAGCCCTTGCAAATGAACCAATCTTAGGTTTGAATAAGAAAGAAGTAAGTTTATTAGCCTTATCACTCTAACCTGGTTAAAATTACTAAAATACCCGACGCAACCACGCTCGTATGCATACGAGAGGCATACACACACAGATACAGAGGAGGAGAAAGAATTGGTTGGGGGGGTGGGTGGTTGAAGTCGAGCTCATAATAAATGGAATACAGATACGGTCCTTGCGGTAGTGTCCTTGATTGAAGTGAATGTCATGGAGTTCTTGTTGGGGCCCCTTGCACAATTTCAGACTCACTTCTCTGATACCAGAAGGCCGAAGTGGTGCTTTGTCTGTAGTCTTGAAGTCTAAGCTGCCACCATGGGTTCCCAGGGACTTTGCTAGAGAGAGGGGGACTTTTCTTCTGCCAGTCCAGTTGCAGTCTTTTCCTTTCTGTGAGGCACAATTCAAAAAAGCCCCAGTCTTACCAGCAGGTAGGTCATGTGACCATCTCTTTGTTTGAAACAGCAGTTTCTGGGAGAGTTGTTGGATTTCAAAGCTTTCCAGACACACTCAGTAGGTGGAGGGGGGGGAGGGGCGACTTGATCACCACTGTTGTCCAAACCAATCTTATTAAATGAATCAAGGAGCTCCCCCATTGTCTCTCAGTTCATGTCTTTCAGAATGCAAATGTGCAACTATGTTTTCAGCGACTCAGCTCTGCTTTTTTTAAACAAGTTATTTGCAATGGCCAATAAAAGTACATCAAAAGGCACACAAAGTGACATCGAAGTAACAACATGGAGCCAAGAAGATACAGTTAGCCCATCTCAACCTCCTAATTATTCTGTTACCATGATAACATGGTCTACTTAAGTTCTTCCAATCACTATTACTACAAACACAGGGACCAGACAAACATCTCCCAGACCCTCAAGACATGGATGAATGCCCTTCACACATTCTTTTAACTCCTTATCATTGCCTTAGACTTGCTTCCCAAAGTATCCCTGTTCAGCAGAAAACTGTTTTTACTCATGGTATGCTGATCCCACAAACAACAAGGTACATGAGTCGTGTGAGCTCACATTCCAACAGACCAAACCATCCTCCTCCAATGCCTCTCCTGTGTCATTCAGCTGAGTGGGACTGCACTTGCCTGGTTCCATTATTATCTATCCAGTCATAGTCAGAGAATCACCTGCAATGGTTCCTCTTCCTGCTCCCGCACCATTATCTCCGGTGCCCCCTTTCTATATGTCACCTACATGCAGCCCCTTGGCAACATCATCTGAAAACACAATAGCAGGTTCCACACGGATGCTAATGATAGCCAGCTCTACCTCAACATCACCTCTCTCAGCCGCTCTATCTACATCCAAGTTATCAGACTGCTTGTCCGACATCCAGTACAGGATGAGCAGTAATCTCTTCTAACAAAATATTGAAAAGACTGTCTTTGGACCCCACCACAAACTCTGTTGCCAAGCCACCAACTCCATCCCTCTCCCTGGCAACTGCCGAAGGCTGAACCAGATTTTTGAGATTTGGTATCACATTTGATCCTGAGATGAGCTTCCAATCACATATCCACACCATTCCTAAGACCGCCTATTTCAACCTTCACAATATCGCAAGACTGCATCCCTTTCTCAGCTCATCTGCTGCTGCAATCTTCATCCATGTCTTTGACACCTCTAAACTTAACTATTCCAACGCATTCTTGGACGCCTTCCCATCTTCCACCCTCCATAAACTTCATTCAAAACTGGTGCCCGTATCCTAACTCACACCAAGTCCCACTCATCCATTACCCCATGTTCACTGACCTACGTTGGCTCCTGGTTGCTGTTGCGTTTGTTTTTCTTTGTGTGATTATGCACAAAACCAACCACGCACAAGGGATTGGTTAACATGTAACATAGGTTCTTTATTTATAACTGGGCGCCTATTCTCTACTGACTCCCCCACAAGCAGAAGTGACATGGTGCAGTGAATACAGAACCACACCCTCTTAAAGGTGTAGCACACTTAAAGGTGTACCACACCATCCCCCTTAAACAAATATATACAAGTCAGAAAACAATGGTAAATTACAAATATAGATCGCCCAAGTCTATAACATAAGACTCATTAGTCTCAATAACGTAGTGGTGGTCTAACGATGTGCCCTGACTTGGTAACTGTATTGCTGCTCTCAGGTTTCTGAACAGTTTCACATGGACTCTTCTCCTTGGAAGTAGTGTTCGTAGACTTTGCTTGAGACTTGGTTTTGGATCTCGTTCTGTTCGCAATGGAATCATGCCGTGATGCACAGTCAGGAACTTCTCTGATTTAACCTCTGTTTCATCTCACTGTCACACCATTGGATGTGATGACTTCATACGAACATGGTTCCAGATATATTTTAGAAACTTCTGTTGGGTTCCACATAGGATGTTGAATTCTGACATGCTATCCCACTAACAGACTGGGTAATTCTCCACTTGCATGCCTGTCATGCTCACCTTTCATCCTCTCCTGTTTGCCCAAAAATGCGAGTTGTACATCCAGATAGGTAGAATGATGGTAGCTAAGTAGACCTGTGCATACCTGTCTTCCAAACATCAGTTCTGCCAGGGATGTAATGGTAGAACTTAGAGGAGTAGCTCTAAGATGCAGCATTTGATATGGGGATCATGATTGGTCTACCTGCACTAGAGAATGACAGACTTCACTGTGTGGATCATGCATTCTGCTAAGCCATTAGATCCTGGGTAATGAGGCGAGGATGTAGTGTGGTCTGTGCCCTGTTTCTGACACATGTTACAGAATGGTTTTCTGGTATAATGAGGCCCGTTGTTGGAGATTATCTCTTTGGGTGCACCAAACAGACTGAAGATAGCGCTTTTTGTTTGTGCCACAGTAGAACTAGATGTGTCATGCAATTGGCAGATGATTGGGAATTTGGAAAAATAATCGGACAACCAGAAAATCAGCACCATGAATGTGGAAGAGGTCAGTGGCTAATTTGGCCCATGGATATATAGGAACTTCATGGGGTAGAAGTCGTCCCCCATGCAAACTAGGCATGTTGGATTGGCGTGCCTGAAATTCCTTTACAACAGATTTGATGTCATCATTAATTCTAGGCCAATAGACTGTTGCCCCAGCTAGTCTTCTGGTCCTGTCAATTCCCATGTGTGGCTGGTGCAGTTGCTGCAATACGTTAGTTTGCAACGATTTCAGGATAAGAACTTGTTTTCCTTTGAAAATGACTCCTTGCGAAATCCCAATCTCATCCCTGTAAGCCCAGAACAGTCTGACATTCTCATTCATATCATGGATGGAGTCTGGCCACCCTTTTACAATGGTTCTCCATAGCTGTTGAAACATAGGATCTGTTTCTGTTTTGGCATGCAACTGAGCACATTTCTGTTGTCTAAAATGTACCAAATTGACCTGCAGAACATCCTCAAGCTCAATATCAAACAAGTCAACTCGAAGGTCAATCAATACATCCATGGTCTTTGCTGGGTTGGGTAGCCTGCTGAGAGTATCAGAAGAAACCATGAGTCAGACCGGCTTGTACTTTACCTTGCAGTCATAACTCTGTAACTTGACAGAAGTCTTTACAGTCTTGGCGGTGCACTCATTAAAGGCTTCCACCAGATAACGTCAAGTGGCTTGTGGTCCGTCTCCACCACACTTCTCTTCCTGAATAGGTAAGTATGGAAGCGCATAATACCAAAGACTAAAGCTCGCATTTCTCTTTCATTGTTGGAATAACTGGCTTGAGCTGATGATAATGCTTTGGAGCTGATGATAATGCTTTGGAGCTGAAAGCTATCGGTCACCCCTTCTGCAAAATGCATGCCCCGAGGTCTTTCTAGGAAGCATCAACTTCCAGAGTGGTCACCTCAGCGGGGTCACAAAATCTTCAGACAATGACTTCTTCAGTTTGTCAACGACAAATTGATGAATTTCCTGCCAAAGGAAGTCCTAGGCCTAACCATCTTCAGCTGCTTCATCAATGACCTTCCCTCCATCATAAGGTCAGAAGTAGGGTTGTTTGCTGATGATTGCACAATGTTCAGCACCATTCTTGACTCCTCAGATACTGAAGCAGTCCATGTCCACATGCAGCAAGACCTGGACAACATTCAGGCTTGGGCTGATAAGTGGCAAGTTACATTCACGCCACAAAATGACCATCTCCAAAAAGAGAGAATTCAACCATCTCCCACTCAGCATTCAATTGCATGACCATCGCTGAATCTCCCAATATCAACATCCTGGGGGTTACCATTGACCAGAAACGGAACTGGACTAGCCATATAAGCACTGTGACTACAAGAGCAGGTCAGAGGCTGGAAAATTCTGTAGCGAGTAACTCACCTGTTGACTCTACAAGGCACAAGTCGGGAGTGTGATGGAATACTCTCCACTTGCCTGGATGATTGCAGCTCCAACAACACTCAAGAAACTCGACACCATCAAGGACAAAGCAGTCCACTTTCATGGCAGCCCATCCACCACCTTCAACATACACTCCCTCCACCACCGACGCACAGTGGCAGCAGTGGGTACCATCTACAAGATGCACTGCAGCAAGTCATCAAGGCTCCTTCAACAGCACCTTCCAAACCAGTGACCTCTACCACCTAGAAGGGCAAGGGCAGCAGATGCATGGGAACACTACCACTTGCAAGCTCCCCTCCAAGCCGCACAATATCCTGACTTGGAACTATATCGCCATTCCTTCATTGATGCTGGGTGAAAATCCTGGAATTCCCTTCCTTACAGCACTGTTGGAGTATCTACACCCCAAGGACTGCAGCAATTCAAGAAGGTGGCTCACCACCACCTTCTGAAGGGCAATTAGGGATGGGAAATAAATGCCGGCTTAGCCAAGGATGCCCACATCCTGTGAAAGAATAAAAAAAACTTTCTTAAGCAAAATCTCTAAGCAATGAAGCTTGTTGCACAAAGCTAGGGATGTATGACGATAGGAAGTTTAAAAGAGCCCAAACATCCTTGAAGGTTCCCCTGACCTGAGGTACGAGCATGGCACAAATATCTTCTAGCTTGCTTGGTTCAGGTTGAATACCTTGACTGGAATAAATTAATCCAGAGAAATTAATCTGGCGTGTGTTGATCTCACACTTTTGGCTGTTAAATACAAGGCCTTCTCTCCTTGCTGCCTGCATGAAAGAGTGTAAATTGCGGTTGTGCTCTTGTTTGGTCTTCCCCACAACAGCTATATCATCAGTGATGTACATACATCCTGGTACTTGACTGATAATATGATCATTATGCTGCTGAAAAAAATCCTCATTTATGGAGAGGCCAAAAGGAAATCTCTAAAGCAGTATTGACCAAACGGAATGCGGAATGTTGTTAATTCTTGGACGTGTTTTTGCCAGGTGGGCTGACCAAAACCCATGTTTTGCATACAGTTTGGAAAAGAACTGCACACCCGCGAACTTCAGGTTTAGTTCCTCTAGAGTGGGGATCTTGTGAGGGCAATGTTTGAGTATGTTGTTTAATAGACGAGGATCCAAACAGACACAAATGGTACTATCTTTCTTGACCACACAGTGCACTTTTCTAATGATTCCATCTGCTGCCATTTTGTCAAGCTCAATCCTGAATTTGCTCTATATGTGCATGCTGCCCTTGCGGAGTGGATCAATTGACGGCGTTGCATCATCGCATAGCTGCAATGTGGCGTCCCCTTTAAAGCTGCCAATTCTGTCGAAGCAATCAGAGTATTGTGAGGTGAGATCACCAATGGAACGGATCGGACTGTTATCCACATTTGGTTCGCTTCCCTCTTGATGGTTGATCCCATGTATTGTAACTAGGGTTAGGTCCCTACACGCCTGTAGGCCTGCAATTGCTGGTCCGGTAGTTTGAACAATATAACAGAGTGGGGATGCCCATGCCAATTCGTTGTGCGGACAATCTATCCTTACGGAGCCCAAACATGGAATTGTTTGCACGTTACAAGCTGTAAGCTGGGTACTTGTAGGCATCATCATGGCATTCTACATCTTTGGGTACATATTCTTGAGGATCCATGAGGGAGAGTGTTTGCACTCGCCCCTGTATCAACTTTTGCCGATAGCACAGGCTTGCCCTACTTCTTAGGACGTATAATCTGGATGGATGCAAAAGCTTCCAATGGTGTGATGGAATCAATGCACCCAGCATCATTCACTATCTGTAAAGCTCGTTCCTCATGTCCCGTGGAACCTGAATCACTGTTATCATCATCATTCTGGTCACTGCCATTGGCTACCTTATGTATTTTTTTTTTGCTGTATCTAAAACGGTCCCTGTGCTTATAAGGGTGTTGAACCTTCTTGTTGACCATTTGACTCTTGTCCCAAATTTTGCTCCTCCCAACAGGTTTCGCTGTCTTACATTGCCGCTTCCAGTGCCATTTTGCGCCACATGTTTTGCACACATCACAGAATGCAGGACAGCCCCTTGGTGCATGTAGGAGTCCGCATCACTGACACATTCTTCCAGACGAAGAAATTTAGCTAGTGTACCAATCATTGGGGTAGAACACAAAGATTACAAACTTTGTTGTCCTGCAATGATCGTTTCGTATTTGCGTCCATCCTTGACAAGTGAATCAATGGTATAACCTTTAGGTTTTCCAAGGGATCCTTCTGGTATGCTTCACTCGGCATTGACACAATGACTAATTCAGTAATTCGCTCTGCGAGTTCAGCTTCTGAGAAGTCACAGTCACGTCCCTTGTCATGACACCTGCTCAGGAAATGATCAACTGGTTCATGTGGCTGCTGACAGAATGACATGAACTCAAGGTGGAAATTGATCTTGATCTGCAATTGATCTTCAAACTTTCTGATCCTCCTTTGTGAGCCTGGATGTATTCAACCTTCATTGCCTATAGCGATGAAAATTTTCACGGCTTGCTTTTCAGGCTCAGATACCGCTAAGTCGACAAAGTACAGCTCAACTCGCTGTTTAAACAATTTAAACTCTGAGGCAAGATCATCTGCTTTCCAGTTGATGGATGGAAAGTTGGAAGCCATTCTTGCACTTTAACTGGCAGGATAAGGTTTGTTTAACAAAATAAAACTTCCTTGCTGCTTTGAAAAAAAAATCACCGCAGCAGCAACTGTTCCAGAAGTTGCCACAGCTTGGAGTGCATAGTGCTGTCTCTCGGTTCACATGCTTTATATTGGCCCTGCCCACAAAGGGTGTTTTATTCGCGAAGGAGCTTGATGATGAAACAGTCAGTGATGGTGCTGAAAAGTTTTTTTCTTTATATAGCTCGCCTGATTGATAATGAAATGGTCAGTAATGGCGCTGAATTTTTTTTAATATGTAGCTCGCTTGAGACCTTGGTGCAATCTCCCGCCTCCAGCATAATTAACGCAATCGCTTGCAGTGCGCCGCAAACAATCCAGTGTCGTGCCGATCTGACGTGACGCTTCCTGATGCAAAGTGCAGAGGATCTGTATTAACTTACAGATTTCCTCAGTAGGTCTAGAAGAAACCTGATAAGCTCCAGAGAACTTGATTCCCTAACTGATCTGAGGCCTTTACTCAAGTCTGTGAGGGTCCGATCTCACAGCTACAGTGAAAGCTATCTTGCCCAACTCAAATGCAGAGCTGCCTACACAGGCTGTGTTGCAAATGATGCAGTCAAAAGTCAGATCCTCTGTGTCCTCAAGGATTTTCTGAAATCTGTGAACACAGAACAAAGAACAGTACAGCACAGAGACAGGCCATTCGGCCCTCCAAGCCTGCGCCGACCTTGATGCCTGCCTAAACTAAAACCTTCTGCACTTCCGGGGACCGTATCCCTCTATTCCCATCCTATTCATGTATTTGTCAAGATGCCTCTTAAACGTCGCTATTGTATCTGCTTCCACCACCTCCCCCGGCAGCAATTTCCAGGCACTCACCACCCTCTGTGAAAAGAACATGCCTCGCACATCCCCTCTAAACTTTGCCCCACGCACCTTAAATCTACGTCCCCTAGTAACTGACTCTTCCACCCTGGGAAAAAGCTTCTGACTATCCACTCTGTCCATGCCGCTCATAACTTTGTAAACCTCTATCATGTCGCCCCTCCACCTCCGTCGTTCCAGTGAAAACAATCCGAGTTTATCCAACCTCTCCTCATGGCTAATGCCCTCCAGACCAGGCAACGTCCTGGTAAACCACTTCTGTATCCTCTCCAAAGCCTCCGCGTCCTTCTGGTAGTGTGGCGACCAGAATTGTACGCAATATTCTAAGTGTGGCCTAACTAAAGTTCTGTACAGCTGCAACCTGACTTGCCAATTTTTATACTCTATGCCCCGACCGATGAAGGCAAGCATGCCGTATGCCTTCTTGACTACCTATCCACCTGCGTTGCCACTTTCAGTGACCTATGGACCTGTACACTCAGATCTCTCTGCCTGTCAATACTCCTAAGGGTTCTGCCATTTACTGTATACTTCCCACCTGCATTAGATCTTCCAAAATACATTACCTCACATTTCTGGATTAAACTCCATCTGCCATTTCTCCGCCCAAGTCTCCAACCAATCTATATCCTGCTGTATCCTCTGACAATCCTCATCACTATCCGCAACTCCACCAACCTTTGTGTCGTCCGCAAACTTACTAATCAGATCAGCTACATTTTCCTCCAAATCATTTATATATACTACAAACAGCAAAAGTCCCAGCACTGATCCCTGTGCAACACCACTAGTCACAATCCTCCATTCAGAAAAGCACCCTTCCACTGCTACCCTCTGTCTTCTATGACCGAGCCAGTTCTGTATCCCTCTTGCCAGCTCACCTCTGATCCCATGTGACTTCACCTTTTGTACCAGTCTGCCATGAGGGACCTTGTCAAAGGCTTTACTGAAGTCCATATAGACAACATACACTGCCCTTCCTTCATCAATCATCTTCGTCACTTCCTCAAAAAACTCAATCAAGTTAGTAAGACACGACCTCCCCTTCACAAAACCAAGCTGCCTCTCACTAATAAGTTCATTTGTTTCCAAATGGGAGTAAATCTTGTCCCGAAGAATCCTCTCTAATAATTTCCCTACCACTGATGTAAGGCTTACCGGCCTTTAATTTCCTGGATTATCCCTGCTACCCTTCTTAAACAAAGGAACAACATTGGCTATTCTCCAGTCCTCTGGGACCTCACCTGTAGCCAATGAGGATACAAAGATTTCTGTCAAGGCCCCAGCAATTTCTTCCCTTGCCTCTCTCACTATTCTGGGGTAGATCCCATCAGGCCCTGGGGACTTATCTACCTTAATGCTTTGCAAGACGCCCAACACCTCCTCCTTTTTGATAACGACATGACCCAGACTATCTACACTCCCTTCCCTAGACTCATCATCCACCAAGTCCTTCTCTTTGGTGAATACTGATGCAAAGTACTCATTAAGTACCTCACCCATTTCCTCTGTCCTTGAGTGGGCCAACCCTTTCCCTGGTTACCCTCTTGCTCTTCATATACGTATAAAAGGCCTTGGGATTCTCCTTAATCCTGTTTGCCAATGACTTTTCATGACCCCTTTTAGCCCTCCTGACTCCTTGCTTAAGTTCCTTCCTACTGTCTTTATATTCCACAAGGGCTTCGTCTGTTCCCAGCCTTCCAGCCATTCCGAATGCTTCCTTTTTCTTTTTGACTAGGCTCACAATATCCCGCGTTATCCAAGGTTCCCGAAACTTGCCAAACTTATCCTTCTTCCTCACAAAACCTGAACCTTGTTGGAGATGGTGGTGTTCAGAATCGAAAAATCTCCACCGCTGCCACCATATTGTGTTTGCTTCTCTTTGCGTCAGTGTTAACTATACACAAAACCAACCATGCATAAGGGATCAGTTAATATGTAACATAGGTTCTTTATTTATAACTGTACTGCAAGTGTGCAACTAGGAAACTAGGAGATATCTTACACAGGTCTGATCTGGATGCCTACTCTCTGTAGACATCCCCCCATCTGCCAAATAGAAGTCACATGGTACATTGACAACCTAACCATACTCTCTTAAATGTGTACCACAACATTTAAGAAACATCTCGATTTTAAAATACTCATCTTTGTTTTCCAATCCCTCCATATCCTCTAACCCTCCCTACCTCTGTAACCTTTGACAGCCTCTAAAGTATCTGCACTCTCGCACATCTCCATTTTTAATTGCTCCATCATTGGACGCCACACCTTCAGGTGTTGAGGCCCTAAACTCTGAAATTCCCTCCCTATACCTCTTCACCTACCTACCTCTCTTACCTCCTTTAAGACACTTCTTAAAACTTAACTCTTTATTCAATCTTTTAGCCACCTGTCGTAATATCCTCTTATATGATTCGGTGTCAAATGTTATAATAACGCTCCAGTGAAAAGCCTTGGGATGCTTTACTATGTTAAGGTACTGTATAAATGCAAGTTGTTGTTGTTGGCATCAAGGCACCTAGGTGGACTTAAGATACAGATCAGCCATGATCTAATTAAATGCCACACTCCTGTGTGGAGTTTGCAAGTTCTCCCTGTGACCGCGTGGGTTTTCGCCAGGTGCTCCGGTTTCCACCCACAGCCAAAGACTTGCAGGTTGATAGGTAAATTGGCCATTATAAATTGCCCCTAGTATAGGTAGGTGGTAGGGAAATATAGGGAAGGTGAGGATGTGGTAGGAGTATGGGATTAGTGTAGGATTAGTATAAATGGGTGGTTGATGGTCGGCACAGACTCGGTGGGCCGAAGGGCCTGTTTCAGTGCTATATCTCTAAATAAAAAATGCAGAACAGGCTTGAGGGGCTGAATGGCCTACTCCTGTTCCTATATTGCTTTTAAGTCCAGAGAACGTTAGTTCAACTTCCACCATGGCAGTTTGCAAAAATGAATGAGTTTAAAAAGACTGCAATTCAAAGCTGGTATCAGTGAGAGTGAC
Source organism: Heterodontus francisci (assembly GCF_036365525.1). Taxonomy (NCBI): domain Eukaryota; kingdom Metazoa; phylum Chordata; class Chondrichthyes; order Heterodontiformes; family Heterodontidae; genus Heterodontus; species Heterodontus francisci. The sequence continues at coordinate 165,879,418 of NC_090375.1, read as the reverse complement.
CATGAAGCTGTCAGTTAGTTGTAATGGTTCACTGTTGTCCTTTAGGGAAGAAAACCTGATTCCCTGGCCAAAGTGTGACTCTACTTGGTTAATTCTTAACTGCCCTCCTAAGTTGGATCAAACTTGGAAAAAATAGGATTGGGCATTAAATGCCAACATTGCCAACAATGTCCACATTCCAAGAATAAATAAAAGGAACAGTAAATAGATGAAATAGATGAAATATACCCCTTGTAACCTATAGTTAGTAACTTCCAAGCTGGGCAGTGTAGACTTCACACAGTCACATAAAGGTTGACTCCAGTCTGCTTCTGTTCCTGTTAATGTATGCAAAAACATCCTGTAAACTAGCGTGCACTACCATGATGACCAATTGCTACAAAGCTTGGCAACAGGTGCCACTGTCAAAAGCAACAACTCACAGCCTCACTTGGCAGCCTCACATGCAGCAATTATGGCAGAACCTGCCTCTCAAGGATTGCCCTTCATGGCCATCAGCAAAGGTGAACCAAGAAAAGACACCCCACCCAAATGGATAGCTTGCTGTGTGTCCATCATCTTTCATAGCTGGAAGGATGCCAACCAAAAATATATCAAAAGTGCCAAACCTGAGCTAAATAATTTATATAAGAATAGTTTTCCCAATCTGCCCTCACAATAAGGGATGCAATTTGTAGCAGAGTATAATGTCATCCACAAGCCACCCACAACCAAATGCCAACTGTACCATACCTAATGAATATCAATTTTGTAAGATAAATGCCCGGTTCAAAAAACCATGATGTGACGTGACTGTAAAGTCAATCGCAAAAAAAAGCGCTGAACTTTGCACCAGTTACCGGTAAACATTCCTTTTACTATTTTGATGATATGAAGCTAAAGTTTTCAGAATCTTAAATGGATCAATTAACCAAGGAAATGGAACTCTGTCACATAAACACATTAGGACCTCATTAGACCAGCAATGTAATGTTTAATTATGTCTTCTTGGGTGCTACTTATGATTAAAAAGCCTCTTGTTGTTTTCGTTGCCATCACTACCTCAGAAATGTAACAATGTCTCTCTGTATTGTGTGGCGGCAGCAAATTACACAGAATCTTCTGATTGATCCAAGTATCTGAAATGTTGTTTGAACATCCTGATGATTTGATTGATGGTATACCTTGTGCTTTTGTGTTGTAACAATGCACTGCAGGGAGTTCAGATGTGTGCAGCAGCATTATTAGCTAAAATAGATTACAACTGTTGGCCATCCCCTCCCCCCACCTCCCTTACCCACCCACCCTCCTCCCTGGCACTGGATTGAGAGGCTGGCGGCTGCTGATCTCTGCTTGTTCCAGGTCCCGTTTACCGGGTGGTGGTGGCACCCCTCCACCGCCTCTGTTCGGCGGAGAGTTTCATCTGTTGACTTTTTTTTATTAAAATAAAACCACCCAGTTTGTATATTTAGTTAGTCAATATTCCAGGAGCCAGCCATATTCTATTTCCCAAAAACAAATACTAACATTTTCACAAAAACAATGTAGGTTTCCTCAAGAAGAAAGAGTCAGAAAGTTTGAAATTACCAGAATCAGATTTGGGCACCGCACACCACCGACACTGTCATCAAGTAATAACTTTTCAGTTGATGTATGTCCACAGTACGAAGGAAAGACACTTGTGTTTCACAAGAATTATGACCTACAACTAGAGAACCTGTGAAAATCCAAAGCATAGAAACACCACTGATTAGCTAGTTGCTGTTATTCAAATATTGAGAAACCAGAAAGGCCAATTCAAAGCAATATGTAGGCGACTGATGCCAACAGAGAACTGATGATCTGCTAAACTAAGCCCAAGCAGTTGTTCCCCCTGGCTTGCATTCTTTCTGCTATAATAATCTCTCTTGATTCTTATTCTATTCTGTCTCCAAACTGGAAAGAACATCACACTGCTCAAATAAAGCATCCTGCACTCATAAATATGGAAAAGGCAGTGAGAGCCTCATGGCAGCATTTAAACCTACTTGGATTGTGACCAGGGACTCTATACTGAATGGGGGTTTTAATGTAAAAAAAAATCGTTTTGATTTTTTTGTCTGATCTTTCCTTAGTATTATATTGAATTAATTGGGATTTTTAATTAACATTTCTTAGTGTAAAGTATTTTATTACAGATGGCTTAATATTTGATGGAAATTAGTAACAGTCATTTGATATAACAATGTATTGTAATATACAATTGTATTACACTACACGGAGCACTTTAGTTGCTGATGCTGTAGCTTTATCTATTAACTCCTATTGCCCCAGATTTTGCAATAATAATAACCAACATTCCTGCTAAGCTGCATAGCCACACAGCATCCTGGAAGGTGCTGCACAGGCTTTGTTCCCTAATAACTAACACATGCGCAATCGTGCAAAAAAATGATGAAAGGCACTTTGTTCTGAAAACACTAGCTGCACGCAACAACTAAATTTTAAAGGGAGCATTGATAATAATGGTGAGTTAGCAGGCTCATTGTTATAATGTGACATGGTGTCCGCACATGGAAATGAATTGGAGCAAAATACCCTGGAGATTGGAAGGGTGGTACACATACTAGGCGACAGCAATGGAGAGATGGGGGTGGCCCAGACACTTGGTGACTCCATTTGATAAAACACTGCCACTTGGCACTTAGCACTTAGCAGGCATGAATTGATGTCACCACTGACTGTTAGTCCATGATTGTTGCGCTTCTGGTATGCAGGACAATATCAAACTTGGAGGTGTGGCAAACAGGGCAGATGATACCAATCGATTAGAACATAGAACAGTACAGCACAGTACAGGCCCTTCGGCCCACGATGTTGTGCCGAACATTTAACCTACTCTAAGATCAAACTAACTACCTGCCCTTCATTCTACTATCATCCATGTACCTATCCAAGAGTCGCTTAAATGCCCCTAATGTATCTGCTTCTACTACCACCGCTGGCAGCGCATTCCACGCACCCACCACTCTCTGTGTAAAGAACCTACCTCTGACATCTCCCCGAAACCTTGCTCCAATCACCTTAAAATTATGCCCCCTGGTGATAGCCCTTTCCACCCTGGGAAAAAGTCTCTGACTATCCACTCTATCTATGCCTCTCATCATCTTGTACCCCTCTATCAAGTCACCTCTCATCCTTCTTCGCTCCAATGAGAAAAGCCCTAGCTCCCTCAATCTTTCTTCATAGGACATGCCCTCCAGTCCAGGCAGCATCCTGGTAAATCTCCTCTGCACCCTCTCTAAAGCTTCCACATCCTTCCTATAATGAGGCGACCAGAACTGAACACAATATTCCAAGTGTGGTCGAACCAGGGCCTTACAGAGCTGCAGCATAACCTCGCGGCTCTTAAACTCAATCCCCCTGTTAATGAAAGCCAACACACCATACGCCTTCTTAACAACCCTATCAACTTGGGTGGCAACTTTGAGCGATCTATGGACATCGACCCCAAGACCCCTCTGTTCCTCCACACTACCAAGAATCCTGTCTTTAAGCCTGTATTCCGCATTCAAATTCGACCTTCCAAAATGAATCACTTCACACTTTTCCAGGTTGAACTCCATTTGCCACTTCTCAGCCCAGCTCTGCATCCTGTCAATGTCCCGTTGCAACCTACAACAGCCCTCCACACTATCCACAACTCCAGCAACCTTCGTGTCATCGGCAAACTTGCTAACCCAGCCTTCCACTTCCTCATCCAAGTCACTTATAAAAATCACAAAGAGCAGAGGTCCCAGAACAGATCCTTGTGGAACACCACTGGTCACCGAGCTCCATGCTGAGTACTTTCCATCTACTACCACCCTCTGACTTCTATGGGCCAGCCAATTTTGTATCCAGACAGCCAACATTCCCTGAATCCCATGCCTCCTTACTTTCTGAATGAGCCTACCATGGGGAACCTTAGCCTTGCTAAAATCCATATACACCACATCCACTGCTCTTCCTTCATCAATGTGTTTTGTCACATCTTCAAAGAATTCAATAAGGCTTGTGAGGCATGACCTGCCCCTCACAAAACCATGCTGACTATCTCTAATCAAACCATGCTTTTCCAAATAATCATAAATCCTGTCTCTCAGAATCCTCTCCAATAATTTGCCCACTACCGACGTAAGACTGACTGGTCTATAATTCCCAGGGTTATCCCTATTCCCTTTCTTGAACAAGGGAACAACATTTGCCATCCTCCAATCATCCGGTACTACCCCAGTGGACAGTGAAGACGCAAAGATCATCGCCAAAGGCGCAGCAATCTCTTCCCTCACCCCGTAATATCCTTGGGTATATCCCGTCTGGCCCCGGGGACTTATCTGTCCTCATATCATTCAAAATTGCCAGCACATCCTCCCTCTTAACCTCAACCAGTTCGAGCATATCAGCCTGTTCCACGCTGTCCTCACAAACAACTAGGTCCCTCTCACTAGTGAATACTGAAGCAAAGTATTCATTTAGGACCTCCCCTACCTCCTCCGCCTCCAGGCACAAGTTCCCTCCACTATCCCTGATCGGCCCTACCCTCACTCTGGCCATCCTCTTGTTCCTCACATAAGTGTAGAACGCCTTGGGATTTTCCTTAATCCTACCCGCCAAGACTTTTTCATGTCCCCTTCTAGCTCTCCTAAGTCCATTCTTCAGTTCCTTCCTGGCTACCTTGTAACCCTCTAGAGCCCTGTCTGATTCTTGCTTCCTCAACCTTAAGTAGGCTTCCTTCTTCCTCTTGACTAGCTGTTCCACCTCTCTTGTCATCCAAGGTTCCTTCCCCCTACCATCCCTTCCCTGCCTCATCGGGACAAACCTATTCAGCAGTCGCAGCAAGTGCTCCCTAAACAACCTCCACATTTCTGTCGTGCATTTCCCTGAGAACATCTGTTCCCAATTATGCTCCCCAGTTCCTGCCTAATAGCATTGTAATTCCCCCTCCCCCAATTAAATATTTTCCCATCCCGTCTGCTGTTGTCCCTCTCCATGACTATAGTAAAGGTCAGGGAGTTGTGATCACTATCACCGAAATGCTCTCCCACCGAGAGATCTGCCACCTGGCCTGGTTCGTTGCCAAGCACCAAGTCCAACATAGTCTCCCCTCTAGTCGGCCTATCTACATATTGAGTCAGGAAACCTTCCTGGACACACCTGACAAAAACTGCTTCATCCAAACTATTTGCACTAAGGAGGTTCCAATCAATATTAGGGAAGTTGAAGTCACCCATGACAACAACCCTGTTACTTCTGCACCTTTCCAAAATCTGCTTCCCAATCTGTTCCTCCATGTCTCTGTTGCTATTGGGGGGTCTATAGAAAACTCCCAACAAAGTGACTGCTCCTTTCCTGTTTCTGACTTCCACCCATAATGACTCAGTAGACAAACCCTCTTCGACGACCTCCCTTTCTGCAGCTGTGATACTATCCCTGATTAACAATGCCACTCCCCCACCTCTTTTACCTCCCTCCCTATTCCTTTTGAAAAATCTAAACCCCGGAACATCCAACATCCATTCCTGCCCCTGTGATATCCACGTCTCCGTAATGGCCACAACATCGTAGCTCCAAGTACTGATCCATGCTCTAAGTTCATCACCCTTATTCCTGACACTTCTTGCGTTAAAATAGACACACTTCAACCCATCATACTGGCTGCAACTTTGCCCTGTCAACTGTCTAACCTTCCTCACAGACTCTCTGCACTCTGTATCTTCCTGTTCAACAGCTACCCCATCCACTGATCCGTGGCTCCGGTTCCCATCCCCCTGCCAAACTAGTTTAAACCCTCCCAAAGAGCTCTAGCAAACCTCCCGCCCAGGATATTGGTGCCCCTCCAGTTCAGATGCAACCCGTCCTTCTTGTACAGGTCCCACCTTCCCCAGAAGGTATCCGAATGATCCACATATCTGAATCCCTCCCTCCTACACCAGTTCTGTAGCCACGTGTTCAGCTGCACTCGCTCCCTGTTTCTAGCCTCACTAGCACGTGGCACCGGTAACAATTCTGAGATTACTACTCTGCTCGTCCTGCCTTTCAGCTTCCAACCTAACTCCCTATATTCGCTTTTCAGGTCCTCATCCCTTTTCCTAGCTATGTCATTGGTACTGATATGTACCACGACCTCTGGCTGCTCCCCCTCCCCCTTAAGAATCCTATAGACTCGATCCGAGACATCCCTGACCCTGGCACCCGGGAGGCAACATACCATCCGGGAGTCTTGTTCGCGACCACAGAATCTCCTGTCTGTTCCTCTAACCATTGAATCTCCTATCACTATCGCTCTCCTATTCTCCCCCCTTCCCTTCTGAGCCACTGAGCCAGGCTCAGTGCCAGAGACCTGGCCACTGTGGCTTTCCTCTGGTAGGTCGTCCCCCCCAACCGTATCCAAAATGGTATACGTATTATTGAGGGGAACGGCCACAGGGGATCCCTGCACTGTGCGCCTATTCCCTTTCCCTCCCCTGACGGTCACCCAGCTACCTTTTTCCTGTAAGTTAGGTATCACTACTTCCCTATAACTACTCGCTATCACCCCCTCAGCATCCTGAATGATCCGAAGTTCCTCCAACTCCAGCTCCAGTTCCCTAACGCGCTCTGCGAGGAGCTGGAGTTGGGAGCACTTCTCACAGGTGAAGTCAGCAGGGACACAAGTGGTGACCCTTACCTCCCACATCCTGCCACTGCCCAAATATATAGGTTTACATACCCAGCAGTCCCCTGGTCCGCCGAAACAAAAGGAATTTATTTTAAGCTGAAACTGACCTTCCCAGCTGATACCTCGCTCGCACTACCGCTGCTTCAGAAAAAGCTGCTGCAACAAAAAGGTAAGTTATTTATTGTAGCAGGAAATAGATAGGCTAGCAGAATGGGCAGACAAATGACAGATGAAATTTAGTACAGAGAAGTATAAGGTAATGCATTTTAGCAGAAGGGATAGGGAGGGGCAATATCACCTAAATGGCGCAGTTTAAAGAGCGTACAAGCACAGAGCACCTGGGGAGTTCATGTGCATCAATCTTTTAAGGTGGCAGGGTATATTGAGAGAGTAAAGAACAAAGCATTTGAGATCTTGGGCATCATAAATAGAGGTGTCGAGTACAAAAGCAGGGAAGTTATACTGAACTTGTAAAAAGCTCTGGTTAGGCTACAGAGTATTACATCTAGTTCTGGTCACCACACTTTCGGAAGGATGTGAGGGTCCTTGAGAGGGTGCAGAGGAGACTTACCAGAATGGTTGCAAGGATGAGGGATTTTAGCTACAAGGTTAGGTTGAAGAAGGTGGGGTTATTCTCCTGGAAAACATAGAAACATAGAAAATAGGAGCAGGAGTCGGCCATTCGGCCCTTCGAGCCTGCTCTGCCATTCATTATGATCATGGTTGATCATCCAACTCAGTAGCCTGTTCCCTCTTTCGCCCCATATCCTTTGATGCCTTTAGACCCAAGAGCTATATCTAACTCCTTCTTGAAAACATACAATGTTTTGGCCTCAACTGCTTTCTGTGGTAGAAAATTCCACAGGCTCACCACTCTCTGGGTGAAGAAATTTCTCCTCATCTCAGTCCTGAAAGGTTTACCCCGTATCCTTAGACTATGACCCCTGGTTCTGGACTCCCCCACCATCGGGAACATCCTTCCTGCATCTACCCTGTCAAGTCCAGTTAGAATTTTATAGGTTTCTATGAGATCCCCCCTCACTCTTCTGAACTCCAGCGAATATAATCCTAACCGATTCAATCTCTCCTCATTTGTCAGTCCCACCATCCCAGGAATCAGTCTGGTAAACCTTCGCTGCACTTCCTCTATAGCAAGAGCATCCTTCCTCAGATAAGGAGACCAAAATTGCACACAATATTCCAGGTGTGGCCTCAACAAGGCCCTGTATAATTGCAGCAAGACATCCCTGCTCCTGTACTCGAATCCTCTCGCTATGAAGGTCATTTGCCTTTTTTACCGCCTGTTGCACCTGCATGCTTACCTTCAGCGACTGGTGTACGAGAACACCCAGGTATCGCTGCATATTCCTCTCTCTCAGTTTATAGCCGTTCAGATAATAATTTGCCTTCCTGTTTTTGCTACCAAAGTGGATAACGTCACATTTATCCACATTATATTGCATCTGCCATGTATTAGCCCACTCACTCAACTTGTCCAAATCACCCTGAAGCCTCTCTGCATCCTCCTCACAACTCACCACCACCACCCCCCCACCCCCCACCGCCATCCACCCCCCCCGCACCCAGTTTTGTGGCATCTGCAAATTTGGAGATATTACATTTAGTTCCCTCATCTAAATCATGAATGTATATTGTGAATAGCTGGGGTCCTAGCAGCGATTCCTGCGGTACCCCACTAGTCACTGCCTGCCATTCGGAAAAATACCCATTTATCCCTACTCTTTGTTTCCTGTTTGCCAACCAATTTTCTATCCATTGCAATACACTATTCCCAATCTCATGCGCTTTAATTTTACATGCTAATCTTTTCTGTGGGACTTTGTCGAAAACCTTCTGAAAGTCCAAATAAATCACATCCACCGGTTCCCCCTCATCACCTCTACTAGTTACATCCTCGAAGAATTCTAGTAGATTTGTCAAGCATGATTTCCCTTTTGTAAATCCATGCTGACTCTGCCCAATTCTACCACTGTTCTCTAAGTGCTCTGCTATAAAATCTTTGATAATGAACTCTAGAATTTTCCCCACTACCAACGTCAGGCTGACTGGTTTATAATTCCCTGCTTTTTCTCTACCTCACTTTTTAAATAGTGGGGTTACATCAGCTACCCTCCAATCTGTAGGAACTGTTCCAGAGTCTATAGAATCTTGGAAGATGACCACCAATGCATCCGCTATTTCTCGGGCCACTTCCTTAAGTACTCTGGGATGCATACCAACAGGCCCTGGGGATTTATCGGACTTCAATCCCATTGTGGGGAGATTTGACAGAGGTGTCCAAGATTATGGCATGTTTAGTTAAGGTAGACAAAGAAAAGCTGTTCACATTAACTGATGGTACAATGATTGGGGACACCAATTTAAGGTTTTGGGCAAGAGATACAGGGAGGATGTGAGGAAATATTATTTTATGCAGCGAGTGGTAATGACCTGGAACTTGCTGCCTATGAGGATGGTGGAAGTGGAGATGATGAATAATTTCAAAAGGAAACTGGACAGGCACTTGAGAGAAATAAACGTGCAGGGCTACAGGGTTGGAGCGCAGACTGACTAGATTGCTTTGCAGAGAGCTGAAGTGGACCCGATGGGCTGAATAGCCACCTTCTATGCCATAATGACTCTGGGCTGAATTCTAAGCAGACCCAGGGGACCAGAATGGAGGCATGGGGGGACATAAAATTGGGAAGGGACACGTCGGGCAGGAAGAGTGATGTCGTGACGTCCATCACAATTTTACCAAAGGCGGCGGAGGTCCGACCAGCGTAAACAGATTCTGCAGGTCTGTGTATGTTTCCCGGGAAGTTGCCTACTTTTTGACACAGTCCCAAGTGCCAGAACCTTTCTGGCCTCTTCCAGCCTTCAGGGATGGATCCTTGGAGACAAGGGCTACCCACTGAGGAGATGGCTACTGACGCCTCAGAGGGACCCACACATAGATGCAGAGGAGAGGTATAATGCCTGCCATGGGTCAACCTGAGCGACCATAGAACAGATCATTGGTTTGTTCAAGATGAGATTCAGGTGCCTGGATTGGTCCGGTGGAGCTCTTCAGTATGCCCCAGTGGTCTGCTGGTACTGCATAACCTGGCACTGCAGATAGGGGAGCCGATGAACAAGGAAAGTGAAGAGTGGACTGCCTCCTTGGATGATGAAAGGGGGTTGATGGGCAAACAATGCCAAATGAAGGACTCTGGGGCAACATGTGAATTGCCATGAAATATGTGCAGGGGAGGTTTGTGATGCCCTTATATGTTCACATTTACTTTGATCCATAGCTTGACCAATAAAGTCTTACATATGCAGCCATATTGTTGCCTTCCTTCCTACCTTCCTTCAGAATGCACTCGCTCATTGAACATTCGTGCAGAGCTGGCCAGGCTCCAGAGTTGAGCCCTCACAGCATGTTGCTTTGCCTCCAGCCTCTTCATCAAGGCTGGGTTGCAGCACAGGGCCAAAGGCTTGATGGAAGAGAAAGGGAGCGGGTCTATACTTAACAGAAACGATCTTGATGACTGATGACTGATGACTTCCTTTGCTCTCCAAAAAAAATTACCTTTCAAAGTAAATTCATAAAGTGTTAGTTTTTCCCATATGACTTTAGGCTTTCGATTCCTGATGGGCTATGCAATGACTTCTGATCTCAGTTCATTTTGATAAGGTAAGAGATATTCACACTTTATTGTAGTGATTGTGGCTGGAGACGGAGCATCTGCTAATGCTTTTGGTTTATTTCACTTTGTGGATAGCTCACAATCATGTGTGATGAGCTGTTTAATTTCAATGCAGATAGGGTTAATAAGTTTCAGTTCCAGCAGACATGGATGTGTATTTCAGTGGGCTGCATTTGCTGACAATGCTACCACTAGGTGGCACAGCAGTGGCACGTGCGCAAATGCAGCCTGTGTCACTTAAACATCACAGTCTGTAATGTCAGCAGCTGCCAGGACTAAAGATGGCGCTGCTCAAATAATCACACAAAGGCAACCTAAGCACATGGCAGCACGAGCTGGTGGGCTGGGGGGAACAGAGCCAGTGGGCGGGCTTGGTGTGGTGGGGGGGGGGGGGATAGAGAGCGAGCGGGCGAACGGGAGGGCCAGCGGGCGGGGGGGGGTGGGGGTGGTGGGAGGGAGCGAGCAGGCTGGGGGTGGGGGGGGTGCGTGGTTTCAATGCTGTGCTGATTAGAGAGATTCAAGTACAGAAATTTGGGAGAGATTAGCAATGAATTTAGAAGGTTCTACCTTAAAGGACCTTGGAAGTTGCAGCTGGGGCAGTAGTCTGCAAGGATAAAGGGTTTGAGCATGTTCATTATGAGGAGGGTGTAATGATGGCAGATTTGATGATAGGAGGGGGATAGTACTTGAGAAGAAAGAACCATTGGCAATCTGAGCTGGCTTGTGGGCCAGCAGGATGTTAGGTGTACAGCAGTTTAATGGAAATATGCCAGGGGAGCACGAGGTCAGACTCATGGATGAAATTAGCTTAGTGACAGCATGGAATAGGCTGGAATAGAAACTAAAGATCGATAGATGGTTGAGGGCTAGGCAGAGGGTAGCCTCCCCAAAGCCTCATCACCACCTAGAAGGCACAAATCAGGGGTGTGATTGAATGCCTCCACTTACCTGGATGGGTGCAGCTGAAATAACATACAAGAAACTCAATAGCACCAAGAACAAAGCTTGATCGCTACTTGATCACCATTCCCCCAATCACCAGCTTAAAAAATATTCACCTCCTCCATCAGTGCACAGTGGCTATAGTGTGTACTCTCTCCAGGAGGCACTGCCAAATCTTCTTCAGGAGCATCGCCCAAACCCATGCCTTCCAGTACCTAGAAGGCCAAAGGAAACAGGTGCATGGGAACAGCACCAACTCCAAGTTTCACTTCAAAACACAGAGCATCCTGACTTGGAAATATATCCCCATTCCTTCATTGATGTTGGTTCAAAATCTTGGAACTCTTTACCTAACAACTTTGTGGGAGCACCTTTACCACATGGACTGCAGCGATTCAAGATGAAGGCCGAACACCATCATCTCAATATCAAATGGTGTAGTAAATGGGCAGTAAATGCTGGCTTTGCCAGCCACACCCCAAGAATCAGTTTTAATAAATTCTCATGCAGGCCATTAGCCAAACTGAGCTATTTCCCAGCACAAGTGGGCCATAAGAAGCGGTTGCAGAGGTCGCTCTGGTATTTTGATAGCAGTGTCAATGCAGCTGAGAGAGCTTCTGGCCTGAGCTTGGTGGACTTTGCTGTACAGGCAAAAATACACAGGAAGCAGTTCTACAAGGACATCAGCAAGAAATAGTCGGAGTGATATTTTTTCCTTTCAGCTGCCAGACCTCTTTGTTGTTGGTGATGAAGGCTTATAAGGAAGAATTCTCCTCTATGTTTGTGAAGTTAGGTGGGATAATTGCCCAGAATGAGGGAACATTGTGGTCTATACATGAATGGGCAGGAAGCAAAGAGATACAGACCCTTAGAAAATAGGCGACCGGTTTAGATAGAGGATCTGGATCGGCACAGGCTTGGAGGGCCGAAGGGCCTGTTCCTGTGCTGTAATTTTCTTTGTTCTTTGTTCTTTGTACTTCTGCCTTACTGTCCTTGCCAGAATTTCCTTCACCTGCTTCAGCCGGGAATGCTGCTAGTTGTTTCTTCACTGCCAACAGCATGCAAATGGATGCAGGGAATGGGGCCCAGGTCCTGGAGTACTTCATTCCTATTATGCAACCTATGGTGTGCCAATATAATTCTTGACATCCTTAGTGGGCTGAAGGAGGGCTTCACACTACCGGTGGTCTGTTCAATAATGATCTGTGTAGCACAAAAGGCTTAAAGGAGCCTGTCGTCAGTATCTTGCTTCAGATGATGGAATAGTGTCATCAACCAAGGGAGCTCTGGTCTTCAAGCAACCAATCTGACTCATTGTTCTGGCTGAACAGTGCAGGTATTTTTGGTTGTCGGAGAACAAAAGAATCACGGCAGCTTTCTGGGGTAGCAAGCATTCACACATAGAATAATGTGGGATGGGTAGAACAATAGTTCCAGCACAAACACATCAAGGCAGAATACCAGCTGTGTTCACCAGGTCTTCCGCTGTAACTTTAGCATGAAATTGTCTGAAACTTTGAAAGCACAGCATAAACAGCCGTTTTGAACTTTTCTGTCTTGGGGTTTTTCCAATCTTCTGCAAAAATGACAGCAGGTGATCAGGAGAACCATGCTGAAATTCCAGTGGCAGATTATTTGCTTTGGAGGGGGTTAGAATTTGATTCCAAGAGTTTGTTGATATTTAAGCTTGCAAATCATGATTAGAAAAGGTTTGACAGTTAGAGGAATCAGTGTAATAGGACTTGAAGCTGGGACTTTTGGGACTGGAGGTTTTTGTGTTGAGCGAAGTACAATTTTTGCTGGATCAAAGTCCTTTGAATTATCAATGGAACAGGAAATTGGTTAATAATTCACTAATATTATGCTTTGCAGTTTGGTTTTTCACTCGACTTCAGACTTTTACTTTAGTGAGTACCTTTAATTAAGTGAGGTGATGCAAATTGTAATTCTCTTGGTATTTTTCTTAACTTCACTCTTGTCCATTCTGAAGCTGTTTTGGTTCCAAATACCTTTCCTCAGTAGAGTTGTGGGGGGGGGGGGGGGACCCCTTTCCAGCTTCCTCTACTGATATAATTGCACTCAAATAACAATCCATGAGAGGAGGGTGATAAAAATGTTGCTTTTCTCCCTGCAAAGATAAATAGCCAAACAAAACATTTTGGTAACATGGATGGTGTCATTCTTTATGTATAATTCTGCGCTTTTTAAAATGTCAGTTTTCTCCACCTTCATCCTGGGCTTTGCTTCCACAGGTGTTCACAACCCTTTCATAATTTGCCCAATGGTCATTCACCATGCAGCAACTAAACAGTGAGTGTTGACAGGCTATTAAATAGTGATGGGCTGCACAACCAATCCCGATCCTCTCCTACATCTGACACCATACATATATATTTTCCAGCAGGGAGGCTAATAAATAGCAATTTGGAGCTGGAAACCTGACTGATTTTTTCCCCTCCTCCCTAGCCCAGGGAGACGGTGGACAATTGTAGCATTTCAATCAGTGCCTTGAATGAGATCAGCTCACACAGCTGGCTCAGGAAGCAACCACGCCATGTATTTCTAGTGTGGCGGGGGAACGTTTATGGTGGAGCATGTGGCAGATTTTAAGAATGAATCCAATCTTCATTCACTCTCTGGCAAAAATGTTTGTATCAGTTGTGTTTGTACCTTAGCTTTCCATTGTTGCCAAGCTCCAAGATCAAAGAAAATCTGGCATCTATTCAGAATAATGGGGCTTCCAAATGGCAGGAACTACATTCTCTACAAATCCTGTCATCATATAGCTTCCTACCAGCAAATGGCAAACTTCTGTTACCTGTTTCTGACACATGGAATGCAAGCCAGCAGTAGGGCTAAAACCCATGAACTGCAGGATATGAATAGACCAGAATTCACCATAAACTGAAATTTAATATTGGTTTATTTTTAATTTTTTTTCATCTATTAATGTGAATTCAACAGAAATATGGTAATGATATGAATTGGAAACGATGTCATTGCAAATTAACTAGGAGTTTGTGGAGAAAACGTCAACACAACTAACCAATCATTTCTTCACACACTGTGTTTGGTATCTTATGTGCTGTGATCAGGTGGTGTGATATGAAAGATGAAAGAGGACCTGAAGTATTCAGTTCCTGATTGACTATAGTTTTTATAGTGGGTTGAGCTATGACTTTGATTTTCTAGCACTTCCTTACAGTAGATGCTCTAACCTTTGCCTGTTGTCCCACGTTTGTTTGGCACAGGGGTCTATTTTCCAGTTTTGGAAACCATGCAAATTTATTTGAAGTTCCATTGTACATGCAGATACCTCATACAGGTGTTAGCCTTAACACAGTGGTAGAAAATCCTCTTTGACTCAAATGTTTGTGGGTGGGTTCAGACACCATTCTAGAGATTTCAGCTGACATTGCAGTGCTGGGTTGTTGGAGGTTCTATCTTTCAAATTAAACTGAGTAAAAAACTATCCTCTCCGGCTGTTAAAGATCTCATGGCACTATTTGATGAGCAGGGGAGGTGTCCTGACTAACATTTATCCCTCAACCAAAATTACTAAAACAGCTAAACTGGTGATTTATCCCATTGTTGCTAATGGGGCCTTACTCGAAGTTAGCTGCTGTATTTGGCTACATTGCAAGAGTGACTACATAACAAATGTACTTCATTTTCTGTGGTGCATTTTTAGACATTGTGAGATCCTGAATGGTGTTATATATAAAAAAAAATCTTTCTTCTTTCTCTTATACAAAAATATGTCATGCTAATTTGTGATATTAAAAGAACCATTGAAAACTGTTTGAATCACATAAATGTTACAACAAAATTACACTGTAAAATTATGTAGTTTAGTTTACCATAGAACTGGAATCAAAGCAAAGGATAATTTTTTTTTTATTATTTGCTCATAGGATGTGGGCATTGCTGACAGGCCAACATTTATTGCCCATCCCTAATTGCCCTTGAGAAGGTGGTGGTGAACTGCCTTCTTAAACTGCTGCAGTTCTTGGGGTGTAGGTAGACCCACAGTGCTGTTACGAAGAGAGTTCCAGGATTTTGACCCAGTGACAGTAAAGGAACGGTAATATAGTTCCAAGTCAGGATGGTGTGTGGCTTGGAGGAAAACTTGCAGGTGGTGGTGTTCCCATGCATCAGCTGCCCTTGTCCTTCTAGGTGGTAGAGGTCGCAGTTTGGAAAGTGCTGTTGAAGGAGGCTTGGCGCGTTGCTGCTGTGCATCTTGTAGATAGTACACAGTGCTGTCACTGTGCATCAGTGGTGGAGGTGGTGCCAATGAAGCGGGATGCTTTGTCCTGGATGGTGTTGAGCTTCTTGAGTGTTGTTGGAGCTGCACTCATCCAGGCAAGTGGAGAGTATTCCATCGCACTCCTGACTTGTGCCTTGTTGATGGTGGACAGGCAGGAGGTAAATTACATGCCGCAGAATTTCCACCTTCTCAAGGGCAATTAGGGATGTAAAACAAATGCTGGCCTTGCCAGTGACACTTACATCCAAAGAACAAATAAAAAAAATTGGAACCATGATTATTGACATTAAAGGAACTGTAGATTGCAGCCGTTAGTGAATAATTAATGTTTGGATATATTTATAAGGTAGTGGTAGAATTTAGAAATTGTAAAGATACCAGCTAAGCTTTAAGTTTCAGTGTCTATCCAAGTAATTACTAATTACTCTGCTGCAAATAAATTCTCCTGGCATCTTGGTGTAGCAGCCTAGTTTGAATTCTCTCCAACTTGTTTGTTTTTTGATTTAGTTTCCGCTGGCTTCATTGCTGGGAACAGAAGATCCTCCAGAAATTGAAACATTGACTAATGCAACAGTACTCTCAGACTTTTAATCAGTACACCACACCTGATTTGTTATTTTCTCATTCCATTTAAACTTTCCAGGAGTACTGCATGTTGGAAACATTTCAGTGAAGCATGTTTAAAACCAATCTGGATCAAACACAACAAGCACATTTGCTGCAGTGTGAAATACCATGGGCCAGGTCCATTCTCTGGAAAACCAAATGTCATCTATTAATTAAATCTAATGGTATTTAAAAAGGTCAAACTTTCAACATAAAGTACATTTCAAATTTTCTACATTAGAGGACAGATCTCATTTTTATGGTCATCCCTTTCCTAACTCATGATTAGATAAGTTATTTTTTTTCATTACCTTGATCATGCTATTATTTTCTCTACCACATTTATTGAAGTATTATCTCATTGATTTTGATGTATGTTAATTTTTTTTTCCTGGCAACGTAAACAGCAATTTCCAGAGTGAATTGAAATGGGATCGAGTTAATCAAAAATGAGAGTAAAGATTTGTCACCATCCTAGTCAAGGTTAAAAAAGAATTTGGTAGAGATATTGAAAATTAATGTTCATTTTACATCATCCTGAATCTGTCATTTCAATTCTCTCCATAATAGCAAAGAAAACAATTTGAATCAACATGTGCTGGATGATGACTGTGAGCACCTCTGAAGAGATCTTTAGTCTTACTGCACAACTCCCTCAACTCTGTCTCAAAAACACCTCTTAACCTCAAACACAAATAAACACCCCTACTTTACAAACAAACTTTTTCATGTTCACTAGCTGGCCTTGTGGCCTTTCTTAGAGATATTGTCAATGTATTTTTAATTTCTGTAAGTCCGGCAGTTTCATGTTGAGGACTACAAACTAGGTTACATTGGTCTGGGCTAGAACAAAATCAGAAGTGAAAGTGCAGTGTGCTAACCTGTGGTGTAACATGCTGCTATATAGTATAGGAAATTAAGGGTGCCTTATAAAATTTCTTTGTTTATTCGGATAAAATGTATAAGTAGGACATACTATAAACTAATGTCAAGGTAGAGGAATTACCAGAAGTAATGCCAAGCGTCAGACAAAAGACCTTGTAGACTTTAACTGCATGTGTAGCCTGAAAAGAGAGTGTTCAGGGGCTGCGAGAGATGTGACTGAAAGAATGTATTGATACGGAGATGATGAATGGTGAAGTCAGAATAGGGTACGTGTCCTTCTGCTCTGGTGAGTCACCATAGGGATGAGTATGGCTGGACACTGGGAGGGGTTAATTGGATAAGAAACAGGATAAATTGGCCATTATAAATTGCCACTAGTACAGGTAGGTGGTAGGGAAATATAGGGACAGGTGGGGATGTGGTAGGAATATGGGATTAGTGTAGGATTAGTATAAATGGGTGGTTGATGGTCGGCACAGACTCGGTGGGCCGAAGGGCCTGTTTCAGTGCTGTATCTCTAAAACTAAAACTAAAAGAGACCCTTCAGATTGCGTCCGTACGGTGGTGAGAACCAGAAACAAGATGACAAAGAGAAAAGAGAAGAACGAAGAGCAATAGCTGCAAGAGATGATGTGTGCTCCCCATTCAGGACTAATACAGGAAGGATGTAACCCATGTTAGACGCTAAATCACTGCCCAAACTTATTGCTTTAGTTTGAGTAAAACTTAATAAACTTGCTCTGACTTTGTCTCTATAAAAGTAGTTTCACAACCGAACTTTTGTCATGTGAGAACCAGGTCAAAGACAATAGGTTGAGAGGGGAGGTGAAGAGGAAATTAAGACTGGCAAAGAGAGAATATGAGAATAGCATGGCATTAACATAAAATGCAAACCAAAAATACCGCACGTAAATAGTAAATGGGTAGTAAGAAATGGAGAGGGGCCTATTAGGGACAAAGAAGGTAATATATGCTCAGACTGATGAAGGATCATCGACTTGAAATATTAACTTGCTCTCCATAGATACTGCCAGACCTGCTGAGTATTTCTAGCATTTTCTATAGATACTGAGAGATTGTTTCCCTGGCTGAAGAGTCTAGAACTATGGGGCATAGTCCCAGGATTAGGGGTTATTTAGGATAGACTTGAGAAAAAAAATGTCTTCATTCAGAGGGTTGTGAATCTTTGAAATTCTTACCCCAGAGGGTTGAGGCTGCTCAGTTGTTGAGTATATTCAAGGCTAAGAGCAACAGATTTTTTTTACTCTAAGGGAATCAAGGGATATGGGGGTCGGGTGGGAAAATGAAGTTGAGATCAAAACTCAGCTATGATCTGAGTGAACAGTGGAGAAGGCTCAAAGGGATGTATAGCCTATTCCTGCTCCTATTTCTTATGTTCTTATGCTCTTAGTTTAATATTTCAAATCAGTAAATCACCACTCCACCACAGAATAATGTCTTGATCACCCATGATACTACTGTCAAAGAAAAAGAGAGCACCATAGCAACACTGGATTGAGTTGAAGAGGATGGGTGGTGAAGGGGGCGGGGGGGGGTGGGGGGGTGGGTGCAGAGTGGGCTGGCAGTGAGGGAATTCAGTGATAGAATAAAAGACACATGGACTGATCGGGAGAGAAAAGGTTATTTAGCTCTGACTTTGTTCTTAAAAATCCATGGAAAATTCAAAGTACCCTCTCAATTGCTCTCTGAAAGAAACATACATAATATTACATAGTACTTACAGCTCAGAAACAGGCCATTGGGCCCACAAGACCCATGCCAGTTCTTATGCTCCACACTTCTTCATCTCGAGCGGAGCATAAATGCCAGAAGCATTGGTTGATCCAAATGTCCTATTTCTGTGCTACATACTCTATGCAATTCTATGTAACCCCATCAATATATCCTTCTATTTCTTTCTTCCCTGTGTGTTTATCTAGCTTCCCCTTAAATGCATCTATGCTAATGACCTCAACTACTTCCTGTGGTGGAGAGTTCCACATTCTAACTACTCTGTAGGTAAAGAAGTTTCCCTCGAGTCTCAGAATAGATTTATAAATGACTGTTTTACATTTATAGCCCTCGTTCTGGTCTCTCAGCAACTGGAAATACCTTCTTGACACCTACTCAATCAAATCTTTCATAATCTTAAAGACCACTATCAAGTCATTCCATCAGTCTTCTATTTTCTAGAGAAGAGAACACCAATTGTTCAATTTTTCTTGACAAGTATAAACTATCATTCTAGCACCTAGTAATTCTGGTATCATTCTAATAAATCTCTTTTGCACCTTCTTCGGTGCCTCCATATCTTTTCATAGTTGCAAAGGGCTACCTCCGAACAAAAGCTTGAAATCTGTGTGTACAGCAGACGAAATTTAATACAGAGAAAAGTGTGAAGTGATTCATTTTGGTAGAAGGAATGTGGTGAGACGATGTAAAATAAAGGGTACAATTGTAAAGGGGGTGCAGGAGCAGAGAGACCTGGGTGTATATGTATATAAATCATTGAAGGTGGCAGGACAGGTTGAGAGAGCAGTTAATAAAGCATACAGCATCTTGGGCTTTATCAATAGGGGCACAGAGTACAAAAGCAAGAAAGTTATGTTAAACTTGTTTAAAACACTGGGTCTCCCTCAATTGGAGTGTTGTGTCCAGTTCTGGGCCCCACACTTTAGGAAGGATGTGAAGGCATTAGAAAGGGTATAGAAAAGATACATGAGAATGGTTCCAGGAATGAGGAACTTCAGTTACATAGATAGATTGGAGAAGTTGGGACTGTTTTCCTTGGAAAAGAGAAGGTTGAGAGGTGGTTTGATAGTATTCAAAGAGGTGGTATTCAAAAATCATGAGGGGTCTGGACAAGTAGATTGGGAAAAATTGCTCCCATTGGTGGAAGAATCAAAAACATTTTGGAGCTCCATCCCTACGTAACCATGCTGGTGATGTTACTGACCAGGAGAAGCCATTTACACCAGAGAAGCCTGGGAATCAATCTGGAATTGAAGAAAATGCACGACTGACAGTTTCCTGCACAGCAAATTTGAATGTTTTTCCTCCTTAAAAGGAATATATTTGCAAGTACATTTGTTCTAGGGAATTTACAACAGAAAGTAGATTCTTCATACTACATAAGTAGTCCAGGGTATCTTGGTAAAGTGTCTGTGGGACAACCTCCCTGCTAGGAATTGAATTTAATGTCCCAGAACAAGACCCCCAAAGGCCCAGAGCATGGCAATTAATGAGAACAGCTGTTATTTCAAGCTTCTCAGCTCACACTACCTGGCTGCAGCCCAATTCCTTCCCCCACAGGATCAATGCCATATCCCTTCCTCTCCCTGAAGTATATCCTTTATTCGCTCTTCTGTTGACATATATCAACAACAATTCTACTCAATGTTACGATGAAAAAAAAAGTTGGATTTATTGGGTGGAATTTTATGCTCTCCCCCGCGGCGGATTTGGAGGTGAGGAGAGCATAAAATCGGATAAAACGGTGGTGGGGGCTGGGAGTGGGGGTACTACCCCAGCACCTTCCGCCTCCGCCAAAATATAGTCCGGGGCGGGAAGGTGAACGGCTTTCCCTCCCCACAGCCAATTGAAGCCCTTAACTGGGTATTTAACCCCTAATTAAGGGCCTCTTCCTGCCACATCACAATGCATTAGGCATGCAGTAGGCAGCCCTGTTTGTCGCACAGGAAGCACTGCCACGAAAAACGGTGCGGGCTGCTTCCCAGCTTCTGCCAGATTTGAGGAGAGGGTCCTTCATTCAAAGGCACTCTTGCTAAGAGTGCAAACCACCACCACCCCCCACACCCCACCCCGTGCCTCCTGGCAGCTCTCCATTACCTTGCTCAAGTCGCCATTCTGCATGTGACCTGAGACAGTGAATATCACCAGGCCATTTTTTTCCCCTCCTACTTAGCATTGAGGCCCTATTGTATGGCCTTGCTGTCAGTGCAGCGGAGGTCATTTAATTCAGCACAAGCTGGGTATTGAACCTGGGCTTTCTTGGTCTGTATGGTTTCAGTATCACACCATTTTAATTTGATCCTTTAAACTATCAGCCAAGCACACAGTTATTTTATGATCTAACTGAAACACCAGAAATGAGGGCCACCCCCTGCCATCGCTGCCAACACCCCTCCCCCCCATGACCCCCAGCCCGTGAGAGCCCTCCCGCCCTGACCTACCCTGCGCCTGGTTCCAGTGCCGCTCCTCGGTGTCTGGTCACTGCAGCTACAGCAGCGGCCACTGCCTCCATGGTGGTGCCGCAGCTGCCGGCCTCTGACTGGCTGGCAGCTCTGCAAGACCAGGACTTAGAGCGCTGGGGTCGTAAATCGTGCAGAAGGCCTGCCACTGTCCAGTTAAGCGACTGTTTGGCACTAAATTTGGCGGGCCTTCCGTACAAGAGCCCATGTGGGAATCTTGGGGCCGGTTTCCCCCGGCATCGAAACCCCGGCTGCCAGCACAAAATTCCATCCATTATATTTCAAATCAAGAGGCATCACACGTATGAGGGTGTACCTGTCAGTCTCCAAGAACAACAATAAAATATTTTCTTTAAAATCTCATCAGCTAAGTGGTCAAAGACAATATAGAGGGATTCCACAGCAGAGTAAAATGCTGAGTATGCTATTTATAAATCGGTTTTACATAGTGCACAGAAAAAAACTTCCAATAGTAAAAAGAAAATTCAGATAGACCAGGAAAATGGCCATAATGTGACTGAGCTATTTTGACATGTTGAGCATGTGGGCCTGTCTTTCCCTACACCTATTATATGAACATCCATGTTACAGATAACCATTTGTTCAACTGTTAATAGTTTTGACCAAGCTTGTAGCCATTTGCCCTAATATCGCTTCATGTGTCTCAGGCTCATATTTTGTTTTATAATGCCTCTGTAAAGTGCCTTGGGATATTTTATTACATTAAAGGAGCTCATAAATACAAGTTTCTGTTGTTAATTTCTGATTCCTTACATTTTTAAAGTACTTAAAGTACTTCCCAGAGTACTTAAGGAAGTGGCCCTAGAAATAGTGGATGCATTGGTGGTCATCTTCCAAGATTCTATAGACTCTGGAACAGTTCCTACAGATTGGAGGGTAGCTAATGTAACCCCAATATTTAAAAAAGGAGGTAGAGAGAAAGCAGGGAATTATAAACCAATCAGCCTGACATTGGTAGTGGGGAAAATTCTAGAGTCCATTATCAAAGATTTTATAGCAAAGCACTTAGAGAACAGTGGTAGAATCGGGCAGAGTCAGCATGGATTTACGAAAGGGAAATCATGCTTGACACATCTACTAGAATTCTTCGAGGATGTAATTAGTAGAGTTTGTGAGGGGGAGCCAGTGGATATGGTTTATTTGGACTTTCAGAAGGCTTTCGACAAAGTCCCACATAAGAGATTAGGGTGTAAAATTAAAGCGCATGGGATTGGGGGTAGTGTATTGCGATGGATAGAAAATTGGTTAGCAGACAGGAAACAAAGGGTAGGGATAAATGGGTATTTTTCCGAATGGCAGGCAGTGACTAGTGGGGTACCGCAGAGATCGGTGCTAGGACCCCAGCTATTCACAATATACATTCATGATTTAAATGAGGGAACTAAATGTAATATCTTCAAATTTGCAGATGACATAAAACTGGGTTGGGGGGGTGGTGGGGGTGAGTTGTGAGGAGGATGCAGAGAGACTTCAGGGCGATTTGGACAAGTTGAGTGAGTGGGCTAATGCATGGCAGATGCAGTACAATGTGGATAAATGTGAAGTTATCCACTTTGGTAGTAAAAACAGGAAGGCAGATTATTATCTGAACGGCTATAAACTGGGAGGGGAATATGCAGCGAGACCTGGGTGTTCTCGTACACCAGTCGCTGAAGGTAAGGATGCAGGTGCAGCAGGTGGTAAAAAAGGCAAATGGTATATTGGCCTTCATAGCGAGAGGATTCGAGTACAGGAGCAGGGATGTCTTGCTGCAATTATACAGGGCCTTGTTGAGGCCACACCTGGAATATTGTGTGCAATTTTGGTCTCCTTATTTGAGGAAGTATGTTCTTGCTATAGAGGGAGTGCAGCGAAGGTTTACCAGACGGATTCCTGGGATGGCCGGTCTGACATATGAGGAGAGATTGAGTTGGTTGGGATTATATTCGCTGGAGTTCAGAAGAGTGAGGGGGAATCTCATAGAAACCTATAAAATTCTAACAGGACTTGACAGGGTGGATGCAGGAAGGATGTTCCCGATGGTGGGGGAGTCCAGAACCAGGGGTCATAGTTTAAGGATACGGGGTAAAACTTTCAGGACTGAGATGAGGAGAAATTTCTTCACCCAGAGAGTGGTGAGCCTGTGGAATCCGCTACCACAGAAAGCAGTTGAGGCCAAAACATTGTATGTTTTCAAGAAGGAGTTAGATATAGCTCTTGGGTCTAAAGGGTTAAAAGGGTATGAGGAGAAAGCTGGAACAGGTTACTGAATTGGATGATCAGCCATGATCATAATGAATGGCGGAGCAGGCTCAAAGGGCCGAATGGCCTACTCCTGCTCCTATTGTCTATGTTTCTATATAAAGGAGTACTGTCCACCTTAAAAAAATGTTTAGTGAGGCTGATGTAAATTTGTGAGGAAGGTGAACCAAAAGAATTGTGCCTCACTTTTGTCATGATGTCACTATGTGTAAGTGGCACATTGATTTTCTTTTGGCTGAGAGGTAATTTTACAGCCTGAACTAAATGTTACTTCAGTGGACCCGAAGTAGGAAACAGCTCAGGTGCATGGAACAAAAAAAATTGTTACACGAGTGCCACCTACTGATACTAGGTAGTACTTGTTCAAATAAAATGCAAGAAAGCTGCCAAAATTAAACACGTATAAAACTCTCCAAAAACTGTTAAATATATTTTTTTCTTCAATCAGTTGGAAAAAATGTCAATCTCAGTCCTTTAGGCAAGTGAGTTGCAAATTTCTACTCGCACTTTGTATGATAAGGTTCTTCCTGACTTCACTTCTGAATGGCCTAGTTTTAATTTTATAATTATGTCCTCCTGTTCTGGATTTCCTCACTTGAGAAAATAGTTCCTCTGCATTTACTCATCGAATCCCTTTATCATTTTAACCACCTTGAATAGATCATCCCACAACTTTTTAAACTCAAGGGAATACAAGCCAATCTGACCTCAGAACCTAACAATTTATGGCCTGGTATGATTCTGATGAATATGTATTGTATTCCCTTCAAAGCCAATATATCTTTTCTGAGGTTTGGTGTTCATAACTGAATGCATTACTCCAGATGAGGTCTTACTAAGGCTGTATGTAACTGAGGAATAATTTATTTCTCTTTGTAATCCAGCTGTTTTGAGATGAAGGCCAACATTCCATTAGTCCATTTAATTGCTTTTGGTACATGTTTACTAGCTTTAAAGATTTGTGCACTTGCACTTCCAAATCTCTTTGCTCCTCTACAGTTCCTAGTTTCTAACCAATTAAAAAATACGCTGCTTTGTCTCTCTTAGGTTCGAAGTGGTTGACCTCACACTTGCCCACATTAAACTCCAAATGCCATAGTTTTGTCTACACACTTAGTCTGTCTACATCCCTTTGTAAATTCTTCCTCCATCTGCACAATTGACTATGTCTTCTAACAAAGTGTCTTTTGAAAATTTGCATGTACAACACTGTATCCTTTCTTCCAAGTCATTAATAAAAATAGTAAAAAGCTAATGCCTAACAGCTTCATTCCATGGTGTTGTTTTAAATTTGCTTTGAATAACCACTGGTGTTTCTTTAAAAGAATGAGATTATACAAAAGAAAAAGTTGAGTAACTTCCAATTGATCAATACAAAAATGTATTCTTTCATCCATGGTGCATTTCCCCACAGTTTACCTTGACTTGCTCCTCAAACAGCTCGCTTTGTTTAACTGGGTCTTTTCCATTCAGTATAAACATTTCAAAGCTTCTTTCTTGCACCAAAAAGCTAAAGTTTTCAGTCAGGCGCTTCACCAAGTGATGCCTAAAACAAAATAAATATGTCAGCTGTACAAATTATATATATTTTTAATAGAATTAATAACCATACTTCATAATTGCTTCCTCCAAATGAGCTGACTGCCAGATGTCACCTAGGTCCACAGCTGATCCCTGGAATGACCCGGTTTCATAGTTCAGGATGACGGAGACCTTGACAGCTGCAAGTAGGTGCCAGCCATGGGGATTGTGAGGCCTTAGGTCATTGTGGATCAGAATACACAGGACCAAGACCAGCTGCCTGGATAGGTGCAGCCTCCGACAGCACTGGCATTTTGTCAGTTGCAGGCAGCTAACTCTTTGGCTGAGCAAATGAGGCCTTGGGAGCGCCTTCTTCTCCTTGCAGCACCACCACCCCCCCCACCCCGCCCCCACCCCCCGCTGTGCTCCTCTGGGCTCCTGCTGTCCAGGAGGCTGTATCTGCCACAGCTCACCCTGGCTGCTCTGTCCAATGGCAGAGTAGCCTGTTCCCATCTGAACTTCGTACGTTCACTGGGTCTTTCCCTGCCAACCCCAGCTGCCCCATGTGATACCAGCGGGCGCACGTCCCTCTCTGGTTTCCTGCCACTTACCAATGAGAAATTCAAATCTTCCAGCTGCAGCATTAGCCACACTGAGGCACATCTGAAGCAGCTGAGTTTTACTTGCTGCTTCTGCTTTATTTCAAATCAGCCCTTCCCTGAGCCTCCATGGCCCTCCGCACTTTTTTTTTTATTTGTTTCATGGGGTGTGTGTGTCACTGGCCTGGCCAACATTTATTACTCATCCCTAATTGCTGAGGAGAAGGTGGTGGTGAGCTGCCTTCTTGAACCGCTGCAGTCCATGTAGGGTAGGGACACCCACAGTGCTGTTAGGAAGAGAGTTCCAGGAGTTTGACCCAGCGACAGTGAAGGAACGACGACATGGTTCCAAGTCAGGATGGTGTGTGGCTTGGAGGGGAATTTTCAAGAGTTGGTGTTCCCATGCATCTGCTGCCCTTGTCCTTCTAGGTGGTAGAGGTCACAGGTTTGGAAGGTGCTGCCTGAGTAGCCTTCGTGCATTGCTGCAGTGCATCTTGTAGATGGTACACACTGCTGCCATTGTGCGTTGGTGGTGGAGGGAGTGAATGTTTGTGTACAGGGTGCCAATCAAGCAGGCTGCTTTGTCCTGGATGGTGTCGAGTTTCTTGAGTGTTGTTGGAGCTGCACCCATCCAGGCAAGTGGAGAGTGTTCCATCACACTCTTGACTTGTGCCTTGTAGATGGTGGACAGCCTTTGGGGAGTCAGAAGGTGAGTTACTTACCAAAGGATTCCTAGCCTCTGACCTGCTCTTGTAGCCACAATATATATATGGCTACTCCGGTTCCGTTTCTGGTCATTAGTAACCCCCAGGATGTTGATAGTGGGGGATTCAGCGATCGTAATGCCATTGAATGTCAAGGTGAGATGGTTAGATTCTCTCTTGTTGGAGATGGTTATTGCCTGGCACTTGTGTGGCACGAATGTTACTTGCCACTTAGCAGCCCAGGCCTCGATGTTGTCCAGGTCTTGCTGCATTTCTACATGGACTGCTTCAGTATCTGAGGAGTCGCGAATAGTGCTGAACATTGTGCAGTCATCAGCAAACATCCCCACTTCTGACCTTCTGATGGAGGGAAGGTCATTGATGAAGCAGCTGAAGATAGTTGGGCCTAGGACACTACCCTGAGGAACTCCTGCAGTGATGCCCTGGAGCTCAGATGATTGACCCCCAACAACCATAACCATCTTCCTTTGCGTTAGGTACAATTCCAACCAGTGGATAGATTTTCCCAAATCCCACTGAGTCCAGTTTTGCGAGGGCTCCTTGATGCCATACTCGGTCAAGTGCTGCCTTGATCTCAAGGGCAGTCACTCTCACCTCACCAGTTCAGCTCTTTTGTCCATGTTTGAACCAAAGCTGTGATGAGGTCAGGAGCTGAGTGGCCCTGGTGGAACCCAAACTGAGCGTCACTGAGCAGGTTATTGCTAAGCAAGTGCCGCTGGATAGCACAGTCAATGACACCTTCCATCATTTTACTGATGATCAAAAGCAGACTGATGGGGTGATAATTGGCTGGGTTGAATTTGTCCTGCTTTATTTTTGTGTACAGGACATACTTGGGCAATTCTCCACATTGCAGAGTAGATACCAGTGTTGTCGCTGTACTGGAACAACTTGTCTAGGGGCGTGGCATGTTCTGGAGCACAGGTCTTCAGTACTATTGCCAGAATGGTGTCAGGGCCCGTAGTCTTTGCAGTATCCAGTGCCTTCAGTCATTTCTTGATGTCATGCGGAGTGAATAGAATTGGCTGAAGACGGGCATCTATGATGCTGGGGACTTCAGAAGGAGCCGAGATGGATCATCCACTCGGCACTTCTGGCTGAAGACTGTTGCAAATGCTTCAGCCTTATCTTTTGCACTGATGTGCTGTGCTCCCCCATCATTGAGGATGGGGATATTTGTGGAGTCTCCTCCTCCTCCTGTTAGTTGTTTAATTGTCCACCACCATTCACAACTGGATGTGGCAGGACTGCAGAGCTTAGATCAGATCCATTGGTTGTGGGATCGCTTAGCTCTGTCTATCGCATGCTGCTTACGCTGTTTGGCACGCAAGTAGTCCTGTGTTGTAGCTTCACCTGGTTGACACCTCATTTTGAGGTATGCCTGGTGCTGCTCCTGGCATGCCCTCCTGCAGTCTTCATTGAACGAGGGTTGGTCTCCTGGCTTGATGGTGATGGTAAAGTGGGGGATATGCCAGGCCATGAGGTTACACATTGTGGTTGAGTACAATTCTGCTGCTGCTGATAGCCCACAGTGCCTCATGGATGCCCAGTTTTGCATTGCTAGATCTGTTCGAAATCTATCCCAGTCAGCACGGTGGTAGTGCCACACAACATGATGGTGGGTATCCTCAATGTGAAGACCTCCACAAGGTTCACATTCTTCCAACCCTGTTGCATTCCTCCCATGGCATCTTCCATATTTCCAGCCTTCAAATTTGTGAACTGATACTGACAAGCCTGTTAATAAGCTCAGCAAGCACTTAGAGGCGAGCACCCAACTCGTTCCCTCCCTCCTGGCATCACTTGAAAAATGTCATCGTCTTCCAGAGGCTGCGTGTCCCAGTGCCAACCTCTGAACGTGATTTGAAAATCACGCTCACCTCTGTTCCCACACTCAGCAGGATTTGAAAATCTACCCCCCACCTCACTACTACCACCGTCCCGTTACCATACCAATTAAGAGCTTACCCATTTGAAAATTGCAATCTGAATCAGCTTCTCGTGGGAGGTAGGTTTCTGACCAAAAACCAGAACCTGTACCTGTTTCCCACCTCCATAATGGAAATCCAGCCCACTGATTTTTTTTGTATTATTGACTTAATGCACATAATTCACAGATATAGCAGTGAAGGAGAACAATTCTCTGTTTCTCCCTTGTATTCTGGTGAATCATACCTACTAAAACAAAAGGTGCAAAAATCAATAAACCATGACTGAAATAACGAGTATTGGCAACGTTGGAGTGTCAACACTGGCTGTAAAAATCTTCTTTTCAGCACTAACTACTTGTATGAATGTCACATCTTTAAGTAAGTAAAATATTCCAAGGCATTTCACATAAGCAGGAATGGCTGTTGAGATGTAGTCGAAGCATTAAGTGAGATGATGGAAAGCGCAGTGAAGAAGATAAGTTTTGAAGAGTTTTTCATAAAGGCAGAAGAGAAGTAACAAAGTGGAGGGGTTTGAGGAGGAAGTTCCAAAGAGTAGAGTTGACCTGGCAGAAGATTTTGTAACAAATAGAGAAGTAGAGGGAAGGGAATAGGCACAAGAAACCAGAGTAAAGCCAGAGGACGAAAAGACATAGGAAAAGGACCTGACCAGCAACGAGCAGTGATTGAGAGGGGGAATAGTGACAATAGTGGGAGGGGAAGAGGGTAGACATGGCAAATCATTTCTGCATCTCCTGGCTCCATGTTCAGGTAATTATATATTAAAAACATACCTTTTGGGTGGTCACTTCAGTTAGGCTGCATGTAGACATGGCTTTGCTGAATGCTGGCTGCATTCAGGGCAACACAATCACGCACAGTGAACTTCAAATAAGCAATAAGCCCCTTATTTGCATAAGCAAAGAACCTAACATCTATTTCAGCCATGGGCCCTAGATGCCTTTTTTTGTCTATACCAATATGGCGGATGATGTATTTCCAGCCTGTAGTGAGCCTTTCCTGAAAGTTCTCATTAAAATAGGGGTGCTGAGTGTTTCTGAAAGGATGAGGCAATTAGAGAGTACCATATATTCATTTTGTCCATCTCAGACTACCTTTATTCAGAAGTGCCCTACCTTTTGATTAAATAGCTGAGGGACTGGAGGGCAGCATTTTCTGTTCACCCTTGGGTTAGTTTCAAAAATGGATTTGGTGCTGCTGGGGTTCTGCAGGGCTCAGTATTTTACAGACTTTTAATTCACTGTATGGGATGGCATCCAACCATCTGTATCTGCTCCTTTACTTTTCCAATTTATAGTTTGTTCACCTTCCTCTGTAGTTTATGTCTGTCCCAGATAAGCATCCTCCTCTTTGGACTAATCCTTTGAAGACCAGATGATCATGCTCAGTATCTTTGGTGGGAATTCCATGACATGCATTGCCTGTTCTCATCCACCCCTGCCAATCACAGGCCTGAATAGGCTTCTGATGCACCTTCTTGGCTTAAGGGGTAATATTCGGACATCGTCCTCCTAGCAAGTGAGGCTCCCTACCAGGACCATGCATCAAAGTCTATCATACACTGGCACAAATTTCCAACCATTAATTTAAGTGCTGAAAAAACCCTGTAGTAAGCAGTGAGATTTACGATGAGCAGTTATGGCAGGCAGTAGTGGAGCAAGTGGGAGGGTCAAGGGGCGGTCATGACCATCCCATCACTCTGAGGCCTGCCAATTTTTACTGTTAGGACTCAGTCAAAGCTGATTGCAAATAATTTACTCACTTGACTTTTAAATTCATGATCGCTATTGCGCTGTGGTTTCAAGTCTGATGCAAAAGGCATTAGATGTTGTTGCTGTGACTGCGCTGTGCCAAGTTGGCCAAATCTGGACTTTGACTTCCCCTAGCTTTCAACCTTGGTTCTGCTCTGCTGGCAGGGAGCCTCATTCAGTGATATAGAGTGACGTCAGAAAATTCCCCCTTTAGTCCTTGTTGAGACTTTCTCCCTACGACTTGCCATAGCATATGTGTCCTTTTATTGTTATTATTGATCAGCTTAATCTTGCTTCAAATATTTAACTGTTGTGCATTTGTATTTAAGGTTATTGCTGTTGCAATACTGTTGCTCTGTTGTACGTAGAGCGATGTTAATCTATTTGTACTTTTACTGGTCTGTCAGAGATGCTGTCTTTCAGATGAGATGTTAAACCGAGGCCCTGTATAACCTCTCAGGGGGAAGTAAAAGATTCCATAGCTCTATTTGAAGATGAGCAACAGAAGTCTCCCTGGTGTCCTGGCCAATATTTATCCCTTAACCAACATCACAAAAAAAAAATTATCTGGGAATTATCTCATTAGGGTTTGCTGTGCCCAAACTGGTTGCCATGTTTCACTACATTAAAACAGTGAATACACTTTAAAAGAACTTCAATAATTATAAAGTTCTTTGGGACATTGAGGTAATGAAAGGCACTACTTAAATGCAAGTTATTTCTTTTACCTTCCCTCATGCTGAGCTCAGGGTGGATGGTTCTCTCAAAGTGGTAGATTCATCAGATGGGAGTGCACAATGCTAAACATCTTTTAAAAAATTATTTTCTCAAAATTAATTTCATTTCAGGCATCTCAGAGGGAAATGTTTTACAGCACATAGTTTATTTTTTTATATATATATTCATGTCAAAGCTGGGAAGAAATACACTTTCAAATATTAAGTGCCTGGGGACAGGGGAAAGGCAGGTTGAGTAAAGTGAAGACAGATTACTTAATGAGATTTCAGTAATAGCAGCCATAGAAAATTGCAAAGCTTATTACAATAGAAGGCAACTGATTGAGAAACATCCAGGGCAAATAACATCTCAATTATCAAGCTGTTGTCAATAATCAGAAACCCATTAAAATCACTGAGCCACATCATCAGTACACAGACACACAATACAATCAAAAGGAAATATGCCAGAAACTGATCAGCAACTGCTTACCCAGAGTACGTTTATTTAAAGTATTGACGTCTACTCACTTAGAGCTCTGGATTCCAGTCAACTAAAAAACCATCATTCACATTAGATGGATCATTAAATATATTAAATAGCCATTGTTCAAATTGAATTGCTAAAATTGCACTTCTAGTATAGGTCACACATTAAAAAGACATTGGCCCAAAACTTGCTGGAGCAGGACATCTCACAGCTTGCGCCATGAGTAGCTTTTGATTCCTCGCCCTCGAGCTGCAGGTATTTTTATGTCAAAAATTGCTGGAAGTGCAAGCTGATAATGGCAAGGTTAAGGGGCATCTAGAACCTTGGTGAATAACAGGATCAATAGTCTATCTCCTTATCCAATGAAATTTAAGGATAATGAAACAGAATAAATAGCAGAAAACGAAATAAGGTGAATTTGACTTAAATTAGATACAGGCAAAATAAAGAGAGAGTGAAAGAAAGATTGGATTAAGGGAGAAGGAAGAAAAAAAAAGAGGCAGGAAGGAACATTTAAAAAACATCTAGGAACAATTTACTGCCTGCAGGAGTGAGACTCACAGTTTGAATTGTTCCCTTTCCAGGCCTACTGTGAAGGTATCTGGCCATAATGAGGGATTATAAGTTTAAAAAGAGTTATTTTCCTATGAATGAGGAATTAAAAAATTTAAAAAGGGTTCATCTTTCTAAAAGGTTAAAAAAACCTTCGTTTCTATAATACTAAATGGACATGAGCCCTGAGAGAACAAGCTTGCCTCATCTTAGAACCTTAAAGGCAACTTCGAATAAGAGGTATTCACTCCAAAAGTCACGAACCACACCACAGGGTAAAACATTGATAACATAGTTTAGCAAACTGTCACAAAGCTGTCACAATATAATGTTTGATAAGATGCTGATAGCCCTAAACCATAGTCAACTGAATTTTTGACAAAGTTAATCAAATCCAAAAAATGCATTACAACCTTGAAACAGTTAATTGACTAATGATAAAGGGGCTGAATTTACTTACAATTCAGGTAACACCCCCATATACAAGAAATTAGTTATGCAACTTGAAAAACAGCATAAATATTGGAAGCACACACTGGATCTCTCATGGTAAAAAAGGTACGACTATTGAATGATAATTCATCCCTTAACTGGGACAGAGGTATCTCACTAACTCTCTAGTCTTCTATTCAGGGATTTAAGGCAAATGTTACTTTAATAATATTTTTTTTAAAACTCATTCATGGGATGTGGGCATCGCTGGCTAGACCAGCATTTAGTGCCCATCCCTAATTGCCCTTGAACTGAGAGGCTTGCTAGGCTATTTCAGAGAGCATTTAAGAGGCAACTGCATTGCTGTGGGTCTGGGGTCACAGGTAGGGACAGCAGATTTCCCTCCCTAAAAAGGACATTAGTGAACCAGATGGGTTTTTACAACAATCGACAATGGTTTCATGGTCACCAACAGACTAGCTTTTTAATTGCAGATTTATTAATTGAATTCCAATTTCACCATCTGCTGTGGTAGGATTCAAACCCATGTCGCCAGAGCACTCGCCTAGGCCTCTGCATCAATAGTGCAGTGACATTATCACTATTCCACCACCTCCCCTTGATGGATATCCTACTTAAATATTTTACTGTAACAATATTTGGATTTTAAAAATTGTATTCTGTACTGGAAATAAGATTTTATTTTCTATCTTTTCCCAGAATTATTAATGTTGCAATTGACTGTCTCACCAACTGTGAATTGCATGTTCAGTTCTTTCATAAACCTTTATATAATTTAGAATTTATATTGTCTCACATAGTGTTCTGTATCACTAACTCATAAACCCGTCTCCTTACAGTCTTTACTGGAGAGGTACATTACAGAGGAGAAATTCCCAGACCCTCATAATATCTGTGTTATTATAATCTGACTAAAACTTGTTAAAAAGGCTATCTGGAGGGCGATAATATTCTCAGCTGGTTCCTTTCCTTTGGGGAGATACAGAGCAGTCCTTCAAACCCCATTCAGTGTCTTTAGGATCAGTCTTTCTCAACCTTAAGTTGAGAGTGATTATCTGAGAAGTAGGCCTGACAGGGGATGGTCCCAAAAAGGGGCTAGAATTATAATCGACCACATTACAAGGTTGACTGGTGTTACAGAAACATAAATTACCCCATTAACAGGGTCCTTATGCTGTGAAATTGCAGTCCTAAAACAGCATTATATTAGTTCACTTACTTAGCAGAGTAGTCAACATCAGGGAAATGGTGGGAGTGGCATTTATGATCTGCAAAAGTGACACCAATAAAACAAGTGATTGTAATATCTAGTGCGAGACACTTGACAGATTGAAATGTATGGCATTTCTATATTGATAGAGACCCTTAGAGAGTGGCACTCAGACAGAGAGTCACGAACTCCATTCCACTCCATAACACACTTGCTACCACTCCAAGTCAGGCTCAGAGAGACCCTACCCCACCCCCTCCACGACTTGCATGACTACCGTACAATATGTGGGTCTTCAATGTCAGAAGTTGGGTCATTTATATTTTTAAAATGGCATTGGGAGCATGAGTACTGTGCATCTTCCATCAACGACACTCTGTCAACTTACATCCAACTTTAAACTGGCAGTGTGGCCTCATCAAGGAATGCTTATACAGTTTCAGTTCCTGGGGCAGGCTGCTTCTCTGCAACATTGATGAGTAAATGTCACACAACAGCAAGAATTACCTATGCTGTACTGCAAATTTTTGCACCACCCATCTTGCACTTCAGCTTCTTAAGGAGTTTAAAGTAAACTTTATATTGACAGATGACATGATATATCAATGCACCTGCATCACCATATGCAAGGTGTTTTGCAATGTACTTTACTATAACTGCACTATCTCTTCAGTATGTCAAACTTTTAACTACTGCCTGTCAGTGTACATCCCAATGGTTTGCATTGTATAGGGGGGAACTTTTGTCTTGTCCAAAACTATGCTTTTCTTTTGTCTCCTGCTTTTAAAGAAACAGATATGAACACCGAGGAATAAAATATTAATCATGCCAGGCAGTTAATATGGGCATCAAGGACTTCCAACTGAGGCATAATACAGCTGCTGTGAGTGTAAAGTTCCCTCTATTCTCGTCCAACATCCTGCCATGGCCCTAAGATCAGAAATCTGCACTGGTGTCACATTTTCATCTACACACCAGCCAGTGATCGAGTGGTGTTCTGTTTGTACACATCCATTTAAAACGGCTTTGAAATTGCCTAAAGTCATTTCATGCAAGACCCTTACAGCCAATTTAAAGAGACCATTATTCTTGGCTGAATTTGAACACAAATCACAAAGGTGAAAGGGCAGAGTGTTGGGGCTGGATTTTTTGGGGGCAGGAACAGAGGTGGGAGGAGAATTAAAATACTGATATGGCCAGCATGCCCATTTCCTGTCACCAT
This sequence comes from Heterodontus francisci, assembly GCF_036365525.1. Classification (NCBI taxonomy): domain Eukaryota; kingdom Metazoa; phylum Chordata; class Chondrichthyes; order Heterodontiformes; family Heterodontidae; genus Heterodontus; species Heterodontus francisci. The sequence goes on along the minus strand of NC_090375.1, from coordinate 165,844,707 downwards.
TCATGGCATTGGTGAGTTTCCCAGGATGGGGGGAGAACCAGCCTGATCTGTTAATAATGGTAATTAAGGGAGTTAAAAGAGATCATTGAGAAATCATTGAGGGCCACGTTCATATTTTGGTGGGGGCTCACAGGCAGGTCATGAGTATAGAGGCAGATATACAGTGGGGTGCCAGTCCTGGCTGTCCCAGGGAATTAGGTGGGCCCTATGAAAAGGAGGACAGCACAGAGGGGGACTCTGCCATTGGCACGCAGGTTCCATCTCAGGTTGTGGGGAGAATGGTTAGTAAGCGGTCAGGCAGCGCAGGGGTTGTTAACCTGCTGGCACCACGGGGGTATAAGAGGAGGGGGCAAAGCTTCCTAACACAAGTGGGAGGCCAACAACACACAAGAAAGGCAGGAGCTGGCAATGGGGGCGTGACTCTCAGATTTCAGTTCCAGTAGCAATGAGGAGCAACATCCTCTGCAAGGGCAGAGCCTCAGGCATCAGGAGGGCAGATAAGAGGGACGAGGGGCAGGAAGGCAATGGAGGCCCTACCTTCAGCATAGGATTTAACCCCGAAGACAGAGAAACCTTGACTGAGAATCAGTGCCGGAGGAGACTGTGACTCTCCAGGCAGATGGTCACAGAGATCAGTGTTTTTGTCGCCGAAGACTTCACAGTCACAGCACTGCTCGCCATGCCCAGCCAGTAGACGTCCAAGTCATTGTGACCTTGAATTTCTTTGTCTCTGGTTCCTGACAAGGATGAGCTGTGGACCTTGATAGCATCTCGCAAACAGCTGCACACCGCTGCATCTCTTGGGTCACTAAAGACCTTTTTGTGAAAGCTGGGCAGTATGCACAATTCCAGACAGGTGGTGTCTTGCAGGCACAAAGAGCAGTGGGTTTTGCTTCCATCGCTGGATTCCCCCAGGTGCAGCGCATCATCGATTGCACTTATGCGGCCATCAAGGCTAAGTGACTAAGCACCCAGTGAGATTAATCAACAGGAAGTGCTTCCACTCCCTCAATGTTCAAAAGGTTCTGGGTCCACAACAAGAGATTCTTCCATTTGTGTGCTCATTTTCCTGGCAGCTGCCATGACTCCTTCATCCTCCTGCTGTCCAGGTTGCTGCAGCTCTTCATTCCACCCCCCCCCCCCCCCCCCCAAACACTGTGGATGGATTCTAGGGGACAGGGATAGCTCCTGAAGAGATGGCTACTCACCCATCTCTGAGAACCCAAGACAGAGGTACAGAGGCTACAACTGAAGCCATCTGTGCAATAAGACTAACACTGAGCAGGCTTTCGGGCTTCTGAAGATGTTGTTCAGGTACCCAGACCAGCTGGGTAGTGCCCTGTGGTACATTCCTCCAAGGGTCCTTACATGGCCCTCCAGAGACATGTAGACATTGAAGAGGGTGAAGCACTGGATGGACAAAGCTCATTGGAGGAAGAGGAGGAGGAAAATGCCGGAAAGAAAGGTGCCCTGGCTGCACAGGGAGGTGGCCAGGCCTGGCGCAGGGCTGGAGGGTCTCATCAAAATGCCAATTATGTCAGCGACCAACTGATTCAGGCTCATTTCAATTGAGCCCTTCTAATCCAGGAGGAATGGCATGGTATGAAATTCACTTTGAGATACTTGAGAGAACATTTGCATTGAAGATACAGCCTGGAACAGCTCAACTTTTACCGCCAATGAAGAATGCATATCTGCCCAGAGGTTTCACTGTCACCATTCACAGACCCTTGTTCCCCATCACCACTTCACCCCTCTTTTCCTGTACCGCCATTAATAAAAGGAGGCTCACATGTCTGGTTTCATGTTTCAATGTTTACAAGGTGCTCAAAAAGACGAAAAGTGCAGTTACAGGTGATAGATACCCCAGTGACCCACTCAGTGCTCTGCCTGATGCAGTGACCTCCACTCTCGGCCTCTTCTACGCGGTACTCCCCATGTGGCATTGGATGAGGTGGAAGCGGTCTGCTCACTTGTCTCAGCTTGCAGCGGAGATGCACATCCTGGTCATGGAAGTGCCAATGGGGGCACCTCTAGAGGCTGTTGCACTGACATTATAGCAGGGGCTTCCCCTGTCGTTGGGCCTTGCTGCATAGATTCTCCCTCAGTCAGAGGGGCCAAGGAGACCACTGATAATGATGGCACCCTGCGTGGCATGGTACTGTCATCCTCATCGGTGACAGCCTCAGCACTCTGGAAGGCTGGAGGGGAGTACCAGCTGGGCCGCAACTGGCATGCAAGACTGCATGGTGTGGTCTGCATCCTGTATATGTCAGTGCACAGTTCCTGCCTGCACTCCAAGTGCTGCCACATATGGCTCGCCATGAGGTTGGCCACTGTCTCAATGGAGGAGTTCATGTACTCAAAGCCCTGAGCCATGGTTGTGCACATGAGCTGGATGGACTGCTCCATTCTCAATCCATGACTGCACACTGCCTCAGGGAAATCCGACATGTGGAAGCACATCTGTTGCTGCTGATCTAAGTAGAGCCTTCTTTCCTGTGACTCCCAAGACTTTGCATCCGTGCCCAGATGAGCAAGGCTGTGGCTGTCCTCTATCCTCCAAGGAGGACTGCCCATAGTTGCCTCTACTTCGGTCACCTCATCTACACATTCATGATGCGCTCATCACCCAGTGCTATCCTACATCATTGTGAACAAGGACCATCAAAGAGACTGTATCTGTGCTGATGGAGGGTACCCTTGTAAGGTGCTTGCTCTGAGCTCAGCTCTGGCTACATTTGACCCAGGTGATGGTGCAGGAATCGGTCTCATCACTTCGACATCTGCACCAGTGGGAGACACAAGAAGAGATCATGAGAACTAGCCTTGGAGAGCAGAAGCCTCTACAGTGCTGAGGCCTCCTAAGGCAGCTGAGTTGTTGGTATGCTGTCGGACAGGCTGGAGTTCAATGCACCCCCTTAATGTACACATTAAAGTCTCTATTCACTCTCTCCATCAGAGATGCCCATCTCATCTTCCCTGACATGTCTTAGTCAGTGACTTTGGTGATGTCTATGGCTCCTTCTTCCATTGTCATAACACACAGGAATAGAATTGCTCCTCCTGTCTGGGCCCTCTCGAGGACATTATGTTCCGGTTTTTCCTGGAAAGCCAAAAAAAGGGAGGTATAAGGCACTACTGGCATCTATGGCCAATGCTAATGGCTCACAGACGAAAGAAACTGCATGCGTCAGTGCTGGCAGGTCCTCAGCAGCATCTGGTTCACTAATGCCTTTTAGGGAAGGAAATCTGCTGTCCTTACCTGGTCTGGCCAACATATAACATCAGACTCACTGCAATCTGGTTGACTCTTAATGCCCTCTGAAATGGCCTAGAAAGCCACTCAGTTGTATCAAACCGCTACGAAGTCAATAAAAGAATGAAAATGGGCAGACCACCCGGCATCGACCTAGGCACCAGAAACGACAATGGCAAACCCGGCCTTATCGACCCTGCAAAGTCCTCCTGGATCAGGGGCTTGTGCCAAAATTGGGAGAGCTGTCCCACAGCCTAGTCAAGCAGTAGCCTAACATAGTCATACTCATGGAATCATATCTTACAGTCAATGGCCCAGACACTGCCATCACCATTCCCAGGTGTGTCCTGTCCCACAGGCAGGACAGACCCAGCAGAGGTGGTGGCACAGTGGTATACAGTCAGGAAGGAGTTGCCCTGGGAGTCCTCAACATCAACTCCAGACCCCATGATGTCTCATGGCATCAGGTCAAACATGGGCAAGGAAACCTCCTGCTGATTACCACCTACTGCCCTCCCTCAGCTGATGAGTCTTTACTCCTCCATGTTGAACACCACTTGGAGGAAACACTGAAGGTGGCAAGGCTTAAGGACATAAATGCTAGACTGGGTCTGCGGCAGGTGGTGAAGGAACCAAGAGGGAAAAATATACTTGACCTTGTCCTCACCAAACTGCCTATCACAGATGCATACATCCATGATAGTATTGGTAGGAGTGACCACCGCACAGTCCTTGTGGAAACGAAGACCCATCTTCACATTGAGGATACCCTCCATCGTGTTGTGTGGCATTACCACCATGCTAAATGGGATAGACTTCAAACAGATCTAGCAACTCAAAACTGGGCATTCATGAGGCGCTGTGGGGCATTAGCAGCAGCAGAATTTGTATTTAACCACAATTTATAACCTCATGGCCTGGCATATCCCCCATTCTACCAGTACCATCAAGCCGGGGATCATCCCTGATTCAAAGAAGTGTGCAGGAGGGCATGCCAGGAGCAGCACCAGGTGAAGCTAAAACCCAGAACAACTTGCCAGCCAAACAGCATGCAATAGACAGAGCTAAGCGATCCCACAACAAATGGATTAGGTTTAAGCTCTACAGTCCTGCCACATCCAGTAGTGAATGGTGGTGGGCAATTAAACAAACAGGAGGAGGTGGCTTCGCAAACATTCCCATGCCTAATTATGGGAAAGCACAGCACATCAGTGCAAAAGATAAGGCCGAAGCATCTGCAACAATCTTCAGCCAGAAGTGCCGAGTTGATTATCCATCTTGGCCTCCTCCTGAAGTCCCCAGCATCACAGATGCCAATCTTCAGCCAATTCGATTCACTCCGCGTGATATCAAGAAATGACTGAAGGCACGGGATACTGCAAAGGCTATGGCCCGACAAAATTCCGGTAATAGTACTGAAGACCTGTGCTCCAGAACTTGCCGTGCCCCTAGCCAAGCGGTTCCACTACAGCTACAACACAGGCATCTACCCGGCAATGTGGAAAATTGCCCAGGTATGTCCTTACACACAAAGAAGGACAAGTCCAAACCAGCCAATTATTGCCCCATCAGTCTACTCTCAGTCAGTAAAGTGATGGAAGGTGTCATCAACAGAACTATTAGGCAGCACATGCTTAGCAATAACCTGCTCAGTGACGCTCAGTTTGGGTTCTGCCAGGGCCGCTCAGTTCTTGACCTCATTACAGCCTTGGTTCAAACATGGACAAAAGAGCTGATCTCAAGAGGTGAGTTGAGAGTGACTGCCCTTGACACCAAGGAAGAATTTGACCGAGTATGGCATCAAGGAGCCCTAGCATAACTAAAGTCAATGGGAATCAGAGGGAAAACTCCGCTGGTTGGAGTCATACCTAGCGCAAAAGGAAGATGGTTGTGGTTGTTGGAAGTCAATCTTTCAACTCCAGGACATCACTGCAGGAGTTCCTCAGGGTAGTGTCCTAGGCCCAAAGATCTTCAGCTGCTTCATCAATGACATTCCCTCCATCAGAAGGTCAGAGGTAGGGATGTTCGCTGATGATTGCACAATGTTCAGCATCATTTGCGACTCCTCAGATACTGAAGCAGTCCATGTAGAAATGCAGCAAGACCTGGACAATATTCAGGATTGGGCTGATAAGTGGCAAGTAACATTCGTGCCATACAAGTGCCAGGCAATGACCATCTCCAACAAGAGATAATATAACCATCTCCCCTTGACATTCAATGGCATTGCTATCGCTGAATCCCCCACTATCAACATCCTGGGGATTACCATTGACCAGAAACTGAACTGATGTAGCCATATAAATACCGTGGCTACAAGAGCAGGTCAGAGGTTAGGAATCCTACGGCAAGTAACTCATCTCCTGACTCCCCAAAGCCTGTCCACCATCTACAAGGCACAAGTCAAGAGTGTGATGGAATATTCTTCACTTGCCTGGATGAGTGCAGCTCCAACACTCAAGATGCTCGACACCATCCAGGACAAAGCAGCCCGCTTGATTGGCACACCATCTACAAACATTCACTCCCTCCACCACTGTTCACAGCGGCAGCAGTGTGTACCATCTACAAGATGCACTGCAGCAACTCACCAAGGCTCCTTCGGCACCACCTTCCACCTAGAAGGACAAGGGCATCCGATGCATGGGACCACCACCTGCAAGTTCCCCTCCAAGCCACACACCATCCTGACTTGGAACTATATTGCTGTTCCTGCACTGTCGCTGGGTCAAAATCCTTCTCTCTTCCCTACAGCACTGTGGGTGTACCTACCCCACATGGACTGCAGTGGTTCATGAAGGAGGCTCACCACCACCTTCGCAAGGGAAATTAGAGATGGGCAATAAATGCTGGCCTAGCCAGTGATGTCCACATCCCACTAATGAATTTTAAAAAAACTATGTTTGTGCCTTGCTTAAGGGTCAGTAAGTGCCCTGGGCATGCACTCCTCCCATGTTCAGAAGCAGCATGCACCCTCAGGTTCCTCAGCTGGTGTGTCTGCTAGAGGTTGAATACCCAGAGACCGGTCCTGAGGGTTTGTGGTGCACTCACCTTGCCAGAGCGAATAAGGTCATTGAAACTTTTCCTGCACTGGACACAGTTCCTGTGGACCACACTGTCTGCTCACTGTGATGAACTCAATCCAGGGCTGCTTGGTCTGAGAGGGTGTCCTTCTCCTGCCACCCTCCAGGAAGAGGACCTCCCTCCATTCTCTTACTACCTTGAGGATGACCTGCAGGCGGGCATCCACAAAATGAGGAACTTCTCTGCCCTGGGTTCTAGGCCTTTGTGTCTCAGGCTCCATGTTTATTCCAGCAAGTTAATGGCTGCCAGGTGGTTTTAAATCGGGCCCACTCCCTTGCAGTCCTGCCTCTGTTGCCACCCCCACAGCCGCTAATTGCTGCCGAACCCATCCTCCAATTAACAGTCCACCCTGTGAAAATCGGGAGCTGTGATTGCTTCCCCTTGGGGGTGGTTTCAGGACCCGGAAACAGTCCTGACGTCTGTTTCCAACCCCCAGAAGGAAAATCCTGCCGTTAACCTCTACACAGCCCAGTCTCCCAAAGTTATGCTTTTCATGCAAAATGACAATCTATTATCTATTAAGTTTGAATCCTAGAATATACATTTCATTGAAAGCTCATATTCAACATTGGTCCTATGGAAAAAACCCTTATAAGTACTGCAGTACCTGGTATGCCTGTAAGTGATGCAGTATTGTGTCTTTTAAATGTTGAATGGCTGTTACAGAATCACATATGCCTGGTGTCAAACAATTTTTTTCACTTTTTTTTATTCGTTCATGGGATGTGGGCATCGCTGGCAAGGCAAGCATTTATTGCCCATCCCTAATTGCCCTGGAGAAGATGGTGGTGAGCTGCCTTCTTGAACTGCTGCAGTCCACGTGGGGTAGGTACACCCACAGTGCTGTTAGGAAGTTCCAGGATTTTGACCCAGCGACAGTGAAGGAACGGCGATATAGTTCCAAGTCAGGATGGTGTGTGACTTGGACGGGAACTTGGAGGTGGTGGTGTTCCCATGCATTTGCTGCCCTTGTCCTTCTAGTTGGTAGAGATCGCGGGTTTGGAAGGTGCTGTCTCAAGAGCTTTGGTGCGTTGCTGCAGTGCATCTTGTAGATGGTACACACTGCTGCCACCGTGCGTCGATGGTGGAGGGAGTGAATGTCTGTAGATGGGATGCCAATCAAGCGGGCTGCTTTATCCTGGATGGTGTCGAGCTTCTTGAGTGTTGTTGGAGCTGCACCCATCCAGACAAGTGGAGAGTATTTCATCACATTCCTGCCTAGTACTTTGTAGATGGTGGACAGGCTTTGGGGAGTCAGGAGGTGAGTTACTCGCCGCATGATTCCTAGCCTCTGACCTGCTCTTGTAGCCACGGTATTTATATGGCTACTCCAGTTCAGTTTCTGGTCAATGGTAGCCCCTAGGATGTTGATAGTGGGGGATTCAGCGATGGTAATGCTGTTGAATGTCAAGGGGAGATGGTTAGATTCTCTCTTGTTGGAGATAGTCATTGCCTGGAACTTGTGTGGCGCAAATGTTACTTGCCACTAATCAGCTCAAGCCTGGATATTGTCCAAGTCTTGCTGCATTTCTACATGGACTGCTTCAGTATCTGAGGAGTCACGAACGGTGCTGAACATTGTGCAATCATCAGCGAACATCCCCACTTCTGACGTTATGATTGAAGGAAAGTCATTGATGAAGCAGCTGAAGCTCTTTGGGCCTAGGACACTACCCTGAGGAACTCCTGCAGTGATGTCCTGGAGCTCAGATGATTGACCTCCAACAACCACAACCATCTTCCTTTGCGCTAGGTATGATTCCAACCAGCGGAGGGTTTTCCCCCTGATTCCCATTGACCTCAGTTTTGCTAGGGCTCCTTGATGCCATACTCGGTCAAATGCTGCCTTGATGTCAAGGGCAGTCACTCTCACCTCACCAGTTCAGCTCTTTTGTCCATGTTTGAACCAAGGCTGTAATGAGGTCAGGAGCCGAGTGGCCCTGGTGGAACCAAACTGAGCGTCACTGAGCAGGTTATTGCTAAGCAAGTGCCGCTTGATGGCACTGTTGATGACACTTTCCATCACTTTACTGATGATTGAGAGGAGACTGATGGGGCGGTAATTGGCTGGGTTGGAATTGTCCTGCTTTGTGTGTACAGGACATATCTGGGCAATTTTCCACATTGCAGGGTAGATGCCAGTGTTGGAGCTGTACTGGAACAGCTTGGCTAGGGGCACGGCAAGTTCTGGAACACAGGTCTTCAGTACTATTGCCGGAATATTGTCAGGGCCCATAGCCTTTGCAGCATCCAATGCCTTCAGTTGTTTGATATCACATGGAGAGAATCAAATTGGCTGAAGACTGGCATCTGTGATGCTGGGACCTCAGGAGGAGGCCGAAATGGATCATCAACTCGGCACTTCTGGCTGAAGATTGTTGCAAATGCTTCAGCCTTATCTTTCGCACTGATGTGCTGGGCTCCCCCATCATTGAGGATGGGGATATTTGTGGAGCCACCTCCTCCAGTTAGTTGTTTAATTGTCCACCACCATTCATGGCTGGATGTGGCAGGACTGCAGAGCTTAGATCTGATCCATTGGTTATGGGATTGCTTAGGTCTGTCTATTGCATGCTGCTTACGCAGTTTGGCACACAAGTAGTCCTGTGTTGTAGCTTCACCAGGTTGACACCTCATTTTGAGGTATGCCTGGTGCTGGTCCTGGCATGCCCTCCTGCACTATTCATTGAAGCAGGGTTGGTCTCCTGGTTTGATGGTGATGGTAGAGTGGGGGATATGCCGGGCCATGAGGTTACAGATTGTGGTTGAGTACAATTCTGCTGCTGCTGATGGCCCACAGCGCCTCATGGATGCACAGTTTTGCATTGCTAGATCTGTTCAAAATCTATCCCATTTAGCACGGTGATAGTGCCACACAACATGAAGGAGGGTATCCTCAATGTGAAGGCGGGGCTTCGTCTCCACAATGACTGTGCGGTGGTCACTCCTACCAATACTATCATGGACAGAAGCATCTGCGGCAGGCAGATTGTTGAGGACGAGGTCAAGTATGTTTTCCCCTCTTGTTGGTTCCCTCACCACCTGCCGCATACCCAGTCTGGCAGCTATGTCCTTTAGGACTCGGCCAGCTCAGTCAGTAGTGGTGCTACCGAGCCACTCTTGGTGATAGACATTGAAGTCCCCCACCCAGAGTACATTCTGTGCCCTTTCCACCTTCAGTGCTTCCTCCAAGTGGTGTTCAACATGGAGGACTACTGACTCATCAGCTGAGGGAGGGCAGTAGGTGGTAATCAGCAGGAGGTTTCCTTGCCCATGTTTGACCTGATGTTATGTGACTTCATGGCGTCCAGAGTCGACATTGAGGACTCCCAGGGCAACTCCCACCCTACTGTATATCACTGTCCCGCCACCTCTGCTGGGTCTGTCCTGCCGGTGGGACAGGACATACCCAGGGATGGTGATGGCATAGTCTGGGACATTGTCTGTCAGGTATGATTCCGTGAGTATGACCATGTCAGGCACAGACTCGTCTGTGGGACAGCTCTCCCAACTTTGACACAAGCTCCAAAATGTTAATCAGGAGGACTTTGCGGGGTCGACAGGGCTGGGTTTGCAGTTGTCGTTTCTGGTGCCCAGGTCGATGCCGGGTGGTCCGTCCGGTTTCATTCCTTTTTATTGACTTCGTAGCAGTTTGATACAACTAAGTGGCTTGCTAGGCCATTTCAGAGGGTATGTAAGAGTTAACCACATTGCTGTGAGTCTGGAGTCACATGTAGGCCAGACCAGGTAAGGACAGCAGATTTCCTTCCCTAAAAGGATATGAGTGAACCAAATGGGTTTTTACAACAATCGACAATGGTTTCATGGCCATCATTAGACTAGCTTTTTAATTCCAGATTTATTAATTGAATTCCAATTCCACCTTCTGCTGTGGTGGAATTTGAACCCATGTCCCCAGAGCAATACCCTGGGGTCTCTGGGTTACTAGTCCAGTGACAATACCACTACGCCACAGCCTCCCATTTATATTGAGTATCTAGTGTAAAAAAAAAGCTTTCTGTCAGCATTCAGTTACAGTCTCTAGCCACTCAAATGTTACCTGGCCTCTTCCTAGTCTTCTGTATTAGCCCCACTCTACTACCCACTGCCCCCAATCATCTTGTGGCTCACTCAGCTGCTATCTACATCAAGCTCTGTCAAATAAGCTTTTTCTATGATATTTTATATAACAACAAAACAGATTTGGCTCCATAGCACCACTGGAGCCAGTGCTATGGAGCCAGAGTTGCTGAAAATGGTAGGTACACTGCTTCCAGGCACTTCTGGTGGAGTCTGTGCAGCATGCCATGCTTGTAAGGGCGCTTGCATGGGTGTGCCAGAAGATTTCACAGTGGGCAGATAGTGGCGTTCAGGCTGATTTGATATATGTTCTGCCAATTTGGACCATGCAGGTCCAATTAACGCCCTCTTATAATCACTCCCAGCTGAACATGCAGGGAGATGACAGCCCTGTATGCCAGGAGAGGGGCCTCCATTGTCCCCTCTATTACCAGAGAGAAACAGGTGGAGTGGGTACGTGGCTTTGCTAGGGTAGCAGGATTCCCAATGGTGATGGGAGTCACTGGCTGCATGCACATGATATTATGGGCCCAACATTTAAATGGGGAGGTGTCCAGGAACCACAAGGGTTACAAATTCATCAACATGCAGTCGGTGTGCAACCATGCCCAGAACATCAAGTCAACAAATGCCCATTATACTGGCAGCAGCCACAATGCCTTCATCCTTAGGCAGTCAACCGTTCCTGCCATCTTTGGGCCACCACAACGAACCAGAATCTGGCTGCTTGGAGACACCCTCAACACACATGGTGAATGACTTCCTTCTGCCACACGACCACGTAAAGACAATGTGCATATAATGAGAGACATGTAGCCACAAGAAACATCATGGAGCAGACCATTGGCATCCTTAGGAACAGTTCCACCACCTGCACCACTCAAGAGAGGGCCTCCAGTACTCACCAGAGCAGGTGTCAAGTTTCTGGTGGTCTGCTGTATCCTCCACAACCTCACTATCATGAGGACGCAACCCTTGCCATTAGACATCCAGAGGCCACCTTAGGAGGAAGAGGAGGAAGAGAAGGAGGGGGAAGAGGAGGAGAAAGAGGAAGAGAACAAGAAAGATGGGGAAGTAGGGAAGAGGCATTTGGGATCCCTTTGGTTTGAACAGGTTGTCTGTGACTGCCCAACTGAGGCTCCGTTTCCCTTAAGACCTCATCCCATCATCATTGCTCCTCAATTCCCCACCTTTCACTCCATCTACTACATCCCATCATCTCGGTCAAAATTCTGAAATAAAAGCCACCAACAAAAACCTTTCCATAACAACTTTATCTGACAATACATCCAATAATACATACAAAACTGAAATATTCACCCTTGTGCTTTTCTTTAGTGCCCATCTTCAGGTGCCTTTGCCTGCCCTAGTGCTCCTATGCAGTGCTACCCACTGGTGGAAGGCTGCTGACATTTACTGGGGGAGACTGTAGATGGCCTTGCAGGATGACCTCAAGCAGCTCTACGCCATGAGGGCCCAGCTTTGGACTGCACCATCTCAGCATGAATGGCAGCAGTCTGGGTTGGCTGGCTGACAGACAACAGCATGGGAACTGGTGGAGTAGCAGTGGTGGGAGCACAGATGCTGTCATCCTGAGAGGGGACAGCAGGTTCATGCACAACAGAGCCACTGGGAATAGATGCCTCGGCAATTCTAGTAATACGTTAGATTGCGGGACTGCTGAGTGACCCTACATGCCCCTTTGAGCACTGAGATCCACAGCCATGATGGCAGAAATCTGCCTGCATGGCAGCAAGCATGGATCTCATGACCTCCGTCCGAGCTTCCACTGCAGCACTGAGACATTGGGTGGTTTCTGTCTGTGCTGCAGTGGAAGCTGAGGCTTCGGCTATCAGATGCTGCATCACAGCTGGATCCACAAGTGCTCTCATGGCCACCACTTCTACACTGAAAAGGTTGGCTCCAAGATCTGTGTAATAGCCTGTGTCAGAGCCAGACTCCTCCATGCTCCTTGACCGTGGCAATAGGCTGTCTGGCAGGCCTGCCAATGCACCAAGCATCTCAGTGTGCGTGCTTATCAGTGTTCTCCTGCATGCTGCCCCATCAATGTCCTCATTGCAGTCCCCTGCAGCAGAACTCATCTGTAACCTTGCACTCTGCGATGCTGACACATGTGCTATCCTTTACCCCTGGCTGGCTGCAGCCCGCTCATGCCCAGTGAAACACCACGTGTGGATCCCGACTCTATAACTACCCTCTCAGGTACGTGCCATGCCATTATCTGGGTTGGTGGCTGCGATTGTCAGATCAAGTGACGTTGCTTCTTCCCGAGATGTCTGTAGCAGCTCTTGACCTTCCTCATGAGGCTGCAGTGGCTGGCCAGATGACAATTTTCTGATATCTGTAAATTCAGAATGGGAAGGTTGGGATGAGGGAAGGGGGTGGGATGGATAACGAGAGGACCATGATCACAACAGCTGCAGCTGTACTTCATAGCAGGATGAGGGTGAGGTGGGTGAGGCATAAGGCATCATCCTGAATGTTCTCTGCAACGTTGAATGCAATGGTCTCAGTTACTGCTGGCCCCAAGATGTGGTCATCTTCTCCAGAGGACTCAGGTGATGCAGGCATGCCTGTCCAGCTCCGGTTTTGGTCTGCTCCCTCCTGTTATGGGCCACCTTGTCCTACAAGACAGTATATTAGGCCTGGATCCTGATTGCTTGAGAGTGCTGAAGGGTGAATGATGGGGCTGTGGTGCATTGAGCAATGTGAGAAGTTAGTGGTGCAGTGGGTAGGAGATGCCCTTTGAAGATGCATTCACTGACATTAACCATCCATGTGAGGTCATTGAATTACTAGTGGCACTGCTGACAGCTACTGGGGGCCAGACTCTGGGAACTGACTTCCCTGGCCACCTGTCCCATTTCCTTCTCAGGGTGTGTCTTGAGGGCTGCCTGCCCCACTGTGGAAACATTGCTTCTCTCCTCCTTTCCAACGCTGCATTAAAAAACCTAGGAGCCCTCTCTCTTCCCTGTTGCTCTAGGGTGCTTTTCTTTCCCCATAATTCCAGCAGGAACAGCCAGCAGCAGCTTCTGTGTAATGAATGCAGCTCCCCTTTAATAAGGGCAGGCTGCCTTCAAGAGGTGAAAGCTAGCTGAAACACATACTAGTTACATATGCTGCTTGATCCTCTGCTGAGCATGCAGCCAGCCAGCTGTGCATTCAATACTAGGCTGCACTCTGAAATTCATGAAAGATCAAGGTAGCACAAAGTTTGCGTGCTGCCTGCCTCAAATGGATTAGGTGGAGGCTAATTGAGAATTGCAAACCCTATGTCCGAGAAACAGGAGCAAATGAATTTTTACAGGCATAAAAAGGTACAAGGTCTAATTTCAGAGGCCAATGTCCTGTGGATGTCTGACCTGATACTGAGTCGGGCTATTTTTCAGGCATAAAAACAAAAAGTGCTGGAAATATTCAGCAGGTCTGGCAGCATCTGTGCAGCGAGAAGCAGAGTTAACATTTTAGGCCTGTGGCCTTTCATCAGAACTGGCAAAGGTTAGAAAAGAATTAGGTTTTAAGCAAGTAAAGGGGAGGGGGTGGGGGAAGAGAACAAATGGGAAGGTGTTTGATAGGGCAGAGGGAGTTTAAATAACAAAGCAGTCCTGGGACAAAGGCAAAGCATGTGTTAATGCTTGTGTTGAAAGATAAAGCATTAGTCCAGAGAAACTGTTAATAGTCGAATAATGAGTAGCTCTGACTACATGAAAAGCAGGTATTTGGTTACAAAATTAATTTAAAAAAGGCCAGTCATGCTCAGAATTTTGCTTTTATTTTTCAGGCATGCCTGACAGCCACCTAAACAGGTATTATGCTCCTTATACATCTAAATGAAGGGCCTAATGACTGTTTTAGGCCACTTGGTGAAACTGAACTCCAATGGATTCTTTGGCGGTCACTGTAACCTAAGCAGTGACTGCCACCAAACATAATTCTATTTTTAATAATTTGTTTCTGTAAAGCCAAGAAAAGCACAAGTGCTCCCCCAACTCCACAGTATTCAAGATGGTCCACCCCACACCCTTTCCCTGTTGCCGCTTCACCCCTGCTCCCAGGACTTATCTGAGGGAGGCAAGCGGCCTGCAATTCATTTACTTAAAATGGGCAAGATACTTGTGAAAGCCAACAAGCACTGACAGCTCACACATATTATATTGGTGAGGCACCAGGCCCGATTTCAGGCCAACCTTGGGGCCTCCCAGTTCTAGTGCTTTGTTACTGTACTGCCGCCTTTGCGACTGAAACTGGTCAATGATGTTCCTTTGAATCATATAGATCATTACCTGTTATAATAAAGTGTAAAAATGATATTTAATGTAAAACTTAATGTAATTTTTCTAATATATATATTTAATATACACAGATAAAATATATATTAAGTATTGAACCATATAGACTGACTGTACACCATTTTACAGAAACTAAAATAAAAATCCACACTTTGTCAGCAATCCGCTCAGTTTCCTTGCTCCTCTCTGTCCCTTAGACCTGCCACTACCTTCCAGCCCAGAACCTCTAATGCTGGTCCTCCTTCCCTTTCCCCTCAATCTACTTTCCACCTTGGGCCTCTTTCAGATTCCAGGTTTGCACTCTTCCATTGGCCCTATTCCAATTATACACTGCCTTCCAACCCTCCCCCATCTCCTCCCCTGTCGCACATCACTTAAACATCACACTTGCTTTTGGCTTGCTGTGTGCAACACTACAGAAAATCAATTAGCTTGACAGAGATATGTCATTTCTCACCACTGTTTCCTTGGGTTGTACAGTAATTAAAAAGACATACCATTTAGCCCGAGGGCACCTGATCATATATGAATGTAGGGTTAATACAGCTCACTTCCGATAATTCGTCAACCAATTGAAGAAAGATTTTTAAAAATTCCGCAACATAACACACAGTCATTAGATTACTAGTTATCTTTAAACAAGTAAGCTGGTGGAGGGATATACAAGAAATGAAGACGTTTAAATATAAATGAAACAGGAGAACATAGGACAGACTAAACTAAGGAGGGACATAAATGACCAGGGAATAAATAGTGCTGTAGAGTAGAAGTGTAAAAAGATGGTTAAAATAAAGTGAGATGAATCAGAACTCCAAGTTGAACAGCACTTGGGGGAAGCACTGAGGGTGGCAAGGCTGCAGAATGTACTCTGGGTGGGGGACTTCAATGTCCATCACCAAGAGTGGCTCAGTAGCATCACTACTGACCAAGCTGGCAGAGTCCTAAAGGTCATAGCTACTAGACTGGGCTGCAGCAGTTGGTGAGGGAACCAACAAGAAGGAAAAATATACTTGACCTCATCCTCAGCAATATGCCTGCTGCAGATGCATCTGTCCATGACAGCATTGGTAGGAGTGACCACTGCATGGTCCTTGTGGAGACAAAGTCTCATCTCACATTGAGGATACCCACCATCGTGTTGTGTGGCACTACCACCGTGCTAAATGGGATAGATTTTGAACAGATCTAGCAATGCAAAACTGGGCATCCAGCAGCAGCAGAATTATACTCAACCACAATCTGTAACCTCATGGCCCGGCATATCCCCCCAGTCTACCATCACCATCAAGCCAGGGGGCCAATGAAGAGTGCAGGAGGGCATGCCAGGAGCAGCACCAGGCATACCTCAAAATGAGGGGTCAACCTGAGGAAGCTACAACACAGGACTACTTGCATGCCAAACAGCTTAAGCATCATGTGATAGACAGAGCTAAGCGATCTCAACCAACAGATCAGGTCTAAGCTCTGCAGTCCTGCCACATCCAGCCGTGAAAGGTGGTGGAAAATTAAACAACTAACTAAAGGAGGTGGCTCTACAAATATCCCCATCCTCAATGATGGGGAAGCCCAGCACATCAGTGCAAAAGATAAGGCTGAAGCATTTGCAACAATCTTCAGCCAGAAGTGCTGAGTTGATGATCCATCTCGGCCTCCTCCTGAGGTCCCAGCATCACAGGTGCCAGACTTCAGCCAATTCGAACCACTCCATATGATATCAAGAAACGACTGAAGGCACTGGTTACTGCAGAGGCTATGGGCCCTGACAACATTCCAGCAATAGTACTGAAGACCTGTGCTCCAG